>NC_136057.1:1365953994-1366453894 GCF_964261635.1 Lissotriton helveticus
ACTGTCCTATTACATGTAATCTTGCTTGGGATGTTTTATTTACAATTTGTTTACACTATTTTGGTAATGACTTTTAGTCTGCTGGTGTTGCAGGTGGAATAGCTACCCACTACCCCAACTGCAGTTTCCGCACTCCACGCTTAAATGTTAGCAATGGCAGCGCAGTCTTCTTTCTGTTGCGTTATGATGCCACTTGGCCGTCTGTGGTTTGTTTTGTTGTGCCCAGCTCACTCAACTGTATTTCTACAAAAGTAAATACATTTAACAAACATATGGCGGCCGCACAACCTTTTTTGGTCTATTTATTGACTTTTGTGGCAATGGCGGCACGCCACACTTTAGCTTTAAACATCTAAAGCGCGGCGTGGCGCCATTGCTACAAAAGTCAATAAATAGAAAAACAAAGGCGGGCAGACTCCGCACTTCTTTTCCATTTGTTTACTTTTATAGCAATCACAGCAGGCCGCACTTTACTTCCAAACTTATTAAGCTAAAGCGCAGCGTGCCGCGATTGCTACAAAAGTAAATAAATAGAAAAAAATACAGCGGCACACAACTTTTTTTTCATCTATTGACTTTTGTGGCAATGGCTGCAGGCTGCACCTCAACTTTAAACATCTAAAGCGTGGCGTGCCTCCATTGCTACAAAAGTCAATAAATAGAAACACAAAGGCAGTCAGACTATACATTTCTTTTCCATTCATTTAGTTTGGTAGCAATCATGGCACGCCGCGCTGTACTTTTAAACATCTTAAGCTAATGCTACAAACGTAATTAAATAGAAGAACAAACAGTGGCCTCAAAACTTTTTTCTAATATTTTTTAACTTTTGTAGATATGCTACTGCCAGGATATTTTGAGAGAGAAAAAACCAACAAAAATTCATATTTGAGAAAAGCCTGAAGCTCTAAAGTTAACTAATTTGAGACCTATTGCTTTGCAAATGCTTTGTGAACTAAAAGAATAGGAACTGTTAACATGAAATTAAAAAGATTTGGAATGTAAATAGTTCCCGCACACTTCAACCCCTGAGGTCATCCAAAAGCCATTTATAGTTGGAGGAAGCTTTATTTGTTTTTTTATTGTTTATTGTGCCTTATGCTCGCTCTGCATAATCTTCCTACTTCCAAGACGACTATAAAAAAACATGGGGCCTGACTGGGAACTGAACAGAGCGGAATTCCAGGGTGGAATTCCATTCCGAACGATTATAAGAGGTCCACGGTTTGTGTACCTTGATTTATTATGTCTTTGAACAATGAACGTGATTTTATCAGCTGGAATTGTAGCCCGGATCCCTTCCATGACTCCTGCTTTAAACTTCAGAGAAGTGATACACAAACAAATGATGGACAGAATGCTGAATAAATCATGCATTCGCACCCCAGTCAAGAGATCTTGGTTAAATCCAATCCATTGTTATTTTGCTCACCATGCCGGCCCAGTTTAGACCCAGCATATATGCAAATCATTGGAACAGTCCAGCCAGAACTGCCAAGCCAGCTCCTCCCTGGACCGAAAACAAGCATCCTGGGACCTGTTTTAGGGTATTACCCCTCATCAGCCAGGTTAGCTTGAATCCAGCGGCACAGTGAGCAAGGGACCCATGTCTGGGCATATCCATCCCACTTAGGGCAAAAAGTACCACACAAACAAATGATGGACAGAATGCTGAATAAATCAAACATTTACCCCGGCTTGGCAGTTTGGGCTGGACTGTTCCCATAAGGAGCAGGGTCGAGACTGATTTGCATATGGCTGGGTTTAAGTATCCAGTGAAGAGATTTCAAGTGGGGAGACATCCGCATCCTGGGCCCCAGTAAAAGTATAGCCCTAGCTGCAGCGTTTTGGACCACCAGGAGGCGGGTGAGTAGGTATTCTGGTAGTCCAAGGTATAGTATATTCACATAGTTCAGCCTAGATCTGATCAAGGCCCCTAGTCAGAACAGGTGGTATATGTGGGCATTAACCTCCATGGAAAATGGAATAACATGCAGGATACCACCTGGTAAATCTGGGTCAATCAGTAATTTAACTCATAATTGCACAGTACTGCTAACTTGTGGTGTGCAGTTTGCACCCTGCCGGTACTATTCAACTTGTAATAAAGGCCATGAAAGACTACTTAAAGTGCCTTGGGATAGATCAACAAAAATGAAAGGCCCAGCTACCACTTCCCACCACAACTATCCAAATCATTGAGTGGCCACAATTGCAGATCGCTCAAAAACATTGCTTTGTTTTATTTTATTTTGATACTTTGAACCCATTCGTAACTTCAGTCACTATTTCAGCAGAAATTGCAAGTACATTTTTTATATTCTGTCATCACATTTTAACTGTGATTCTAATTAATGCCACAGCTCTCCAAAATCTAGCTTTTTTCCTGAGCCTAGATCAGAGTGTATTTTGGAGTTTGTAGGCCCGGTTGTATTGTGAAGTTCTTTTGGCTTTTTCCTTCCACAGAGGCAGTTTTGGGGTTAATTAGATGCACCCTTGGCCTCATAACTGCCTGAATCCTTGCTATTGCCTAACCCAAGGGTAGCTCCCATCATCTTGTTGCCCTTTCTTAGCCCCATATTCAGTGTTTCAAATTGTTTGTACACACTCCAGGCCATAGACGGCTTGTTTGACCACGTCTAGTCTCAAATTCCTTTCATGCATCCATTTGTAAGTGCAGCTACATGCTTGTTTGACAATTTCAGAAGTTTCACCATTATCCACCCCCCCTAAAAAATCAGACATAGGCCAGATGGTAAACGTCGTTTACAACGCGGTGTTTACACCGCACGACCTTTACCACGCTGCCATTACAACGCATACTACGACTTGTGCTGGATGGCGCTGTTGGTTAAGGAATATTGTAATTTTATATTCCAACACCTTCCCTACTGTTACGAGGACTGGTGTTGGAATATAAAATTATGATAATCCTCAATCCGCGCCCTCCAACGCAAGTCGTTGTAACGACTTGCGTTGTAAAATCCGCGATGTAAAGTACCGCGATCAAAATGATCGCGTTGTACTATACTACATCCGGCCAGACTGGACTCTCACAATTCTGCCCATCATTTAGAATCTAATGTTTAGGAAACCGATCTCACTCATTTTCTTTTCAAATTCACACAGATGAATAGTAACAAACTTAACTAAGTGCATAACTCTGGCCCTGACGTATAACATCATAAAACTCCCAATATAGGCCAGAGGGCATACACACTTTAATCTACGGCACTATACTGTGTAGCATGTGACCCCTCCGTAAATTCACTTTGGCCTCTAATTAAGAATTTGAAGCACTGTATAAATACAACTACAATACAATAAAACCTACTCCAACCCTGCAGGACTGTGAGGCCATACTAATGGCAACACAGAGCTAGACAGATGTCTTTTGACATAACCTATTCCTGCCTAAGGTGCAGGCTTTAGTTAGACCCTGAATCAAAGTTGTGTTTTAAATTCCGAACCATGTGCAAATGGATGTTTGCACACAGATTGTAGCTGTGCCTCAATTACCACATTCTGCAATTTTCTCATGACAGATTTCAGCAAATATTGCATGAAAAAATATATCGGCACAAAATGCTAAGTCATAAAAATTGCAGAGATTGTGGAGCAGTGTGGCTCAATGGTTAGAGCGGCAGACCCTGATGCAGAGGTCTAGCCCGGGACCAGGGTTCAATTCCCCGCCTCGGCGGGTCTTGGGCTCAAAAATTCCACGGACCTGATAATTCTCGCCTCGGTGCCTATTCCAATCATGGAGTCCCACTCTGCAACTCTGGGCAATAGCTTGCTTAATCTCCACAACGGCCCCCACAACGCTAAGGATGCCTGGCCTCCACCTTGGGGGTGCCCAGGAGTGGACACCTCACAGGGAAAGCCAGGATGGGTTCCACAGCGGTATTCGTACAAGCGCCTGGAGACCCTTGCGGGTGAGTAGTGCGCTATACAAGTATCAATTTACATTTACATTTACAGAGTGTGGTAATAGATGAACATTTCCAATCTGTGTGCATACGTACATTTGCACATGTATGGGAATTTAAAACACAACTTTGACCTCTTAGCAGAGGTTCAGTGCTTTTAATTGGAGAGTATTGAAACTTCTTAGAAGCAAGTAGGCACTCTGGTATAGGGTACTTTCACTTCTATTTTTCCATCCCAAGCCCTTGCTCTGCCCCATTGTCTGAAATGTTTGCCGCGTTTCTCCCCTGGTTCCAGGCACTACCTAGGCCAGCAGGAGCAACACAGGTTCCTATCCCTCCTCCTATGCAATTCACTCACTTTTCCCTGCAGAAACAGGTTACACTATGCCTATGCGTCCTCCCACTGAACTAACTTTAGTTTTAGTTGCACTTTTATATAGTGTGAACTCAGCCCATGGGCTTTGGAGCGTTATACATGAGCACCGGTTGCATTACACAAGGTCAGGTTCCCTAGTTCCAGAGTGGTCGTTCTGGCAGTAGCACCCCATTCCGTCTCCTACTCCCATGTACCATGCCAAGTCCTTCCGCTACTCCCACTAGACTCTTCCTCCATGTTTGTCATACCTGCTGGGTCCCTACGCCCAAAAGGCACTGCTTTTTAGTCTCAAAGTCCCGTATTTTTTAGAAAAAATAAACTCCTTTGTGCATCATCAATTGTTAGAGATGGTCCTGCTACAACAAAAATGTTATCTGTGCATGTATTATGTCATTGCTAGAAAAGCACCTTGCACCCATGTCTTTCTGCTGTAAAGGTTTCACTGCTAGTTCTGCAGTGAGCAGAAATAGTAAGCTCTGCCCTCTTTTGTTGACACATGGAACTGCAGTAGTAAAAGGTCTGGCCACGCCTCCTGCTGTGAGGCTAGATTATGTTCTCTGGTTTGTCTTGATTAGTGGAACTGTCTGCAGCTTTAATGGGACTATTGTTCTCTGCCTGCTAGTGCTGAGCAGGGGTACTGCAACAAGAAACAATTGCACAACCTCTTTGAGGTGGAAGAAATATTTCAGGTTTTGTCTTCCAATAATGGAAAGTGGAACTGCAATTATAGGATGTCCCTCTGGTCTACTTGGACTAGGAGAGATGGCACATTGTACTCTCGTGCCAGGAAGCTAAAACATAAAACTTTGCTAGTGGGTTGTTCGCTTGCAATGAAAAACAAGCATTTGCAATGCAATGGGTCTCGCATTTGTGAGAGTTTGAGCTATTGGCATTGTAAATGATAATGGCTTTTATTTATTTTTACAAAACCTGCAAGCTTTGCATAAACACCGCTTGCAGGTTTTGTAAACACATAAATAAAAGGTAATGTAAGTAGCTTAAACTTTCGCAAATGCGAAACCTTTTTGGCACTGACGCTTTAGCATTAAACAACGTAAGCTACAGCGCGGGTGCTGCGATAGCTTCAAAAGTAAACAAATAGAAAAAATACACATTTTTTTCTATTTGTTTATTTTTAAAGCAATCGTGGCTCCAGCGCTTTTAGCTTAAGATGTTAAATCTAAAGGGCCTGTGAGGCCATGTTAAAAAAAAGAAAATAATAATAATAAGAAAAAAGAAAGTCATGTGGCCACATTCGGCTAACAAATAGGAAAATAAAAGCCATGCCGTCATTATGCTTGCCTAGTCGTGCAGCACTGGAAAAATTAAAAGAAAGCATTGAGGGAGAGCGTGTCCTGCCAGCAATAGCAGGAAGGACCAAGCTATTTGAGAAAATAATTATCAGAGACTGTAATTAAAGGCTACTGAGTAACAACACATGTAACGGTGTGTTCTCATGTGAGGTTACCAGAAGAGAAAAGGTGGTACTAAGGAAGAATTAAGAACAACTAAGCCTATTGACCAATGAAAAGCCACCACGTACAAAGGACAGGGCCGATTTAAAAAGTTGGGTGGAAAATGGGCTGAGCTTCAAGTCCATACCTGAATACAACATGTCTCGAAGAGACAGCGCTGCGTAGGCGACACCTAAAAACTTGCTTCGGATCATCTTGCTCTGTAAAATGTTAAGAAAAATATGTGCAACACTTTTGTTACGCTATTTCGAGCAACTCTGATATGTTTCCCTTGCATAATCTCATATCCGGTACAGAACTGGCTGTGATTTTGGTTATGTTTTTCATTCCTCTTCTAACAGAAAAAGACCTGGCAAGGCAGCGGAGGGCCACAGGGGGTTCTTACGGTGTTGGCACCACGAATGGGCTTGCAGACGCCAAAGTCTCGTATGACACCTATGGGTCCTCTTCTGGTTACTCCTCGGAGGAGGACTATACAGGTAAGGAAGCCTTGATTGTGTGTGTGGGAGGTAGTTGGATTTGGCAGAGAATGCTGATGTACCCTCTTGTCCTGTGAACTCTCTTGCAGGTCAAGCCATCTCACAGACCAGCACTTCTGGGTCTGGATTCACCGGAGCCGTCTCTAAAGCTGGCTCGCTGCTCTGGCAAGTGGTGACCTCCCCAGGTGAGAAGGAAGGCAAGCTGGCTCCATGGCTCACTGAGGCAAGGTATCCAGCCTCAAGCGGTGCCCTATGCAGATGGTCTTTTTATCAAAGCTACTATGAAGATGCCCAGCACTGTAAACAAGACTTCATAGTCTGTTTATATTTAATACGCCTTGCGTTCTCGCTCCTCCCTTCTGACAAAATTGGTTTGCCAGCTGCATGGTTGTAGATGTGCAGGTTTATGCGATACTAGTAAAATAAATGTGGGCCAATAAAACATGTTCTATGGAAGTTCGAATCTGATATGTATTAATCTGACATTCCCATGTTCTTACCAGAGTAAGGGTGCCACTGGGTAGCCATGATAATGTTGATCTTCTCTTCTCACGCTTTGGGCCTGTGCATTGAGATAGTGCTCTGGATCTGCTCAAATACCTATGTTTCGTACACATAGCAAACCTTCACGAAAGCACCGCATATCGTAAACTATCTGTGCAGATGCATAGAGAGTAATATGCTTTTTTTCACTGCCGGTGAGGGAGGGGTGGTGCAGGGCATCACAACCGACTCACGGCTTCACCGCTTGGGAGTCATGCCCCCTCCCTACGGTCATAATAAAAAGCATATAACCTTCTGCGCATTTGAATACATACTAATGCTATATATATGTATATATATTATACCCCAATACTATACACACAAGTTCAGAACATACTGCCTTCATCTTTAATACCACACTTTTTACCTAGTATTTGTATCTCTATGAGGTTGGGCAGAAGGATTGTGCTTTGTGCCACACTCTATGCTTGCATCGTGCCACAGAATTGTCAAATTAAAATGGCTCAAATGCGCCCCAGGGTTGGTTGTGATTAGGCATTTCATGGTTCCATTGCATATACACACTACGAAAACTGGGGCCCTGTGTTTATCGGCACAGATGAGGTAGATCAGTTTTCTCATTCAGCCAGTGAATAGAGACAGACCGATGGACTCCTTGGGATCTAGCTTTCCTCTTGTCCCACCAGAACTGTGCTGGTCCAGGCAGTGAAGAACAGAGAGACTTCACCGGCACAAGGATCTCACCAGGCACAGTGTAGGTTTGTTTCTTTGAGTGTGTCGCACCAAAGTTGTAAATGTCATGCAATGTTAGCGCTTTGATGGCTTTTGGTTTTATGTGCTCTAAAAAATTTAAATTACAATTTAAATTACAATGATTTGCCTAGGATGTGAAATGAGCAATACATTCCCAGTTCTGAAAGGCATCCCACCTACTTTCCGACAACTTGGCTACTTTTTGAGGGGATCACAACACATTTTAACTGCTGGGTTCAAAAAGGAATGACTGTTCGGGGAGAGGCACAGGGCTGCGCTCTACAATGGAGCTCTGGACAGGTTGTTGACTTGTACTAATGCCCTACAGCAGTCAAGAAAAAAGTGTTAAAATGTAGACTTCTACTGCAAAGGAATTCGTATGAGCCTGAGACATAAAAAAGTAAGGTGGGTGCCTCTGTTTAATCATAGGTCCAACCTTCCATATGGTGCTGAGCAAAAACAATCAAACATTGAATTCTGTCTGGGGAAGCTGGAGTGGTTCAAGACCTCCCTGCCTCTGCAGCCGGTGTGACACTGATGCAGGTACACACTGGCGTTGAAGACACACCCAGTGGCCAGTCACATTGCTGCATCTGCAGAGGCTTGGGAGAGAATAAGCACTTGGGCAGGAAAAGCGTCTGATGGCAGTCTCGGCATTGGTTGAGATCCTGCAGGGAGCAAACATTGTTGCAGCAATGACATTCAGTGTCCAGAGCCTTTTCTCAGGTCCTATAGTGAACTATCTTTGGTTAGAGGGCTGTTGCTTCTGTGCTTGTCTAGACTCCTCCCTCTGGCATTTTGTAGTAATCTTCCCAGTCATTTGTTTTTGTTTTCATTCTTGTCACAGGTCAAGCTTTTGGGCTCCTGTACTGGTGGGTTGGGACCGCCTGGTACAGACTAACTACATCTGCCTCCCTTCTCGATGTTTTCGTCCTAACTCGGTGAGTGCTGGAGTTTGAGAATCTTAGTGGGTGAGGGACAGCTGGTGGGGGGTGGTAGTTTAGATAAAGGAACAAGGGATCAGCTGGTGGAACAGCAGAGTAGGAATTCATATGCCCTCCTGCACTGGAGGGTGCATCTTATTCAGCCCCTAGTGGGGAGAAATAGAATTTCAACTGTTGAGGGTCTTGCAGCACCTCACTGGGGGCTGTCCCCTGTCTGCTATCTGATGCTGACATTTTGAATAGCATCTTTAAGTGGGTTTTACAGCTCCTGCTGCAGTGGGAGAGAGGATCTGCTTTTCCCTTTAGTAGTGAGGAGTGCCACAGCGCCACTGGAGTGTCTTGCTGCTCAACCCGTGTTGGGGAGGGATGTCTAAAGGAGAAAAATGTCTTGAGGTAGAAATGCATGGTTCCTTTCCCGAAGCGAGATGTCGTACTGTGCCCATGATGGTGAGACCCAGTTGTGCTGGAAACCTGGTATTTGCAATTTAGTTAATGTGCTATTTTTGTCTCTGCAACAGCTCCGGCCTCAAGAAGGCAGTCCTGCTGCTCCTGCTTCTCCTGCTCTTGGCCGCCGCTGCATTCGGTGAGACTGCATCCCTTCCCCATCCATTTCATGCCACTTGCCCACCCTCTGTGTGTCCTTGTTCAAGTGAATCTCAGTTCCTCACCATCCTCTCCTAATCTGCATGAGGATATAGGGGTTCTTTTAGCCAGAGCAGAAGAGGTTGTCTTGGGCTGAGGTGGAAGAGGTTGCTGTGGGCTGATGCTGGAGGGGTTGTTTTGGGAATAGGTGGAAGGGGTTGTTTTGGGAATAGGTGGAAGGGGTTGTTTTGGGGCTTAGGTGGAAGGGGTTGTTTTGGGCTGATGTAGGAAGGGTTGTTCTTGGCTCAAGTCTACGTGTTTTCTTTTCTCTTCTCTAGTAGAAGTGGTTGTTTCTGTCTGATGTGGAAAGAGGTGTTTTTGGCTGAGATGTCAAAGGCTGTGTATGGCTGATGAAAAATAATTACTTTTGTGTCAGGTAGAAAGAGCTGTTAATGAATCAGGTGACAAAGGTTGCTTTTGGCTGAGGTGGAAGAGATAGTTTGGCTAACTTTACAAGGCTTTTTTGTTCATGTGGCAAAGGCAGATTTTGCCCAGGCCAGAAATGCAAGTTTGTGGCTGAGTTAGAAAGAGATTATGTTGGGTCATGCTGTAAGGCCGTATTTTGCTGCGACTGAAGAGACTCTTTTTGTATGAGAAACAAAATGTCTGGGTTTAATTAGGGTGACATGGATGTTTTCACTATGCTGATGGTTGCTGTTCTAAGCTAATGTTGCAGGGAACCTTTTATGCTTAGCCTTTCAAGCTTAGCTGGTGGGCTATTTAGCCTGGTGTGAACAAACTATTTGGGTGCAAAGTCACTTTCCATGTTGTTGTTTTTTTCTCTTGACTCTAGGGGCCTGGCAATTCTTTCCCTTAGTGTTGGGGGCCCTCCGGCCTTCTTCGGCACAAGCGCCTGTCTCTCCACCAGTGATGCCTCCAATCTTAGTCAGCACACAGACTAAAGAGGATGGAAATGCATCTCTGCTATACCAGGTAAGTGTCCAGATGGCGAGGCCTAGGCCAAGAAGGAGAGTTCAACATGAGGACACTTTGTGATTTGGAATTGAAACAAGCACTGGTAATGGTTCAGTCTGGGTTATAACTGAAAGTGCTTCTTCAGCCACTGATGAGTTTAAGCACTCAAATTATCATACATGCACTCTGTCACTCATCCTTATACTCCTACATCCATTCCTCCATCCACTGACTTATTCTTGCCGTTACCCACTTACCCAGCAGGGGTAAAATAGCCAAATACACTTAATAAGAATATGTACGAAAAATGAAAATCACAAAAGTAGAAGAAAAGAAAACATTTCACAACTTAACATGGCAGGTATGTGCTTAAAATACAAAACGAAATTAAACCTGACAGTGGGCACCCATCTTACAGTGGTATTGTACATAGTGTATAGTTTTAAGGTTCCAACATGGATTCCTCATTTTGAAGCAATGTGCTTGTGATCTTGGAGGGGCAAAACAAATATACACTCTACAATACCATTCCAAGGTGGCGGCTTAGCAAACGTCGCACTTGCGTCAGTCTTTAAATGCTAAAGTTTATACAGCATCAATGTCATACAATTAAACCGGTCAGACTCCCGAAAGGGTCTTGCAAAAATTATCACAGTGTATATCTTCTACACCCAGGGTTTATCGAAGGAAGTAGCCAGTACCAAAACCCTTGCTTACTACAGTAGCCTTTGAGATTCCTTGTAACAAAATTCCTATCTACAGCATTAGCAAAGTGTAATGACAATCCACCCTTAAAGGTGTATTGGCTTTAGAAAATGCTTTTCACAATAAATAAGTCATGCCTACCGTGTCTGTTGTAAATGTTCATAGCAATATGCTAGACCTAGAGCCTGTGACATAACCTATCCAGCTGAACCAATCAAGCCTATAGTTTTTATCATTGGCCTGTCACCATAACGAACTTAGGGCTACTATCTTCCTCATGAACTTTCCAACAAGGCCACTATCGGCATGGAGTCATAAATTTACAAATATGCTCAAAATTACAGTTGCCAAACAATATGCAGCCCTTTCTAAAACAATTGAACCGGCGCACAAGTTACAAGTCAATCTACACCATTACTATTCAATAGTGTCTATTATTTTAACCATATTTTAGTTCACTATTTTTCTTTTTATGCAATACAAATATTTATATACAAAAAAACACAACAAATACTTCAGAACAGAAAGAGATTTAAAGAAGAATTTCACCAGATTACACAATGGCCAACCCACACTTTAGCTTGTCACACCATTTGCATTCATACTTAAACATTCCTCATTCATCTACACCAGTGGTTCCCAAACTTTTGACTCCTGAGGACCCCCACTGAGTCACCACTGGAGGCCGGGGACCCCCAAGCAATTTGTATGAGTTAAATTTCAAATATTAAAACAGTAATCCGAAAAAAATACACACGTGTGCACACAAAACAAATACTCAAAGTACTAAGGATTTTGGGGCCAGATGTACGACCATTTCATTTAGCGCCTCGCAGTTGGCAACACATGGCGAGTGGCAAATTGCGAGTCGCTAAATGAAATGTACAACAGTGTATTTAACACTGGTCGGGATTCCAATGGGGTCGCAAATTGCGAGGTTCATTAATATTAATGAGCCTCTTGCAATTTGCGAGCCCATTGGGAATGCCAGCCCTCCCTGGTATGGTGCCTGCTGAGCTCTGCAGGCCACCATGTCTGGGACTGCTTTTAGATAAAGCAGTTTTAAAAAAAATGCAGCCTGTTTACCATGCATTTAAAATAAAAAAGAAAATGAAACGTTTTCGTTTCATTTTCTAAGAGCAGGCAGAGGTCCCTGGGACCACTGCCTGCCCATAAAAAATAATTTTGCATGCATTTGCAAAGGGGAAGGGGTCCCTAGGGGACCCTTTGGGACCCCTTCCCATTTGCAAATGCATTACCATTTACTTGAAGTAGGTGGTAATTGCGAATGTTTTGCGACCGCCAAACATTTGTACATGGTTTTGAGACTCACTATTTGGGAGGGAACGCCCCTTCCAAATAGCAAGTTGCAAAACGTATTTAGCGAGTCGCATAGCAAGTTGCAAAACGTATTTAGCGAGTCGCAAACAAATTGTGACTCGCGAAATAGGCCATGTACATGGCCCAATAGGTTTTTGCATGCGCAGACGGGTTCGCGAACCCGTTCGCACATATAAAAACAGATCGTACATCTGGCCCTTAGTATTTTATTTTGAAGTAATAGCCCCTCTGTCACATGTATTTCATTTGTTTTATAGCATCTCTCATACCATTGGAGGATGTCAGAGCACTTTACATCACACACATATAGAGACATTGAATCATACATGTAAATCAGTGTGTATATAAAATGTTTAAAGAGTGCTTGGTCTGAAAAAAAAAACCTCAAGGTTTCAGAACATAGCACAGTGGCTAGCACTGACTTTAACATAAAAAATGTATTTCCTCCCAAATAAATATTTTTAGCAGCATCAGGATAATGAATAACTGGGAAATAATATAAGTTACTAACTGGTACCATGCAGTTTGCAAGCAGCTCTTTGACAGTTTATAGGACCCTCTGCTACATTACGATTGTCACTTATAATGAAGTGCACAGTAACAAAAGAATCTCTCTGACAAAAGCAGTAACCACAAACCTATGCACATAAAATACTGCTTTTTTAAATGCATGTTACATGTTATTTGCAGTAGGCACATTAACCCTCTGTGCTACATTAGTTAAGTCAAAGCTGCCACTGAACAAAACTCTCCTCAGCTCCAGCAGGTACATTAATCACTGGCATTATCTTGACACTTTTATTGTTGCTGGAAAGCTGCTAATTATACAAGAAACTTGTCTGTGCTTTTAAAACTGTTGCCTACGGACCCCCTGGGAATGTGTCACGGACCCCTGGGGGTCTGCGGACCCCAGTTTGGGAAACACTGATCTACACCTTTCATCACACAAACACACTTCTTACACCTCCTTGATATTCCAAAGGATTCTTGTCCTCCACATTCATACACCAAGCATCAATCACCAAACAAGGGAAAGTTTTAAATCTAACTTAGTTGTGCATCACACAAAATCACAATATAGTTGTTTAAATCAAAAACTGTTTAGGAATGCACAACTAGACTAGCATGTTTGGAAAATACAATTGTTTGGTATACAACAAACAGGTCTACGCGTTTTGAACCCACTGATTTCTGGGGTTTTCTTCAGGACCAAAACAACTGTGGAAAGAAAAAGGGAAAAATCTGATTTTAAAACCATAACTATCAAACTCACGAGCATTCCGACCTGAGAAGCTCAGCCTGAGCTGTTCTTACCGATTTTGAACCTAATCACCAAATGATGATCGAATTCTCATTAGAACAAAGGATCTACAATGAAACAAATCAAAAAGCAGAGAGCTATCAGAGGAAGAGTAAAAGAGTGCCGTCCGGGTTTAGATAGAACCATTTTTCGAAGATACTTACAGAATAGAATTCGTCAAGTATTGTGGTGTTATGTGGAATGGAGCTTTCAAATTGCTTCAAGCTCAAGTTTCCGGGAGCCCGCGTCTGTAACGGAGCATGAATAAACAGAATGTGCGGGTTATCTAGGTTGCGCACGAAATGCAAAAGGATATTTTATTGTAAGCCCAATGACATGACATACCTTCGAATAACAATGTTGCAAAGACGCGTTTCCGAGAATGTCTGCTTGGCGTGTATTCTGTTTTAGACTGCACTCTATTTCTGAAAAAGACGGAAGCGTCCATTAATTGTTTCGCTTTACGGAGGCAGCCTGCTGCTGTTAATTTTATAGCGAGCCCAATCACATGGCATACCTTCGAATTACAATGTTGCAAAGACGCGTTTCCGAGAATGCCCGCTTGGCGTGTGTTCCATTTTAGGCTGATCTCTTTTTTCTGAAAAAGACGTATGCGTCTATTAGTTGTTTAACTTTACTAAGGGAGCCTGCTTCTGTCAATCGCACTGCTTGGAACATACCCGCTCGATTTTCACCATTTCTCCGTTGTCAGTTGTGCTCTCCTGTAGCAATCTCGAATGCCGACTGCAGCATTAGTGGTCTGGCGGCCATTAACTAAGGCCGTCGCGTTCAGCGCAAAGGCCACTGGGCCTTTGCGCTGCTACATTCCACATAACACCACGATACTTGACGAATTCTATTCTGTAAGTATCTTCGAAAAATGGCTCTAGCTAAACCCGGACGGCACTCTTTTACTCTTCCTCTGATAGTTCTCTGCTTTTTGATTTGTTTCATTGTAGATCCTTCGTTCCAATGAGAATTCAATCATCATTTGGTGATGAGGTTCAAAATCGATCAGAACAATTCAGGCTGAGCTTCTCATGCCGGAATGCTCGTGAGTTTGATAGTCATAGTTTTAAAATCTGATTTTTCTCTTTTTCTTTCCACAGTTGTTTTGGTCCTGAAGAGAACCCCAGAAATCAGTGGGTTCGAAACGCGTAGACCTGTTTGTTGTATACTAAACAATTGTATTTTCCAAACATGCTAGTCTAGTTGTGCATTCCTAAACAGTTTTTGATTTTAAACAACTATATTGTGATTTTGTGTGATGCACAACTAAGTTAGATTTTAAACTTTCACTTGTTTGGTGATTGATCCTTGGTGTATGAATGTGGAGGACAAGAATCCTTTGGAATACCAAGGAGGTGTAAGAAGTGTGTATGTGTGATGAAAGGTGTTGATGAATGAGGAATGTGGTATGATTAAGTATGAATGCAAATGGTGTGACAAGCTAAAGTATGGGTTGGTCATTGTGTGATCTGGTGAAATTCTTCTTTAAATCTCTTTCTGTTCTGAAGTATTTGTTGTGGTTTATTTTTGTATGTAAAGATTTGTATTGTATAAAAAGAAAAATAGTGAACTAAAATATGGTTCAAATAATAGACACTATTGAATAGTAACAGTGTAGATTGACGTGTTGCTTGTGAGCTGGTTCAATTGTTCAGAAGTTGATCATCAGTATTGGCATTTGTGTTTGTTTTTTCTGCTAAAGGGCTCAGCCTTACTGATTCGAGCCATACCCATTATTGTTCCATCGCCCTTTCTAAAACAGCATAATAATGATTCTCAAATGGCAAACGCCGTTACCCAGAGTCACCAGGGGTACCAACACCAGAATACTGGCCTACTATGCTAATTTGTAAGATTCCCTGTAACAAAATGCCTGTCTACTTGATTTAACACAGTGTAATGGCAATCTACCCTTAAAGACCTGTAAACTTTCTCGTACGCTTTTCACAATACATACATCAGCCCTACTGCATATGTTGTAATGTTTCTTAACCGCATGCGTGCGGCGGTAATTTTTGCGCTGTGCGGCTTTTTTCGAAATACCGCGTTACATGACGAGCTGAGCTCGTCATGAGCATGCGAGCGGCGCAACTCATGACAAGCTCAGCTCGTCATGAGCATGGAAGGGGTTAATAGATCAGTCCTTGGCTTGTCTCCATAACCAACTCCGTCCTGCTGTGCTGATCATAATCTTCTCCACAAGGCAAAAAGTGCAATAAAAGTACTCTTTTTCCAGCAGAAGCACACAACGTCTGTCCAATCAAAATCTGTACTCCAGAAAACCAACATTTTGGAAGAGCCAAAATCTCTCTCAGTAGTCCTTCTTGAATCTCTTTTTTCTATTGATCAGATAAGGGTTGGGAAACTTGCACTTTCAGAAAGGGTTTAAAGAAGTTGAGAAGGGAAAGCATGACTGCTGGAGTAGACTACATTAGAAGGAGGTGAAGAGAGGTAGAAGGCAAACTTAGAGGGAAGGAGAACAACATGAGAGAAGTGATGAAAGAAGAAATCATTGAAGAAGGAAAATTGTTGGTTACAGAATGAGAAGAGACAGCATAGTTTTAAAATGTTGGTGTTTGGTGTCATGACAGTGGTGGTAGGTAGTTTGTAGGCAACTCTAATCTTCATGGTCTAAATCTGTTGTAGTTCTGACAGTGGAGAATGGGTCTGACTGTTTTGTTGGGAAGGGTGAGGTTGACCTGAGATGGATCCCATAAAACTATACACTTATTCCACATTAAACTAGATGGTGCGAGTGGGCAAAATATACTCTTTAAGAGGTACCACTTACAATACTAGTGTTATATGCAAGTGACTTATTGCTTTATATCTTCTCTTTTACTCCTTCCCCTGTTGCTCGCCCACCTGCAGCACCTGATGTCACGACTGGAGAACCTAGAAAGCCGCTTCCAATCATTGACAGCTGACTCTGCTTCCTGGCGGCGGGAGGAGTCAGCTGGCCAGGCAAATAGAGCTCAGTCGCTAGATGCTGTTGCGGGCCGGGCAGGTTTAACACATGAGGAAGCTGTGGTACTTCTGGAGCAGATGATGAACAGAAAAGAGACAGAGCTGAGGCAGGACCTCAGTGGAGCTGGTTCTGTCCACCTGCAGGTATGACTGTGATCTTTTAGCCCTGACGGGGAAAATCAGTCATGTGCCAGGCACTGACCAATTTAAAAACTGAGTGTTACAGGTTAATTTCAAAAGTCTAAATATTACATGTCCCAGACCTCAGTTTTCTCAACTCCCACTTGTCAGTGGAATTCTCTGGCACTTATATTCATGATTCCCTGGTTGCCTGCATGCAATATTCTTAGGTGCTGGTGTGTGACATTTCCTGGTGTCTGCTTGAGGGATCCCTGTATATCTGTTTGCGGAATCCATGTCCGCTGTTTTGCATACTCCATGGTGCTTTCTTGAGAGCTACCCAAATCCCTGAGTTCTAGTTCGGAAATACCCAGGTGTTGTTTACAAAATACTTTGTACTAAATCACATCTCCTGGATTTCCTTTAGTTAATTTCTCCTAGTCACATTGCGGTTGTGTTTCTGAGTAGTCCATTTTTTGCATTCCTGGCTCTGTCTGTTGAAATTTATGAGGTTTTGTTACGACGTTTTCTAAAAAGACAACACTCAAATTCTAGCTAACTAAAATTCTTGGATATTTGTTTCTTCAGTTTCATGGTGACCTTTGTCGACTTCTTTTCACCACCATTTACTGACTTC
This sequence comes from Lissotriton helveticus, assembly GCF_964261635.1. Taxonomy (NCBI): domain Eukaryota; kingdom Metazoa; phylum Chordata; class Amphibia; order Caudata; family Salamandridae; genus Lissotriton; species Lissotriton helveticus. Next base: position 1,365,971,091 of record NC_136057.1, read on the forward strand.
CCAGACATTTGTAGTGAGCATCAAAATTGGCTTCTAACTGAACATCTGGCGTATTTGTTTAATGAACATCCAGAGCGATTTGTGAATAAACATCTGGGACATTTATGTACAGAAGATCTCCAATGGTTCTTTCCAAATCCAGAAAATCTGGCCAATTTGTTTAGTAGACATCTCCAGTAGTTGTCGATTTAATTTGTAACTCACTTGTTTACTAAGTCTCTTAAGCATGTGTCTCCTGTATATCCTGTGTGTGTTTTAATTTTTGCTAAAGGCGGCTGCTGATCATTCTGGACAATTCTTTTATGACCGTCCCTGGAATTTGTCTGCTGACTGTCTGAACCCCTTTCAGAGAGCTATGGGCCAAGCAGAAACCACTGGGCCCAAACAAGGGTGTTCTTATTATTATTACTATTATTATTTCCACGTGTAGAGCACTACTGTTACTCAAGGGTGTCCTGGTGCTTAGACAGGAAAATAAGAAACAGATTAACCTGAGTGGGGAAACTCTGAGACCAACAAAACAATAGCAGAATTTATTGAAGTGTATAAACCGAGGTTTTAAGGGTGTTCCTAAAGGCGAGGAGGTCATCAATGTGACTTAATTGTATAGGCAGAGAATTCCACAACTGTGCACCCTACACCAAGGAAGAACAGCTGCCAAGTTGGCATCTCTTCACTTGAGGCACAATACGCAAGTTAGCATTGGCAGAGCGTAGCAGATGGGAAGGTCTGTTTTGACGGAATCTTGGTAGTAAAAATAGAGGACCGGACTGATGTAAAGCTCTGCGTTCATACACAAAGCCTTAAACTCCGTCCTCTTGCAAACAGAAAGCCAATGCATTTAATCCAGCGTTGCTGAAGAAGACGGACTACTGAACAGAGCAAGCTAGTCAGCAGCCGTCTGAATCACTCATCCGTTTCAGATAGCCAGCATCCCAATACATAACTCATTGCAGTAGTCCAGACGAATCAAACTAAGTAACTGGACCACTTGCAGTCGATGTTGAGAGGGGAGAAACAATAAGATTTTGCATACTGTTCTTAACAAAGACACAGAGAAGAGTTTGTTCACTTGAGTAGAATGTGACAAATTTACCTTCATATAATTTGCTGGGGTGACGTTTCCTCACCCAGCTAGGGGACTGGCAGATCTTCCTGCCTGATCGGGGCAGCAGCCGCTGCATCACCCCTTGCTACAGGGGTCCCCCCACCAGGATTCCCCCCACACCCTGCCCTCCGAAACCGCACCATCTAAGCTCTCTCCTCTTCCTCACAGGGCACATTGGTGCAGGTACTCCTGGGCAGGTGGTCTTGGATTACCTGGGTTGATGTCTCCGCACCCAGCTAGGAGACTGGCAGATCCTACCACCCCCCTGCTGGTCACATCTAGAATACTTGCAGTGCTCCTCCTCCTCGTCATACAGCCAGAAGGGCTGCTTTACAGTTGAAAGTTCTGGGGGCCTCGAGTTCCCCTTCTTCTAGTCCCTTTCCAGACACAAAATGTGATTTAGGGTCTGAGTCTTTGACATTTGTGCTGGCGGTTTGCTTCCTTTTGAAGTGCCCACTCATCTTTTCTGCCTTTCCACCAGAAAGCAGTGTGTCACAGCAGGAACGACCCCAAATCTGATAACCCCACAACATAGGCCATGGGAGTGACGAGAGGTTCACACCTGGATGTCTGCAACAAGAGTGTGTATCAAAAGGTTACCTCTGGCCCCCAGCCTTGATCTTTATGGTTCCTATAAGCCTCATCTGCTTCCAAAGATGTGCCCAGACCCCTTTCCAGTGACCTCTCAGAATCCGTTGAAGTGTACCGAAGAACCTGGCTCTTCCTGTCTTCCGTGCGTGTCCTACCCAGGTCTCAAGAACGCAGCAATCCACAAATCTGGTTGGGGCGGGAGAGGGGGGTCCTCTACCTCCTCATGCTCCTCCAGTCAGCCCTGGGCCTTCCAAAGGGGAACCCAGAGTCTTCCATGTGTTGTATTTTATGTTAATCAAATTTATAGAGCACACTGTTACGCTTAGGTGTCCTGGCACTAGATCACTGCACTGGCTTAGCGGATAGCTGAGTCTAACAAAGATCTTGATTGCTAAAGATCCATGTTTTCAACAACTTTCTGAATGTCAGCAAGTTGGGGGCTGAACAAATCCCCAACGGAAATTCATTGCAGATCGCCACTGTTCCTACAACAAAGCTTCTTCCACCCCAGGTAGTTTTCTTGAACCTGGGCACTACCAGCTTTTTAGAGTTGGCCAATCTAAGTGTACCACTCACAGGCACACATACAGACAGCACGCACATGCAACCATCCACGCACTGCACCACATACTAACTTGATGTAGTACAAGGGTGAGTTAAGAACACAGCAGCAGAACTTTAAAGAAGTGGGCCTGTTGGCCTTCCTCCAGTGACACAGATATAAAGGCCTATTAACTCCTACAGATTGTTACACAGTATGATACCACCACTGCGCTTGTGCTACTTAACTCCTGGTAAAGGCAGTAGCCTTTCACCACTGAGGGTGGCACTTCGGGCGCACCTCCCAACCCAACAAGGCTGCAACCTGTGACACAGAGCAGTGTCATGGCATACACATATGACTCGTGTTAGCCCATGGCTTCTAAAATCAGCACCAAGGATCCAGCTGTTGTTGCAGCTGGGGCGCTGAGGGCATGGGTGCACGCCTGCCACTGTGTGAATGACTGTTCCATCGAAACACTGACCATCTGGCGTTTGTTTTCCTATCCCTGAATGCGCTGCACACCTACGCTTTTGTAAACCAAACTCGCTGATTAATGGTTTGATTGAGTAAACTTATTTGCGAACATAATACAGCCCGATTTATTCATTTTTCTTAATCGAATATCCTAAAATTTTGCTAAACAAATATGATACGCTTTTGTTAATTGTTTATAAAAGACTTTCTTTTTAATGACTTCTATTGATTTGTATCACAAATGTAATGCACTCTATTGAGGATTTGTCACAGTAAGTATTCAGAGAAAGCCAGCAGGTTTAACAGACTCTGTGCTCTTGATGATGAAAATATACTAGTAAAATAAGTTGACATCTGAAATGTCTATAAGGTAAGAGCTTTACCCTCAAATATTTATAAAGATGCATTGCTACATGCGTCATCCCTATTAGTAAACTTCCCTGGTTTTTGTTAATTGAATTTCTCAGACTTTAAACTCTACTTCCCAGGTTAGTTGACTGTACTTCACCAAAATGTGTTCACTGAAGATTCTAGGTATTGTTCTAAGAGTACTTTTTCTTTACTGAACTCAGTTGATTTGTCAGCTGTTTGTTTACTGAAGGTGCCAGACAGTTGATTACCAACATTCCTGGATCTTTTCTGGATTGACAAATGTTAACAATCCTGTCAGATATTTGTTTCCAGAACATCACAGGCCTGTGTTTACTGAACTTTCCAGGATTTGTGTACAGATTTCTGTAATAAGTTTATTTCGTGAACTCTCCTTTAAGTTTTCTAAACAGCAAATTTGTTTTTTCATTGAGCACCCACAGGTGTATGTTTTTTTTGTTTTTGTTTTTTTGTACTTGATGGTTCTGTTTGCTCTATCCAATCTTGTTAGTTTCCTTCATGATTGCCTGGCTCATGCTTCACTTTTTTTATTCCCTCAGGGGGAGCTGACCGCACTCCGTGAGGAGCAGCAGCGTGACCTGAAGGGTGTCCTAAAGCAGATCGGTCAGCTCTCGACGGTAAGCTCGGTCACAGAGAAGCCCTTTGATTTTGTGTGTAGAACAACAATGTTTCAGGGAGATGTTGTGACAGTGCCCTCTTGGATGATGGCACAACAAGTGAACCCAGTGCAGACCGAGATCACATGCAGAGTGACCTCTGTCAGTACTGCACCTGTTGAGATATCCGAGATATGTATTGTGAATCGAAAAGTTTGAATAGTGAACAAGTTGTCCATTGTTTATAAGATAAATATCTGATTAAAGCACATCATTAACAAAACCAATAAGTCTACTTCAGTGGCACTACTGACCTTTGAGCTTTGCCAATGTTTCTTGGCAATGCTGTTCCACATCTGCAAAAAGAATGAAATTGCATATTTGCTGATGCAAAACAACATTGGCAAAAAGTGCAATGATGAATACACATGTATACATCATCATCATGTATGCATACATATTCTTCATGGCGCTAAAGTTACCAAACTGCGATGACGTATATAAAGGAATGCGTTAACATGCATGCATGAATATCCGTCATAATGTCACAGCTATTTTATTTTTCATTTATGGTTCCATGATGGCGTACACTTATCTTGTAGTAGCCTGTAAATAAACAACAACAAAAAAAGCAAGTCAAGCAGGATGCAGTGTAGCTGGGAAGTAAATGGAGAAGGGTTGTTAGGGTGAGCAGCGGAGTGTATGTTAGGAAACTGCACACAGGGTGGAGAAATCTAGAAACTGCATGCACTTCCATGGAGTGCTGAACGAAAAAGCAAAAGTAATTCCCTGACTGTAAGCAGTGGAAGGATACAGGTCATCGGTGAAGAATCGGTACTTCAGGAGTTGGACAAACAAAGAAGGAAACCCAAATAAGAAGCAAGCAAGCAGATGAGAATGACCAGAGAGCAACCATTGACATACAATGGGTTGACCCAAAGCCTACTTAAGTGTTGGTACTGTCCACAATAGGTCTTCGGCCACAGACCGCTAAAAACTGTCTATAGGTAAAACAAGGGTTCTGACCGGGCAAACAGTTACTGAGCCGTATCAAGTGAGATGGAATCCTCCTCACAGGATGTGGAGTATAGATGGTAGCGAGTGGGACAATACGGCACAGAGAATAGAGACATCCAAGGACTGGTAAAGCGTTACAAGTAAAGAATTTGGATTTGAAAGGAAGTGGCAGCGAGAGAAGCAGGAGCAGAAGTAGAAATGAAAGGTAGGAAGGGGGATAGTGAAGAAGTCAATAGCAGGAGGTACAAAAGGTAGGTAGATGGGGCATTGAGCGCGAACACAAGAATGAAAGAAAAGATGGGCCAATTCGGAGAGGAGTCACAAAAAGAGGAATGGAAGTAAAGATTTAAGATCCATATAGTGTCAGCATTTCATCTTGCAAAACTCTTTCAGGCACTGTAAACCTGTAAAAACACAAATAAATGTAATTGAGAAAACACAAATGGTATCATCTAATAGGCCATAAATTATAGTGCAAACAGGGCTTTGTGTGAGCATGGTGAATGCCCGGTAAATGCAGTTTTGATAAACATAGCTTTACATACAGAGGCAGCACTAAAGACAATTGAGCCCGATCTGCTCACTTCGCAGTGTCCTTTACAGTATAGCATTTTATGAGTTTGAGAAGATCATATACAAGTGTGACTCCAGTTAGAGTACAGGGATTGAGATAATTGTGTAGAGAAAGCAAGCTCCTAGGCCCTTAAAAAAGGGACTTGGCAAAACGGAGCTATTGAAAAAGAAATCTAAGATAAATTAATTTTTCTCATACTCCACTGCTTCTGCATAGTAATGAAAACGACCTAAAAAATAAATATAAGCATGCTGCAAGTCTGTGAATGGCGTTTGCCCTGGCAGGTTTTCCCCGTGGCGATGAGCGGGTGCGAGTAAGCTTATATGGCAACCTTCCATCCAAAACCATTTGGGGTGTGTGTATACACATACCTTACCCTCCATATTGATCCAACATTTTAAGATTGTTTAATATGAGTACATAGCCAGCTTTCTGATGGTACTTCTAACTGCAGATTCTTCACCTTTAGAATATTTCCTGGGCGCCGGACAGGATGCAGAGGTTTTTATAACAGTGCTCCCACATGCTGTTAGGTGGTGTTGTGTGGTGCCACGTGTAGGCGCCACCCCTGCACGCTGAAATCAGGTCTTTGCTTTCAGCGCCTTTGAATGCAGGCCTGGAGCTCTGCTCTCTTTTCTTCGATTGACACATTGCTTCCAAAATTATTTTCCAGTATCTGAAGACCACAGAGTTCTAGCTGTGCCTTGACTGTCGGGAAGCAGATGTTGGTTACGGACCCGCACAAGCTGGGTTTCTGATGTTTGGACTTGGGGCATGAGTCCAAGTTGTGCCAAGAAGGTGCCCAAATGCACCCGAAAACCACCCGGGACTTTGAAGCAAACACCAAAAGAAGTCATGGGCCTTGTATAAATCCTGCTCCTGCTCCACGTCAAGGGCACAGACTTGTTCCCTCTCTTGAACTGCTCCCACACAGGTACTGTTCGCAGTTGTGGTCTCCCGGTAAGTCCAAATTGCAATCTAAGAAGAAGTTGAAGTAGGACTCAACACCATCCTGCTGCTCTCAGTCCAAAGAGAAGTTGGGAGGATGTCAAGGTGCCAGACAAACTCACTCCTGATCCCCAATTGCGGAGCCCATCCCTCAACTAATTCAGTTTCCCAAAATATTCTGTGCCATTTGCAATGCTGCAGCAGGTCGAGGTCTTTAAAGAGGCGGTGCTGCATATTTTTGGTACTCTTCCTGCTCCCCCTGGTGTATGTATGTATGTATGTATGCAGGGCATTCGTAAAGCGCAGGAATCACCCCCGCAGGAGTATCTCCGTGCTAGCATAGAAAATAAAGCAGACTGGCATATATTTCCACAACTCAGGCCTTGAATAATTCCGTCTTCAGAATTTTTCTGAAGCGCATGAAGCTAGAACATTTACGAAGCTCCTCTGGCAGGAAATTCCAATATTTGGGGGCCAGGAAGGCAACTGTTTTACCTCCATTTCAAGTTTTCTTAAAACAGGGTACCGCCAGCAGTCCGTTGCCTTCCGATCTAAGACCCTGGTTCGGGCAATACAATTTAAACGTATCCGCCATATAACTTGGGCATTTGCCAAAGACGGCTCTGTGAGCAAAGCAACAGAGCTTAAACTTTATTCTCTGGCGAATAGGTAGCCAATGAAGAGCCTTTAATAATGGCTCAGAGGTGGTACGAGGTGGTTTATTAAGGACTAAGCGTGCGGCCACATTTTGAAAGATCTGTAATCTGCTAAGAAGGGCCTCATTCGCAGAGACCAGTAAGGCATTACAATAGTCGAGGCGACCTATAATCCGAGCCTGAACTAGGGTTCTGCTTACTGCAAGGGGCAGCTAGGTGAACACTCTGCACAAAAGGCTCAGGGTGTGATGACAGGTCCCAGCAGTGGTCATTATTTGGTCTTTCATTGATAGCGTTGCGTCCAGCCAGACCCCTAGATTCTTTTCCTCCAAGGGAGGAGAGGGGGCAGGGCCTAGCACTGTCAGCCACCATGCAGGCGACCAGGAGGTCATTGCAGGACGAAACAACAAGATTTCAGTTTTGGCCTCATTTAACTGCAGGAAATGTTCAGTCATCCAATCAGCTATGGCAGACATGCCCTTGGCAAAACGCTGATCGACTGACTCCATATCCTTATCAAAGGATAGGAGTAATTGAGTGTCGTCTGTGTAAGAGAATGGCATGAAGCCGTACTTTCAGATGACTTTAGCAAGGAGGGCCACCTAGATATTAAATAAGGTCGGGCTCAAGGAAGAGCCCTGGGGCACCCCCTTACTAAGCTTTACAGTTCGTGAGCGGAAGAGGCCCGGATTGACAGCTTGTGTGCGCTAGTCCAAAAAACTAACAAGCCATTTAAGCGCCAGCTCCTGCAGGCCGGCCTCTCTCAGTCGAAATATCAATTTCTGATGAGAGACCGTGTCAAAGGCTGCGGTTAGGTCTAACAGGATCAACATCACTCCTTTATTGTCATCTAAGGCCTTTTTAATATAGTCTGTAAACCCAATGAGGGTTGTCTCCGTGGAGTGGTTGGATCTAAATTCGGACTGTGAAGTATCAAGGATGCCTTTAATCTCCAAGTAATCCATTAACTGCGTGTTAACATGGCTCTCCGCCATCTTACCCATAAAAGGAAGAAGTGAAATGGGACGATAGTTGGAGAGCACTTCGGCGGACACCTGATCTTTCTTCTTAATGGGTATTACTTGAGCGGCCTTCCAATGTAAGGGCACACTGCCTCCGTATAGTGATGAGTTTAAAATCTCAGTAATGGGGCCAGCCAAAGAAGCGGCTAAAAGGGCAAACTTATGGGCAGGCATAGTATCCAAAGGCGATCCAGATTTAGCCTTTTTTAGCATGGCTTCCACTTGTGAAACATCAATATGTTTAAACTGTTTCAGGCCATCTCCTGAGCCCAATCTTGGTACTAATTCGGAATTAATAGGTAGCACTTGGTCCATTTTTGGGGGAAATTGTTTATAAATCAAATTGATTTTGTCTAACGAGACTCTATTGCTGCCGGTTTCTCTGCCGAAGGGAGACAGGAGGTGGCACACGCGGACAGGAGATGTGCACTCCTTACGCAACAAGAACACACCAAGAAAAGACAAGCATTAGAAATGCAATCGGGCTCGGATTTATTTGAGTTTGAGCTAATGGCATTGTAAATGCCAATGTCTTTTTGCCATGTGTTATGGAGTGTGTGCATGTGGTGTGTAGTGGAAGTATGTTGGTTGAATTGTAATTTTACCAATGGTGGCAAAAGTAAAGTGTACCATACTGCGATTGCTTGGTGGAAAAGTGCACTGCCGGCTGGAGGTGAGTGTGCCTGGTGGAAGGGTGCACTGACGGCTGGTGGGTGTGTGCTTGGTAAAAGCGTGCACAGATGGATGATGGCTGTTGGTGTTTGTGCATGGTGAAAGCATTCATTGACGGCTGGGGGTGTGTTGTGTGTGTTGTTTTCTGTGTGCTGGTGAGTGTGTGCTGGTGAGTCTGTGGGGGTGAGCCTGGGGAGTGAGTGTGGTGGTGAGTGTGTTGTGTTGAGTGGTGACAAGTGTGTGGTGTTGAGAGACTGAGGTGTGTGGTTTGTGTGTGCGTTATGTGTGTGTGGTGTATGTGTGTGTGGTGTTTTCTGCACACTCACACACTGCCCCGTAACATTCACACACTGCTCACCCGCACACTCCCAATGTCACCCTGCATAGTCACACACTGTCACATAGTCACACACTCAGCAGCACACAGCACTCAACAACACTCTGCCCTCAACAGCACTCTGCAATCAACAGCACTCAACAGCACTCTGCAATCAACAGCACTCAACAGCACTCTGCCCTCAACAGCACACAGCACTCTGCCCTCAACAGCACACAGCACTCTGCCCTCAACAGCACACAGCACTCTGCCCTCAACAGCACACAGCACTCTGCCCTCAACAGCACACAGCACTCGGCCCTCAACAGCACACAGCACTCTGCCCTCAACAGCACACAGCACTCGGCCCTCAACAGCACACAGCACTCAACAGCACACAGCACTTTGCCCTCAACAGCACACAGCACTCTGCCCTCAACAGCACACAGCACTCTGCCCTCAACAGCACACATCACTCTGCCCTCAACAGCACACAGCACTCAACAACACACAGCACTGCACTCAACAGCACTCTGCCCTCAACAGCACTCTGTCCGCAACAGCACTCTGCCCTCAACAGCCCTCTGCCCTCAACAGCACTCTGCCCTCAACAGCACTTAACAGCACTCTGACCTCAACAGCACTTAACAGCACTCTGCACTCAACAGCATTCTGCACTCTGCACTCAACAGGATTCTGCACTCTGCACTCAGCAGCATTCTGCACTCTGCACTCAACAGCACTCTGCACTCAACAGCATTCTGCACTCAACAGCACTCTGCACTCAACAGCACTCTGCACTCAACAGCACTCTGCACTCAACAGCACTCTGCACTCAACAGCACTCTGCACTCAACAGCACTCTGCACTCAACAGCACTCTGCACTCAACAGCACTCAACAGCACACTGCACTCAACAGCACTCTGCATTCAACAGCACTCTGCACTCTGCACTCAACAGCACTCTGCCCCCCAACTGCACTCTGCCCCCAACAACACCCTGCCCCCAAAAGCACTCTGCCCCCAACAGCACTCTGCCCCCAACAGCACTCCGCCCCCAACATCACTCTGCCCCCAACATCACTCTGCCCCCAACAGCAGTCTGCCCTCAACATCACACAGCACTCACCAGCACACAGCACACACTATCAACAGCACACATCACTCTGCACTCAACTGCACTCAGCACTCAACAGCACTCAACAGCACTCAACTGCCCTATGCCCTCAACAGCACTCTGCCCTCAACAGCACACAGCACTCAACAGCACACAGCACTCAACAGCACACAGCACTCAACAGCACACAGCACTCTGCACTCAACAGCACACAACACTCAACAGCACACAGCACTCTGCACTCAACAGCACTCTGCACTCAACAGCACTCTGCACTCAACAGCACTCTGCACTCAACAGCACTCTGGCCTCAACAGCACTCTGGCCTCAACAGCACTCTGGCCTCAACAGCACTCTGGCCTCAACAGCACTCTGCCCTCAACAGCACTCTGCCCCCAACAGCACTCTGCCCCCAACAGCACTCTGCCCCCAACAGCACTCTGCCCCCAACAGCACTCTGCCCCCAACAGCACTCTGCCCCCAACAGCACTCTGCCCCCAACAGCACTCTGCCCCCAACAGCACTCTGCCCCCAACAGCACTCTGCCCCCAACATCACTCTGCCCTCAACAGCACTCTGCCCTCAACAGCACACAGCACTCATCAGCACCCAGCACATAACAGCACTCAACAGCACACAGCACTCAACAGCACACAGCACTCAACAGCACACAGCACTCAACAGCACTCTGGCCTCAACAGCACTCTGGCCTCAACAGCACTCTGGCCTCAACAGCACTCTGGCCTCAACAGCACTCTGCCCCCAACAGCACTCTGCCCCCAACAGCACTCTGCCCCCAACATCACTCTGCCCTCAACAGCACTCTGCCCTCAACAGCACACAGCACTCTTCAGCACCCAGCACATAACAGCACTCAACAGCACACAGCACTCAACAGCACACAGCACTCAACAGCACACAGCACTCTTCAGCACCCAGCACATAACAGCACTCAACAGCACACAGCACTCAACAGCACACAGCACTCAACAGCACACAGCACTCAACAGCACACAGCACTCAACAGCACACAACACTCAACAGCACACAGCACTCTGCCCTCAACAGCACTCATCAGCACCCAGCACATAACAGCACTCAACAGCACACAGCACTCAACAGCACACAGCACTCAACAGCACACAGCACTCAACAGCACACAGCACTCAACAGCACACAGCACTCAACAGCACACAGCACTCTGCCCTCAACAGCACTCTGCCCTCAACAGCACTCTGCCCTCAACAGCACTCTGCCCTCAACAGCACTCTGCCCTCAACAGCACTCTGCCCTCAACAGCACTCTGCCCTCAACAGCACACAACACTCAACTGCACACAGCACTCAACTGCACACAGCACTCAACAGCACACAGCACTCAACAGCACACAGCACTCTGCCCTCAACAGCACTCTGCCCTCAATAGCACTCTGCCCTCAATAGCACTCTGCCCTCAACAGCACTCTGCCCTCAACAGCACTCTGCCCACAACAGCACTCTGCCCACAACAGCACTCTGCCCACAACAGCACACAACACTCAACAGCACACAGCACTCAACAGCACACAGCACTCAACAGCACACAGCACTCTGCCCTCAACAGCACTCTGCCCTCAATAGCACTCTGCCCTCAACAGCACTCTGCACTCAACAGCACTCTGCCCACAACAGCACTCTGCCCACAACAGCACTCTGCCATCAACAGCACACAACACTCAACTGCACACAGCACTCAACAGCACACAGCACTCAACAGCACACAGCACTCAACAGCACACAGCACTCTGCCCTCAACAGCACTCTGCCCTCAACAACACTCTGCCCTCAATAGCACTCTGCCCTCAATAGCACTCTGCCCTCAATAGCACTCTGCCCTCAATAGCACTCTGCCCTCAACAGCACACAGCACTCAACAGCACACAGCACTCAACAGCACACAGCACTCAACAGCACACAGCACTCAACAGCACACAGCACTCAACAGCAACCAGCACTCAACAGCACACAGCACTCAACAGCACACAGCACTCAACAGCACACAGCACTCACACCCAACAGCACACATCACTCTGCACCCAACAGCACACATCACTCTGCACTCAACAGCACACAGCACTCTGCACTCAACAGCACACAGCACTCTGCACTCAACAGCACACAGCACTCTGCACTCAACAGCACTCTGCCCCCAACAGCACCGTAGCGCTGCTCTTTAACGTAAACGACAGACGGGTGCCGTGCACAGTATGTTCGCTTGGGAGCCTTGAGATTACCGGCTCAGGATTATCCCTCCTGGTAGGTTTTGCATATGCACCCTTTAAACACAGTGTTTAAAATATTGGGGGTTAAGAAGGGTCCTTCATTTCTCTCCGTTGGTTTGCGGTAGCCTCATTTACGTTCTGTTTACAGAGGTGGGGCTCCTCCTCCACATTGGATGTGGCTGCCTCATCCAGCACGTAATGTTTACAGAGGTGCCCCCTCCCGCGTTGCCTGTTGTCTGAGCCTTGATTTACACAGCACAGATGGCAGACACCATCGGAAGCAGTAGATCAGTGGAGGCTTGCGCGCGCACTCCCCTCTCGGAAACGCAAGTTACATGCATAATTAAATATCGTGTTAGCCTCGTTTTGCACAAGGTGCTTGTGAGGATGGGTCTTAACAGTTCGCATCTGTGTTGAGCTCTTGTATTTTGACTTCCCGAGTCACCTATACCAGGATTATACTTTGTGTTTCATATATTGTTTGTTTACGAATGCGCTGATTATCGTGGGCTAGACTTGTTTCCTGCAGATCATAATGTGTTCTGCTGTCATTTCTTTGGCCGCAATGTCAGTATAAACCTGGCTTGGAAACAGCACGCATATAGGCAATTCTGGCTGGTGAAAGGTAGCTGTCTAGTCATACCAGGCTTTTAGAAGAGATGGTTGGTTTATCATGCTCAAATTGTTTTCAGTGAGTGTTATCTTGCAACACATTATTTGGTACAATATGTATGCATTTGCAGAATGCATGAGGGTAGCTAAAGGGTTGCTGTGTGTTGCGAAGTGAAACCGATCCATACGTAATATTAATTTTACATTTCACCGGGGAAAGCACTATCATGGCACGCATTATTTGGAGAAGAAACAAATAAAATAATACTGTGAATACAATTAACAAAGGCACACTGTTGCCTGAAGTCGTACTTGAACGAAAGTGCACTGTGAAATTTTTTCAAGCTGCTTAACTAAAACGACTACGAAATAAAACAAAGGGAGCTGCGCGCTGAGCGCTGCTGAATGGTGAACGCGCCCGGACATCTGGATTCACTTAAGGAGGCACCCTGACAGCTCCTAATTATAATTAATGTACTTCTTTGCGCGAGCACGAACGAAATATGCCCAAAATGGCGGAACAAAACTACATTTACCCTATCACTTCAAGCCTATTAAAACGACAACACAACGAAGACGAATCACTGGCCAGATGACAGAACACGCTAAGGTATGTGTGGAATTTGTCTCGGCCAAAGCCCTAGGAGATACTTCTTTTTTTTCTTCTTTAACATTAGTTCTCTAACTCCTCCCACTTTCAGTGGGGAGGAGTCCGAGCCCTAAAAAACGAATTATTCAAATATTTGTACTCTTCACTTTTTGATTTTATGAAAAATTATATTTATATATATATATATGGCTGTCACAAAAATAATTTCATCAATATAAACAGAAAGTGACTTAAGTAAGTCAAGTGAAATAAAGTGACAACGTGATATCATAAGTGAAGAATGAAATAAACAGACATGAAAATGACACACATATATCCAATAATTCAATCAGAATCTGTGCTTTCACAATTCTGTATCACATGGTTCTCCTCAAAAACCCTAACAACGAAATATTTGGCATTGGGCCGAGGGAACTGGTGGACATGATCTGAAGGACCGTCGACATTTCAACCCAAGGTGTGTGCAGTTCAAGGGTCACGGCGGGTCTCCTCAGGGCAGAGAACATAGATGCGGACAGCCTATAGGGGGCAGAGTAATCCGACATGAGTGAGGTGAATTTCTTCATGATTATAGGTTAGAATAGTAGGTGCACTCACCAAATCATGATGTGGGTTATTATCACACGTATAGCTCAAAGTTGAGTACAATGTACGACCAAGAAAATTGGTACTAATGTTGAAAAGCGATCCCAATCTCAGCTGACTTCTGGAGTAAAGAAAGGTACAGGTAATGGGTTCCTCTCTTTGCAAAAAAAAAAATTAATGTTGCGCGAACAACGAAAAACAAGCATTTGCAATGCAATAGGTCTCGCATTTATGCGACTTTGACCTATTGGCATTTTAAATGACAATGTCTTATTTATGTTTTGGTTATTGAAACATAAATAAAAGGCATTGTTGTTTACAATGACAATAGCTTAAACTTGAGTACATGCGAGACCTATTGCATTGCAAATGCTTGTTAAGGTTCCTATGATAGTTAGTAAGGGCCAGTTTGAATTTGAATTTATCTGTCTCCAACTGGAATTTACCCCAAAAATTCAGTGTACCATTCTTCACTTTTTTCTTTTCGTGGTGTTGCCGAGCTGGTATGTCATAGGCGCCAGTCAATCTATCACCTCACTTAATGTTGTATTAAAAATCTTAAGTTTAGTGGAGCTATCCAAACGCTCATTAAAAACAGGGGGAGCGTAATTTTTTTTGAAAGACTCCGATGTTACTCTATTCCAACGTCTTTGAGGACCTCTCGCAGAACGTCCCGTCAGTAAGGGTCTGCAATTGCTCTGGATTTTAAATGGAATCATGAAATGATCTGACCATATTAGTGGATAGGCAGGATCAGCAACAATATGAGGAGATGTGGACAGTTTCTTCTGCAGCCTGATCCTTACAAGACTACTGTCGATAGCTGGCCTACAGAGACTGTCCATCCTCGCCATCAGCACAGCAGTCACCCCAGTCCTTTTGTGTCTGGAGATGGGGCTCAAGCAGACATTGTGCCGGGCACCAGGGGCACCACTCCACCCAGTCTTTCCCCCTGAACGGTCAGCCTCAAAAACCTTTTAGTTTGCCCTTATAAGCACCCAATCACCCTGCAGGAGGCAGGATCTGACATTTTCGTCTAGGGTGGCCGGCAATTATATTAGATCAGTTGGTCCTCCAGATTGTCCAGCAGCACTATCTATTCTGTGCCACTCCTTTTCAACCCACCTCAACTTTCTCCCAAGTCAGAGCTGCTTTTTGAGGGGTCCTATCCATCTTTCTGAAAGTGGTGCAGGTTCTTCTGGCCTATGGAGCCATAACAAAAAGGCCTGCCTTGGAAGTAAGGACATATTGTTACTCCTACTATTTCCTTGTTCTGAAGAAAGATTGAGTCTTTCGTCCTATTTTAGATCTTCGGAATGCCTTCCTGCAGAAGGACTAATTCAAAATACTTGCACTGGCCCAAGCTCTGTCTGTCCTGGATCCAAGTAAATGGATGGTTACCTTCGACCTGCAGGACATGTACTTTCATGTGCACATCCTGCAGTCCCACATACGTTCCCTTTGGTTCAAGGTGGCTCAGGAGCCATTTCAATTTGCTGTGCTCCACTTCTATCAAGCCAGTGCCCTTTCGGTGTTGACAAAAGTCATGGTGGTGATCGCTGCACATCTTCAGTCAGTTGTAGACCACCTCCAGATAGCGGTGCACATTTTGACATCGTTAGAGTTCTTGATCAATGACCCAAAGTCACTCCTTCTCAAAGGCTTCGTTCCTCCATCGTAACAAGCCCAGGACATTCATGCTATGATTGGCTTCGCTCCTGTATCTCTGAGGCTTCTTGCCCTCTGACCTCATGTATTCTCTTGTCCACTTCGCCTCGTGGCATATGCAACTCTCCAGTGGGATCTAAGGTCTCAGTGGATCCAGCACCAAGGGAACCTGTTAGACTTCATACAGGTTTCAAAGGAGAATTCACAAGATCTTCAGTGGTGGCTGCTCAACCGTAAACGGACCAGGACAGACCCCTCTGTCCCTTCCCCCACTCAGACCTGATGCTTGTGACAGATGTGTCTGGTGGGCTCTGGAGGTTATTTTGGAGAGTTGGTGACCAGAGGACTCTTGTCCCCATTCGGCATAGACGAGAGGACTCTTGTCCCCGGCGGCGGAGAAGAGAGGACTCTTGTTCCCGGCTGCGGAGAAGAGAGGACTCTTGTTCCCGGCGGCGGAGACGAGAGGACTCTTGTCCCCGGCAGCGGAGACAAGAGGACTCCTGTCCCCGGCGGCGGAGACGAGAGAACTCTTGACCCCAGTGGCGGAGACAAGAGGACTCTTGTCCCCGGTAGAGACAAGAGGACTCTTGTCCCTGGTGGAAACCAGAGGACTCTTGTCCCTGGCGGCAGAGACCAGAGGACTCTTGTCTCCCGCGTCAGAGACCAGAGGACTCTTGTCCCCGGCGTCAGAGACAAGAGGACTCTTGTCCCCGGTGTCGGAGACAAGAGGACTCTTGTCCCCGGCGGCGGAGACCAGAGGACTCTTGTCCCCGGCGGCGGAGACCAGAGGACTCTTGTCCCCGGCGGCGGAGACCAGAGGACTCTTGTCCCCGGCGGCAGAGACCAGAGGACTCTTGTCCCCTGGCGGCGGAGACCTGAGGGCTCTTGTCTCCGGCGGCAGAGACCAGAGGACTCTTGTCCCCCGGCGGCGGAGACCTGAGCGCTCTTGTCCCCGGCGGCGGAGACCAGAGGGCTCTTGTCCCCGGCGGCGGAGACCAGAAGGCGTCGAGAGGGCACTTCTCCCTGGTGGCAGAGACTAGAGCGCTCTTGTCCCCGCCGGCGGATACCAGAGGGCTCTGGTCCCCGCCGGCGGATACCAGAGGGCTCTTGTCCCCGGTGGCGGAGACCAGAGGGCTCTTGTCCCCGGCGGCGGAGGCCAGAGGGCTCTTGTCTCCGGCGGCGGAGGCCAGAGGGCTCTTGTCTCCGGCGGCGGAGGCCAGAGGGCTCTTGTCTCCGGCGGCGGAGACCAGAGGACTCTTGTCCCCGTCGGCGGAGACCAGAGGACTCTTGTCCCCGTCGGCGGAGACCAGAGGACTCTTGTCCCCGGTGGCGGATACCAGAGGGCTCTTGTCCCCGGCGGCGGAGACCAGAAGGCGACGAGAGGGCTCTTGTCCCTGGCGGCAGAGACCAGAGGGCTCTTGTCCCTGGCGGCGGAGACCAGAGGGCTCTTGTCCCTGGCGGCGGAGACCAGAGGGCTTCTGTCCCCGGCAGCGGAGATCAGAGGGCTGTTGTCGCCGGCGGCGGAGGCCAGAGGGCTCTTGTCCCCGGCGGCGGAGACCAGAGGACTCTAGTTCCCGGCGTAAACTCTGCTCCATATAAATCTGTTGGAGTTGCATGACATCTGCCTGCTGTTGAAGGCCTTACTGCCATCCATCAAGTTAAGGAGATTACAGGTTCTCACAGACAACACCACCACCATGTAGTACTCCAACAAGCTGGGCTGAATGGGGTCCTGTTCCAAGATGTGCTGCACCTCTGGAGTTTGGCTGGGGTGTCGATCATCTCCCTGATGTGCACCACCTGGCATGATCTTTAAACACTAGGGTGAACAAGCTCAGCCGGCGACAGCTGGCAGATCACTATTGGCAGGTGCAACCCGAGGTGGCAATGGATGACTTCTGAAACTGGGGAGAGCCCTGGCTTGATCTTCTCACCTGTCAAGAACGCACATAGCCAAAACATCTGCACGTTGGAGTTCCCAAGAACACTCTATCTCTAGTAGACATATACAGGCTACAGTGGAGCACTGGCCTCTTGTACGCCTTTCTGCCACTGCCTCTCCTGCCCCGATTTTTGAAGATCAAGAACGACAAGGCCCAAGTCATCCTAGCAGCTCTCGATTTGGCCAGGGATGTGCAGTACCTCAAATTACTGGGCATGAGCATTTGTCCTCCAATCGGACTACTGCTTTGGTGGATCTTTTGGCACAGTGGCAGGGCAGGGTTCTGCATCAAAGCCTGTTCAATCTGCACCACCATGTGTGGCGATTGAGCAGCACAAGTTAACTGTATGCAATCCACTTTGTGAGGATGTTGATGTGATCCTGGCACCTGTTTACACAAGGGACTGGGAAAAATGTGTGAAGTTCACAATGCAGATACCCTACAAGTCAACCTCTGAGATGTTTTTTGATTTTCTTTAAGGTCTTGCAGTGGATACCATTAAAGGTTATATGTCAGCCTTTTGTGTTTGCCAGAACAACTGTCCTTTTTTATATCATTTGTTGTGATGCAGTTCATTGAAGGTTTGACACACATCTCCCCTCCCCCACTGTTTGTGATGCCACAGTGGGCCCTTAATTTGGTCCTGACTTTACTCATGTGTTCCACCTTCTAGCCAGTGCTCAGCTGCTTATTGCCTCTTCTGACTGTTAAAACTGTCTTCTCACTGTGGTTACTACAGCTCATCGAGTGAGTGAGTGAGCTCCAAGCTCTCTCAGTGCAACCGTCTTATACCACCTTTTCCCCAGATGAAGTGGTGTTTGGGACCGGGCAGCTTTTTCCCCAAAAATCATTATCCTTTTCACGTTGGGCAATCCATCATCATCCCAAAGTTCTTTGCTCAGCCTCATCCTTCTAAAGAGGAGGATAGACTCCATTGATTGGACCCCAAATATCCTTAAGCTTTTACATTGATGGTACCAAAGACCATTGGGAGGATGAGCTACTTCTTGTGGGGTTTGTTGAAGTAAAGAAAGGAAAAGCAGTGTTGAAAAAGACTTTGTCCAGGTGAATAATCCTCTACATTAATCTCTGCTAGGCTCAGGCAAAACAGCACCCTCCGGGAGTACTCTAAGCCCTTCCACCTGGCCCAAGGCTGGTACCGTTGGCATGCAGAGTGCCTGTTATTAACATCTGCAAGGCTGCGAAGCAAGCGTTGGGGCACACGTTCACAGAGCACTACTGCCTTGACAACCAGGTCCAATGGGAAGGACAGTTCGCTCATTCAATCCTGCAGGACTTTGTGGTCTGAGCCTGCTCCACAGACCCTCCACCATGGGAGCTTTGATATCTATTCTAAAGCTGAGGGATCTGTGGTTAGAAGTATCCAGTTTAAAAAAAATAAGTTAATTACCGTCAGTAATCATCTTTCTGATAGATCCTCCATTTAACCGCAGATTCCTCACCACCCTCCCACCTCCCCATTCGGAGTAGTGGCCTCTGTTTTTTACCATTTAAAAAAGTCCCAAATTAGACATCTGCACGTTGGTACTTCCATTTGTTTTGTGCACTGAAAGTCATTAAAAATACGGGCATCAGTGCGTAGGTGTGATGCCTATATGTAGCTCCGTTCCATCAGTTTCTGAATGAGGTCAATGTAGAGCTGCATGATGCCACCTAGCAGAGTACGGAAGCACTATTGAAAAAACTACTGGATAAAGGGGCCCATGCATCAGACATTTTTGTCTTCACAAATGGGCCGAATCGCAGAATCGGCCTGTTTGCGAACGCAAAAAAGGCTTTTCAGATGCAGCAAACCCTATTTTGAGATTCGGTAACCTATTACCGAATTGCAAAATGGGTTTGAGTTTCGCTATGAGGAAGGGGCATGTTTAGGGTGTCCCTTCCTAATTCCGAATCGCATTGGTATGTAGGAATGTTTTGTGACCGAAATGCGGTTGCAAAACATTCGCATTTTACCACCTACTTTAAGTAGGTGGTAACCCATTTGCAAATGGGAAGGGGTCCCCAAGGGAACCTTTTCCCTTCGGGAATGTTTGATACATACTCTTAAAAAATGTAAAGAAAACTTTTCATTTTTGTTTTAGAAACACATCCTGTATTCCTTTAAAGAATACAGGCGGCATTAAAAACATTTTTTTATTTAAAAGCAATCACAGACATGTTGGTCTGCTGACCCCAGCAGGCTACCATCCCTGTGATTTTTGTGGTTCCTAAGGGGTCGCAAATTGTGACGTACCTCATTAATATTCATGAGGTAGGTAATTTGCGATCCCCTAGGGCTTCGCAAAAAGTGTTCAACACACTTTAATGCATGCCTTTTTGTGATTTCCTAAGTGTGAATTGCAAGGATTCAGAATTAGGAAATTGCCAAACGGTTTCTTCATGCATCTGGCCCTTAGTCTTGTGGCTGGAAAATATTTGAAAGGTGAGAAATCTGCAGTTAGAGTATCTACTTGAAATTGCGTTACCAGAAGGTAAGTAACTTGTTTCTTATTGTTAATGTCCAGTGTTGTTCTTTCTTGCTCATACGAAGGTGAAAGTGACCCTGTCGCAGAACCCATTATCTGTTAGCAAATGGGTAGTATATTCTAAAAGGGATGGTGGCGTCTTGTGCGCCCTTTCTACCAAACTGTGTGGGTGTATTTTGGGTCATAAGAGTTTGCTTATCAATGGATCAGGGGCTGTCCCATATATTTTTTCTGATGTTTAGATTTTTGGTGTGGATACAATTTTCCCAAAATGTGTGGATGTTTATTGAAACAAAAAGAGACAAATGTGCTTATATTACTTCGGGGTGCAACACAGTACTCTTTAGGCTGCGCCATTGGTCACATGGGTTCCACAGTGTGTGGTGTTGGTTCTACCTGTTTTTCTTGTGCTGCCTAGTTGCTTTTAATTTATTTATTATATTATAGTTGCATTTATGTACTACTTCATGCCCTGATGAGGTGCCTAATTAGTTTGTAGACCGGTAGCAGCACCCTACTCCATAGGAGTAATATAGATGAAGCGTGTGGCCTATTTGAGTAGTGTTTTGATGTGCGAGGAACAGAGTTGCGTCTTTCTCAAGGAGGAAGTGATTCTGAAAAGCACCAATGCAGTGTATACTTCGTGTAGCCTGCGGCTGCTGATGTAGTTCAACTCTCAGGTAGCCTTCCGAAGTGGTGTGACTATATTAGTCTTTTATTGTCAATGTAGTGAATCTAGTGTAGCATGTTTGGCGCTGATGTTATGACCTTACTACAGTCTTCGGTGCTCATATAGCAACTGTTGGTACCCAAAGTAGTGACTCGTATGTAGCTAGTCCGTAGAGCTACTTACTGTAGAGTGATTTGTTAAAATGGTCAGTTCTTAAGTTTGGTTCTCTTCTCTGGTGGCTATGACTTAGGACTGCAAGTTAATTCTAGCATAGACTAGTGATGCACCTCCTTATCATTGTGAAGAGCATTGTAGTCCACGAAGAAGGGTCTACATTAAGTAGTCTGCCAAGTACCTTGGAATCTGAGAGTTATATTCTCTTGAAGTGCCCTAGTATGAGTGTTCATGTGTGAAAGGTAAAGATGAATATACTTGCATCGTTGTATACATTATTTTTCGTGCATTGAGTAGACATGATGCTGCTCCAATGTTTTTTTGTCCTCTGATGGCTAGACCTGAAGTCCTACTCAGCACTTGTAGTGAGCGAAAGCTCATCACATGTGCAGGTGGTTAGCTACAGTCCAAAAGGATCCCCAAGGTTCAGCCTGTTGTCACCAGTTCTAGTTCGACAGTATAGCAGTAAATACACTGTGAGCCTCCTGGACTAGTAAATGGCCCAACATTCAGACCTTTCTTTTCAGTGTTACTCTTGACTCACTTGCTGAAAGACAATGAGACTGGTATAACTGCGGACAATTCTCATTTGCACTTTTTGGAACAAAAGTAATTTAGATGTTGCTTCCTTTAGTGAGACTAGAATTGTGTGGTGGATCAGTTCATTCGTTTTATGAACTGGGGTGGAGGAGCCACTGGATCTCTTTAGAATCCTAAATGGGGAGGACAGACCTCAGGAAGCAGGACCCACATGTCAGTGAGTTGTGCTGACATGCTGTCAGATTTGTGAGAGTTAAAGAAGTGGGCAGCAAAAGAACTCCCTGCTCATAAACACTGAAGCACTCACTGCCCAGCCAGCAGTGTTAAAGTGCTTCGTCTAGTCAAATCCTGGTGCATTGACTGCATTACAACATGTGCGAACTTAGGTTAACTCGATACAGTTAAGAGTGAATCGTTGTCAGAATTTTAAATGTGAGAAAAGCGCATTTGCAAAAAGGAGTGGCCCGGCATCCAATGGCAGCTGCTGGGTATTCCAAAAAATGTAGAAATGCATTTGGGGGGGGGGGGGGGAAGGAGCCACAGGAGGGGCGAAAGAGCTAAGAGGAGCACCTATGGGCGAAGACACAGCAGAAGAACCAACAGGGAGGGAGCGGGGATCAAAGGAAGCACTATTTGAGAAAAATAGGTTAGGGAGGGGTGGGAAATGGAGGCAGAAATACCGAGCACATGAGGGGGCAGACATTTGAATGGGTAAGCAGCACAAGAAGGAGAGAGAAAAGAAAACATATGCACTTCCACAAAGTGCTGCAAGAAAGAAAAAAAAAAGTTGCCTGAGCAGTGGAAGGATACAAGGTATCCAATCAAAAGGATTATATTGCTGGGGAGGGACAACCCCATTTGAGGAAGGAAAGCCACCAAATAAGAAGCAAACAGGTGAGTGACAAGAAAGTCAACCAGTGGTAAGAAGTGGACTGGCCCAACGGCCGTTGTAAGTTTTAGTATGGTCTACAAGAGGCCTTTCAGTAACGGGAAGCTAAAGGTTGTATATTGGAGAGGCCTAAAAATCAATATCGGGGAGAGAAACAGCATGTTAAAAGAAAGTCACCCAAGTTTTTGCATTCCATTGATAGGGATGTGGAAATTGTAAAGCCTGTTGTCTTGGACATTAAGTTTGGTGCCACAGATAACAAGCCTTCATATTCTTGGTCAAGTAAGCGAGGGCCAAATTGTGCAGCAGCTGAAAAAGGTGAAAATGAAAGAATAATGCCAATAACAGAGGTCTGACTCATTCGGCTTGGTCAGGCGAGTTATAATGAAGTAGTAGTGTGCCAGAGATCCTTTGAGCCGCATAATAGTCCTGTGTGGGGAGTGCATATTGGGAAGGGCCTTTCTTGTGGTGGGTTTAACAGCAGCAAGGCTAAGTCCCACTGTCCGTACCCCACACTAAAAACCATGAATTATCAGTGATGAGAAACAATATGATCTGAAAGAGACACGTTAATGATAGACTCCTTACCTTAGAATATCCCAAGGCGTCAGACTGGATCAGGAAAGTTTTGCTTAGCAGTACCCCTCCGCCGCTGGCGTCATATGCGCCGAGATGACGTCACGGAGACTACTTAGGCCCCACCCATGCGTGCTGGCGCCAGTTCTTTCTTTCTGGGCCAGTAAGCGCAGATCCGGTTAGAGCACGTACCCTAGTCATTTTTTGACTATCTTTTTTGAGACTTTTGTCTCGTGTTGGTTTTCTCTGGTGCTGGTAGGGACGCCTAGTTTTAAGTCTTGCGGGACCTGCCTTCGCAATATGTCGGTGGCGGACCCTCGTAACGTCTGTCTCTACTGCCTGGAGCGTGACCATGACTCCCGGTCCTGTCTGGACTGTAGGGTTATGGCCCCGAAGGCCCAGAGGGCACAACGCCGGAAGTTGTTTGAAGTTTGGCACTCGTCCCCGTGCCGTTCGAGATCCAGGGGTCGTTCCTCTGACCACTTGCGGAGCTGTCACCACCACTCCTCTTCTCCTTCGGATTCGGGTAAGAAACGGTACAAAAAGAATTCGAAGAAGCGTTTTCGCTCACCGGCGTCCCCCCGTCGGTCCCCGGATGCGGACGAGGGGGACAGGGGCTTGCCCCTGCGCCTCCTTTGAAGCCTGGGAGTCCCGCGGCCTACCGGCATTACCCGGGTCCGTCGGAGACTCCCGCACAAATGCAAGAATTCCTTACTGCCATGGACCAACGGTTTAGGCCCGTGTCTGGATCCTGCTGATCCGTCAACTCTTTCAGCGGATCCAGCCCCGGCGCCGCCAGCGGCTCCGGCCCCGGCGCCGCAGGATCCTGCGCCCCTGGCCTCGGGGCCAAGAGGTCCCATGCTGCCATCTGCTCCGCCGGCGGCGCCGCAGTGGATACGGCTGGTTCTGCCTCTGCCCCAGTTCCCAGCGGGATTTGTCCCCGCCTGGGATCCGAATTGGGAACCGGCGCCGGACCCGATTTTGTTCCTTCACCAGTCCTCGCCGAGGCGGAGGAGGATGACTGGGAAGAGTTTGAGGACTCGCTTGCTCGTCAGTGTGATTCGGAGCAGGACTGGGTGGATGATTTGGAGGAGGCCGGTGGCCTCAACGTCTCCTCTGATCCGGGGCTTTCCTCTACCCCGCCCACTATGGAGGAAGGCGCCTCGTATATGGTGGTGCTCCGTCGGGCTGCTGAGGTCCTTAACCTCGATATCCCCACCGTGACTCTGAAGACAAATCTCCTCACTGAGTTGCTCCAGCCAGCATCCACTTCATCGGAGCCGCTGCTGCCCTTTAACGATGCACTCACCGAAGTCTTGTTGGGCACTTGGTCTCTGTCCGCCAGGGGGGCCCCTGTGGATAAGAACGTCGCCAGGCGTCATCGCCTGGCGCCGGGTGATCCTGCCTTTCTGACCACTCATCCTACACCCGAAAGCCTGGTCATTCAGGCTTCTACGTCTCCGAGTGCCTTTCCCACGGCTCCGGCGGATAAGAACTCTTAAGAGATTGGAGCAGTTGGCAAGCAGTTTTTCTCTTTGGCTAGCTTAGGACTGCGGTCAGTGAACACCGCATGCCTTCTGGGCCGCTATTCCCATGCGGTGTGGGATTCCGTGGCTGAGGTGTTGCCTCGGTGCCCAGATGAGGTCCAGACTGTGCTGTCTCAGGCTGTGGCTGAGGGTAAGGACGCGGCTAGATTCGCCATTCATTATGGCTTGGACACCGCGGACTCCCTCGGTAGGGCAATTTCCATGACCGTGGCACTTCAGCGCCACGCCTGGCTGAGGTCCACTGGGTTCTCCCTGGACGATCAGAGCTCGCTCATGGACATGCCTTTTGACGGCACTCGCCTGTTTGGTGATAAGGCCGACACAGCACTGGAGCGTTTTAAGGACTCTCGAGCTACGGCCAAATCCTTGGGCCTTTCCACCGCGCGCCTGGCCACGTCCACGTTTCATTCCTTTCGTGGCCATGGCAGAGGCACCCCTGGTCGTTCGTTCAGTCAAAAGCCTGCGCAGAACCAGACTCAGCGTGCCCGGGGGCCGGCGTGAGGTTCAGTCCACCTCCGCCCCGCGACTTCTACCTCGAAGCCTTCCTAGTCTGAGCTTCGGGGCGCATCCCACGCCAGTGGGTGGCAGGATTCGCCATCACCTTCCCCATTGGCATTCAGTCACTTCCGACAAGTGGGTGTTGCAGCTCGCCTGGAGGGGCCACTCCTTCCCCTTCGAGTCTACCCCCCGGCCATGCCACCTCCATTCCAACCCATGTCGGGGGATCACTTTGCACTTCTCCACCAGGAAGTGACAGCCCTGTTGGCCAAGGGGGCCATCAAGCACATTCCTGGGCCAGAAATAGGACATGGTTGTTATTCCCACTACTTTCTGGTCTCCATGAAGGACAAAGGGGGCTTGTGCCTCATCTTGGACCCCAGGGACGTCAATTGCTTCCTCCGGAAGGAGAAGTTCAAGATGTTGGCTCTGGCTCAGGTCTTAGCTGCCCTCGACCTTGGAGACTGGATGGTAGCGTTGGACTTGCAGGACGCATATTTTCACATTCCCGTCCTGCCGGCCCACCAGCGTTACCTGTGGTTCACGGTAGGCCCGGAGCATTTTCAGTTTGCCGTGCTCCCCTTTGGCCTTACCAGTGCCCCTCGGGTGTTCACGAAAATGATGGCGGTGGGCGCAGCTCAGGGGTGTCAGTCTTCCCCTACCTCGATGACTGGTTGTTGAAGGCGGGCTCGCCCCAGGCAGTCGTCAACCACCTTCAGACTACGGCCGACCTCCTGCACTTGCTGGGGTTTTCCATCAATGTGCCGAAGTCTCACCTGAGTCCCTCTCAGAAGCTCCCCTTCATTGGAGCGGTTCTGGATTCGACGCAGTTTCAGGTCTATCCTCCCGAGCAGTGAGTCTGGGATATTCAGGCTATGATTCCGATCTTTCAGCCTCTATCCCGGGTTTGTCAGGATGACCCTCCTGCACCTGGGCCTGATGGCCTCCTGAATCCTGCTGGTACAACATGCCAGATGGCATATGCGGGCTCTGCAGTGGGACCTGAAGTTCCAGGGGGCACAGCATCAGTGCAACCTGTCCGATCACGTCCAGATCTCGGAGGGCACTGCACGACACTTGCAGTGGTGGCTTACGAATCACGATTGGGTCAATGGCAGATCCCTCTCCCTTCCCCCAACCGGAGGACACAGTAGTGATGGATGCGCCCCTCCTGGGATGGGGAGGCCACTTGGGAGAGGCAGAGATCAGAGGCATCTTGTCTCCGGCGGAGTCCCGGCTCCATATCAACCTCTTGGAGCTTCGGGCAATACGACTTGAACTGAAAGCATTCCTTCCCTCTGTCCGGGGAAGTGTAGTGCAGGTGTTCACGGACAACACCACCGCCATGTGGTACTGCACCAAACAGGGCTGGGTAGGGTCGTGGACTCTATGTCAGGAGGCTCTGCACGTCTGGACATGGCTGGAACATCAAGACATTACCTTGGTAGTTCACCACCTGGTAGGTTCTCTGAACGTACTCAGCTGCGGGTGCTTGATGGATCACAAATGGCGTCTGAACGCGGACATGGCACAAGGTCTCTTTCTGCAGTGGTGAGAGCCTTGGTTAGATCTATCTGCCACCAAAGAGAAAGCGCAATGTCATCAGTTCTGCGCGTTGGAATTTCCAAGGCGGCACTCGCTTGGTGATGCTTTTCGTGGCGATTGGAGCTGCGGTCTGTTGTACGCCTTTCTGCCTATACCACTTCTGCCCAGAGTGCTGAAGAAGATCAGGTGCGACCGGGCCCAGGTCATTATTGTGGCTCCGGATTGGGCACGAAGATACTGGTATCCCAAGCTACTCAATATGGCGATCGATCCCCCGATCCGACTGGCTCTATGGGAGGATCTTCTGTCGCAGTAGCAGGGGACGGTCCTTCACCCGAACCTGTCCAGCCTCCACCTCCATGCGTGGAGATTGAGCGGCGACAGTTGACAGTTTTCGATCTTCCTTTCGAAGTCTGTGATGTCATTCTGGCAGCCAGGCGTCCCTCCACGAAAACGGTATACGCCTGCAGGTGGAACAAGTTTGTGGCATGGTGCACAGATAAGTCTGTGGATCCCCTTTCTGCCCCTCTTTCCGAAGTTCTTCTGTTCCTTCTCTCCTTGGCCCAGCAGTGCTCTGCTCCGGGCACTATCAAAGGTTATCTTTCGGCCATCTCGGCCTTTCTACGGGTTCCAGATCAGCCTTCTCTTTTTAAGTCCCCGGTTGTTAACCGTTTTCTGAAAGGCATTACGCACACATTTCCTCCCGTGCCGTTCATCATGCCTCAATAGGACTTATACCTTGTCTTGACATATCTGATGTGCGCTCCCTTCGAGCCCCTTCATAACTGTCCTTTGCGTCTTCTTACTCTCAAGACGGCTTTCCTGGTAGCGATCACCTCTGCCAGAAGAGTGAGTGAGCTCCAGGCTCTTTCTTCCAAACCTCCTTTCCTTTCTGTTCATTCGGACAAGGTGGTTTTAAGGACACGTCCTTCTTTCTTGTCAAAGGTTGTCACGCTCTTCCACATCGGACAGACCATCACTTTGCCCACCTTCTTTCCACCTCCGCATCCTTCAAAAGAAGAAGAGAGGCTCCACCGCCTAGACCCAAAATGTGCACTCTCGTTCTATATGAAGCGCACACAACAGTTCCGGGTGGCTGACCAGCTCTTTGTTGGCTACATGGGCGCCAAAAAAGGTTGGGCCGTGCACAAACGGACAATCTCTCGGTGGGTCGGTCTGTGCATCAAGGCCTGTTATTCGTTGGCTAAGAAGGGCCCTCCTGTGGGGCTGTGTGCCCATTTCACCAGGGCAACTGCAGTAACTACTGTCTTGGGACGCGGCGTTCCCTTGCAGGACATTTGTCAGGCAGTAACGTGGGCCTCGCTGCACACCTTTACCAAGCATTACTGCCTTGACAGTCAAGTCCGGAGAGAGGGCTTCTTTGGCCGTTCTGTTCTCCGTGACTTTCTGGTGTAATCTTGTTCGCAGACCCACCACCGGGGTTGATATTACCGGGGTATCTATTCTAAGGTAAGGAATCAGATGCACAAGTTACTACTTGTGTAACGATATATCTGTAAGAGACATTAGTTAGTGATAGATTACTTACCGCCCCTCCCATCCTCCCCGTTCTGCAAACTGATCACTAGGGTTAACGTAATCCCTTTCAGGGCCCTAGTTTTCCTATGCACCAGTGGTCAGTACCTTGCATGGCTCTGCTTTCCTGTCACGGAAAGTTGTGTAGAGAACTGACGCAAGCACGCATGGGTGGCGCCTAAGTAGTCTCTGTGATGTCATCTTGGCGCATACGACGCCAGCGACGGATGCGGAGCCGCAGGACGCCACCTACTGACGCGGAGGGGTACTGCTAAGCAAAACTTTCCGGATCCAGTCTGACGCCTGGGGATATTCTAAGGTAAGGAATCTATCACTAACTGCTGTCTCTTACAGATATATCGTTATACAAGTAGTAACTTGTGCATCGAGAGTTTGTTGGAAAATGTTAGCTCATGGATCTGGATGAACCAGGAAGGATTTGTGAGGATTAATGGATTTCTCTTTCACCTCCGTAACTAGTTGGGATGTAGATGATGATTAAGTTGGCGTGACACATCAATGAGGATGTGGTACTGTATAGAAGCATGATTTGCATTTGCATGCCAGGGAAAGGCTTTTAGCTCAGGCATATTTGGTGGCCTGTTCACCTCAAGGCTGATCTCTTTATAAATATGTTGGTAATGGGTAGGAGGCAAGGTTATGTCTGTGGTGGCATTATGAATTGCCTCTCTAGCATGGGAAAAGTGTTTGACACAATGAAATGAGCTGTGCTTTTCTGGATTTATTCTGTATTATACTTCTACCTTAGTAGGCTAGTGTGCCTACTTCAGAGCTGCAATGTGTTGGTCCCAGGTTCAGTTCCAAGTAAGACAAATTTCAGCGGTTTATCCTTCAAATGTCGGTACACTGACTACAGTTGAGCTGAGTTGCCATAATGCTTGGTATCCACAATACTTTTAAGCAACAAGGTTGCCATGAAATGCTGTAAAACATGGTATTACTTGATAATAAAGCATTGCTAAATGTTTTTCTGTTTACGCAGTACTAACTCCTCTTTCACTATGTCCATGCTCCAACAGGAGATGGAGTCCCAGATGCAGCGGATGAAAACTGAATTAAAGAGGTAAGTACTTGAGTTTATTTTGACTCTATACCGACAACCACTTGCCCTGCTCTTCCCTAATTCTCTGCGCTTTACAGCGTGAGCCTGGTGTTTCATGCTTCAGACATCCCTGGGGCTGACTTGTCTTCCCTACACATTCCCAGCGTACCATGCCATATGAAAAGAAAACTTGAGGTTTGGGATGGGAGCCTAGATACCATTCTGCCGAGTTAACTGGATATCAAGAAGTTTTTTTGTATCAGTGTGTCAGAAGCGCAACTCATCAGCTAAGTCTAACAGCTCTACACTACAAGATATGTTTCAAGTCGGAGGTTTGACAATGCTGTGATTCTTTGGAATATGCCAAGTCTCTGCACAGTCACCCAGCCTTCTGTCCTCCAGTGCTAGGAGAGAATTCCACGGAGATGATACGTTTCTTTGAGATAAAGCTGCACAGCTTTCAAACTTTTTATTGACAGACTTACTTACAAAGGCCTTAAAGTAAATCACTTCAGGAGAGTCACAAAACGGTAGCCAAGTATAAACCGGTACGGACAAACACAAGGAAAGGTTTGTTCTCCTTGTTGCAACATTGCAGAGGATGTTCAGAATCACCTCTGATCTAGGATGAAGTAAAAATTGCAAGAGAAGCGTGACCACTCTTTCAGAGGGGCTAGTCCGCCACTTTGTTACTGGGTAGGTTGCAGTGCTGATCCTGGTATGGTCTTTGTGCTCCGACATGGGGGACTTGTAAGTGTCCTCCCCTGCGTCAAACCTTCGGTGTTGCATGATTAGCCTCTCCCGTCCCTCTGTACCCAAGACACATTTTAGCCTTTAACTGCCTATTATTATTAGGTCATTTGATTCTGTTATATTATGTGAATTTGTAGAGCTAGAGTGCAGCTGTTCACCCATGAGGGTATCCAGGCACTGAGTAGGGCAGGACTGAGGAGCAGATCATGCCTGTTTTGTCTAGAAAAGCCATGTCTTGAGTTTCCTTTGGAGGTCCATGAGGAGGGGGAAGTTCTGAGGTGTTTCCAGAGGTAGTTTCAGGTCTGGCTGCGAGGCATGAGAAAGAGCGTCATCTGCTTCTGGTCGTCTCGATGTGAGGGAGATGTACTCTTGCCTTGTACGTAGATAGAAAGTGTCTGGTGGGTTGGTAGAAATTGAGGCTGTGCTTGGGGTAAGCTGGACTGGTGTTGTGGAGCTTTGTAGGCGTGGGTAAGGAGCTTGAACTTACATCTTTCCTGGACTGGGAGCCAGTGGAGATTGTTGAGGTGTGGAGAGATGTGGATTTTCAGGATGAGTCTGACGGCCGCGTTCTGGGTGGTTTGGAGTCGGCGTAGGACATGGGCTGGGATTTTGATGTAGAGGATGTTTCTGTAATCATTTCTACTAGTGATAAGAGCCTGCGCGACCATTCAGCTGGTGTTCCATGGGAGCTACTTGAAAATATTGCGTAGCATTCACAGGATGTAGAAGCATCATTGAGGAGACTGCGATGATCTGTCTGCTCATGGAGAAGTTGGTGTCCTGATGATCCTGAGGTTCTTGGCATGGTCCTCAGGGATGGGTGGGGGGGAGCAAGTTCATAGGGCCACCAAGAGGAGTCCCAGGGCGACTGGTTGTTGCCAAAGATTAAGACTTCAGTTTTGTCTGTGTTGAGTTGGAGGCAGTTGTTTTTCATCCACGCAGCGACATTGCTCATGCAGTTGGCAAAGTGTGCTTTGGTGGTGCTGGTTGAGGCTGTAAGGGAGAGCATGAGCTGTGTGTTGTCAGCGTAGGACACTATGTTGATGCCATGGGCTCTGACGGTGTCGGCGACAGGCATCATGTAGACGTTGAAGAGTGTTGGGCTGAGGGATGCCACGAATGAGTGTTTTGTTTTCTGAGGTATTGGGGGGGGGGGGGTCTAACTCGTTAAGTTCTTTCCGTGAGTAAGAAGAATATCCACTTGAGGGCCGGTCTGCAGATACCCAAGTGCGGAAGCTTTCTGATGAATGACTTGTGGGAGTCCATATCAAAAGCTGCGGAGAGGTCAAGGAAGATGAGTTGAGAATGCTTCTGAGGTCATCAGCGACTGCAATGAGGGCTGTCTCTGTGCTGTGGTGCGAAAGCTTGATTGAGAGTGGTCTTGGAGTTGATGAAGTACTAGGTGGTCTGCGAGTTGGGTATTGATGACTTTCTCAATGACTTTAGCTGGAAAAGGCAGGAATGAGATGGGTCTGTAGCTGCTGAGGATGATGGGGTAAGCCACTGTTTTCTTCAATAGGGCGTTGACTTCTGCATTCTTCCAGCAAGACGGGGCGGTGGCAGTGGTTATGGAGGTGTTGATGATAGCGGTTAGTGCGAGGGAGATGATGGTTCTTCCAATGTTGCATATGAAGTGGGGGCATGGACCTGAGTGGGCTCCTGAGTGGATGGTATAAATCAAGGGGATGGGTTCTTAGTTCAAGAGGGACTTCCAGGTGCTTAGCTGCTGTTTGACGATGGAGGTGTCCGTCTGGTCAGGGGAGTTCATATCAGTATGCTGTGGGTTGAATGTGTTGTAGATCTTGGCAATCTCCTGTTCGAAGAAGTTTAAGAGGTCTTTGTAGAGTGCTTGAGATGAGATTATGTTGTTGCCAGCTGCAGGATTGGAGAACTCCTTGACGATGATGAAGAGCTCTTTGCCGTTGTTGGAGCTGGCTTCAAGTCTGAGAGTTAGGGAATTTTTCTTTGTGCCTCATAGTGTCACTTTTGGAATCTTTCTTACCTGTCTTGATATGTTGGGACGGTTCCTGGCTTTGGTTTTTGTTAGTCCTGGTTTGTCTGTGATATGGGCCACCCTTTCTGGTAGCCACGGTGCTGCCGACAGTGAGATGCCTGAGCAGCCAGTGCCTTCCAGAAGGAGTCCAAAAAGGAAAAAAAAACATAGGGAAAAGCCTCAGATGACGAGAAGACTCCAGAAACGAAAAGGAAGGGGAAGATAAGGATCAAGGAAAACGCAAAAAGGAACAAAGGAGTGCCAACGGAATGAAAGGAACACCAAAACTAGAGCAAGGGCACCAACAGGAGCGAGGACACACCAGCAGGAACAAGGAGTGTTGCAACGCAAGGAAGGAAAAGGTTCTTCCCCTTTTATACTCAAGAACAGGAAGTGATAAACTGGAAGTGACAAAACAGGATGAAAGCCGTTGCCATCTTGGATAGGGAAAGGAATGAAGAGCAGAATAGGAAGGTCACCATGCTAGGAAGGTAAAACAACCTCCCACCAAGGCCTTCTGGGAGCATGACTGTAGAGGAGTGGAAGGAAATAATCAAGAGTGCCCAAGGGAGGTGATTTATAGGATGCCACCATGGTAAAGGTAAGTGCAAGTGCCCCCAAAGGAATATCATAGGAAGCTGCAGTCCCAATCTGGGAGCTGCGGTATTCCTAAGGCGCTATTAAACAACCAATGGGCCGTCACACAAGTATGCGGCGTGCCCGCCCGATGTAAAAAGGCAGTAGACAAATGGCAATAGCGGGCCACCATGTTGCACTGCGACACGCTTGAGGAGGAGAGAGGGGCGTCGTGGTCTGCACAACGGCCCATAAAAGGAAACAGGCAGCGTCGCGGGTCGCGATTCAGCCCGCAGCGCAACACATAGTTGTTGGTAGTAGCGGTTGGGGGCAGCTTTGTATGTGGATATTGCCTTGGTGTTTCTGTTGAGTCTTCATTTTTCTTTTCTAGTTGTTTGCAGTGGCGCTTGGACTCCCTGAGGTCGTTTGTTTACCAGCTGGGTCGTTTCTAGGTCTTGTTTCTGGTGGGGCCGATGCAGTTGGCGCTGTCAGAAAGCCATTTATTGAAGACCTTGGTGTCTACATCGAGGTTCCCGGTGTGGTTAGGGGGACATCCCTGTAGGGTCGTGGTCCATTTTTTTCCGGATATTTTGCCCCAGTGTCTGGATGGTGCTTTAGATTTTTTGGGTGGGCTGGCTTAGCCTGGTATCTTGAAATGTATGATGTAGTGGTTGGACCATGTGAGCAGGGTTGTGTGGATCCTGTTGTTGGAGGAGAAAATAGGGTCCAGGTGGTGGACTGCTCTGTGGGTTTGTCTTTGGACGAGTTGGTTGAGTCCGTGGTTGCTGAGGCTGTCGAGGAGGTTCGTAAAGTTAGGGTTTGTGGTGTCTTGAGGGTAGAAATTGAGGATTTAGTTGGTTGATCTGATGGAGAGGGGTGCGACAAAGTCTGCGATGTGATTGTAGAATTCTGGCAGGGGATGATAGGCAAGGGTTCCCTTAAGGGTGGCATTGTAGTTCATTGGTATTTTGAAGCGGAGGTGTTTCATGAGGTTGTCTGAGTCTGTGGAGTTGGTGCAATCAATCGTGCTTTTGTTGATGATCACAAGTCCTCCGCCTGGTTTGTGGGTTTGGTCCTAGTGTATGATTTTGTAGGTGGCCAGGTTGGCTGCACCGATGTCCAGGTTGAAGGCTGGGTTGAGCCATGTTTCGGTCAGGAAGAAGAGATCGGGTGTATTGCTCTTAAGGAGGTCCCAGATTTTGGTGCAGTGTTTCACAGAGGAATCGGTCTTTGAGGAGGATGGCAAGCAGTTGGTGCAGGGTGGTGGCGTGCCTCGGTTGGTTGGAGGTGTCAGCGTCTGAGGTGTCGCATTTGAAATTGCAATAGATGCAGTAGAAAAGTACTACCCTGGTGCTTGGGGATGCGTGGTAGCATGTTTGCCGGTGTGTGCTATTGAGGTCATGGAGGATAGCGGAGGAGTAGTGGTGCTGTTAATTGGCTATGGTGGCAGCTGTGGTTGTGGTGTTGTGTTGGATGGTCATGGGGGCCAGGGTTCCTGGCGCAGGGCACAGGCGGGCTGCATCAAGTAGGCTCTGGGGTGGGCAAGGCGTCTATTGGCGGGAAGAAGGGTGAGCAGAAAAAGAACAGGGCGGGAAAAGCCGGGTCACATGGTCAGAATGTGGCAACTGCAACACGCTAGAACAAGCAGGAACTGGAGGCCACTGGTATATGGCAAGCTTGGTGCCCAGGTGTCTACTATGTAAAAGGGGGGAGGGGGTTGCTGTCTATTTCTCACCAACAACAATGACCAGAAATGGAAAGGTAGAAGCCACAGAATACCAGTCGCTAGGTACAGTTTTGCAACAAACTCAACCATAATACACATATAGCATTGAGATTGACAAAAGCTTGTCTCGCCTACAGTGGAGGTATAAGGAAATAAGTAACAGCCAAGAAGAGGTGAATTAAAGACTGAAGCAGTGAAACAAAGGCAGAGCTAACAGAGTAGAAAAGTATACCAAGACGAATAAATGCAGAGTGTGGTAATATTAAAAGAAGCAGAGAATGTTTTGCATGTGTGTTCTTTCAGTTAGGCAGCCTTAAGTAGAGCCTCCAGCTTTTTGGTAGATGTTCTCGTTGCATCTTCCATTTTGTTTTTGTCTCCATAAAATACTGATCAATGTTTTTGTTGGAGAGTTTTATTGAGGGTTGGATTACATGTGAAAAATCAAACTGAAATAATACGTACAGGAAAAGTTAATTCTCAGTCATTGATAATGATGCTCAAAATACAGTATTGTAAGAGCTGGTAGTTCATTGTGGAGACAATTTAGAATGAGATAAGAAAATGTTTTGTACACAATTTAATAAGAGTTGGGAGGTCATTTTAAGTGACAACTTAGAATGAGGAAGAAATGTGATATGGAGGGTATCGGACAACAAATTTGAGATTGTTTGCGGTTTAAGGTATATAATTCATTTGGGTGAATCCTTTATTATAAAGTGGACTGTGGTGAGTGAGATTGTATCACAAAATCTGATAGAGACTACTAGCCGCAGATTCCTTAACGAAGAATTATCCCCAGGCGTGAGACTGGATCCAGAAAACTTTTTTGCCACAGCATACCTGCGCGCCTAGGGGATGGCACCACGTGACTCTGCCCTGACGTCGTCCGCGTTCGTGACATCAGCGAGGATACACAAGTTCCACCCCGGCGCTCCTACATCAGTTTTTTCTCTTTTCCGCGTGCAACGCGGATCCGGATTGTGTCCTCGCCTGTTTTTATGCCTTCCTTTCTTTTTCACTCTTTGGCGTTAGTGAAACAGTGTGCGAATGCCTTCGGGCTTCGAAGTTGTGTACCTCTTGTGCACGTCCCATGTCGGCGACTGACCCTCACCCGATGTGCATGTGGTGCTTGGGCGACCCAGTCTGCCTTTCCTTCCACCCTTCTACTCAAGGCTCTCTTCCACGGGTGGCTTTTCCGTCCTTGCCTGTGGTGTTAATCCCTCCGTCTCAGGAGGCCCGGTGGTTGGATTCGTGGGGGCGTAATGTCTTCGCTTCTTCTAGTGCTGCCTTGCGGGCGCTTAACACTTTGTGTGTTGGGCAGGGCTACTTCCAGCCTGTGGGACTCTGTGGAGTTCCTTCCTTCTCATGTCTCCCATGAGGGTGCCTGTGTTGATCTGCGGAGTCATGTGTTGGATGGTAGGGAGTTGGCCGCGTTTATTCTTCCTGCAGGCTTGGATGTTGCCGATGCTCTCGGCCGTGCTAAGGCCACTTTTGTGGCTCTCCGTCGCCATTCTTGGCTATGTGACATTGTTTTTCCTGAAAGTATTTGAGAGCGTCTGGTTGACCTGCCCTTTGACGGGGTCATTCTGTTTAACACTCATGCAGACTCTGCCATTCAGCGTCGTCTTACTGGGCTCTGTCCCCCTCCTCCTTCTTAGTAGGTTGGTTTGTTGATCCTCTGGGTCTTTGTGGGAGGTGTTATCCTACTTGCTCCTAGAATCTGGTGTTGGAGTGACCGTTTCACTTTCTGTGTGGTTTGCTGTGCACTCGGGGTCCCTTGTTTGGCCCACCCCTTCAGTTGGCTGCTGGTTCAGCCCCTTTTTGGCAAGAGTGTACTTTTTGGCTGCTTACTAAGCCTTCTATGGTTTCTGCCGCAGGTTTTAAAGTTTTGTTCTCTGATGCAGGATTTTCCTCCCTAATAGTGGTTCCCATAATTTCTATGGGACGTGTCCTACCCTATGTGGGGTACTTGTTGCTATTGTATAGCTCTGTCTTTCGCTGGGAGGGTGTGGACTCCCCTTGTGGATTCCGCGCCTTTCCTGCTGTTGCTGTATTCAGCTGGTGCAGCTTCTTGGTCTTGCCTGGGTGTGGCTTGTCATCTATGGCGTTGTGCTGCGGTGCTTTTGCCTTTTTGCCCACCGTTTGGTTTGGCCCTCTGTCTGGTGTTCCAGAAGGGATTCTTTCCTGTGTTGACGGCTTGGTCCGTCCTACTTGTTTCTCCTCTTATTTTCCGTCTAATCGCACTTCTGCGTGAATCGGTTCTGTCCGTAGGGGTCTCCTTCTAGGGGTCGTTCGGGATTGTTTCGGGCCTTGCCTTTGTCTGAGCCCGGCGTAGTCTGGGTATTCAGTTTGGTAGCGCTTGTCAGCGACCGGCTGCGTCTGCCTGCTCCTCTGGTCTACGGCTGGGGGCCTTGGTGTGGCCTTGGCGCTCCTGCTTCTTGTTCTGCTGGAGCCTTGTGAGACTACGTCTTCCTTTCGCACCTGCCCTTATTGCCTGAGGCGCCGTTCTGTCTTGGCTGTCTACTTTAAGCTGTGATAGGTTCGGCTGCCCTCTTTACTGTATGTGTTTCCGACGGAGGCCTTTGTCCTCATTTCTACCTCTTCTCCTTGGAGTCTTGGGGTAGTTCTCTTCCCCGGTAATCCTCTGCGCTGCCTGTACCTCTGGGGCTTCTGGCGGGGTCTCTAATACCTTGACTGGGCTTGGGGTGCACTGACCCCCTTTTTCCGCTTTGTCCATGCCTCCTTCTGCTTGGTGGGGGCTGGGCGGCCTCTCTTGTCTGATTAACACATCCCCTGAAGGGTCGGTGTTCCTCCAAGTGGGCGAGGCCTCTTCTGCTTGGGATGGGGGGACTGGGCTTTCTCCCTGTCCCTATGACTCATCCCCTGTTGGGGCCCTGTGTTGCTCAGACTGGGGGGATTCTCTCACAGACCCTCCTTTCCCTTGGGTATGGATAGGGTATCTTTTCTATGTTAAGGAATCTGCGGTTAGTAGTCTCTATCAGATGTATGAGTTACTTACCTTCGTTAACGATGTATTCGGTAGAGGCAATTCTAGCCACAGATTCTTTCAAGACCCGCCCTTCCTCCCCGCTCTGCAAGGACCCTTTTTGGTCTTCTGCACTCGCCTGCCTCCGGGTGTTTGTCATCTGCGAGTGCCCTTTTCTTACTCCCTCCCTAGGGGGATGCTCGCCTTGTTGTTTGCTCCATTCCTTCCTTTCTGGTGATTGGTTGATGAATTTATGGGTACTTCTGCGCCCCTGTACCTTGGTCTCCATTGTGGGGTTCGCTCGTGCCCTTCTTCCTTTTGTTGCTTGTACTTCTGACCCTTTTGCAGTCCTAGGGGTTGAGGTCCCTTGGCTGGGTCTCGACCCTTAGTACTTTTCAGGAGACTCTCTCCCTGCTGGTGTTGTCTGGGGATGAATTGTTGTTGCTCTTCCGTTCTGGCCTTGGTGCCCTTCTATGTTCCGGGCAGTGGTTGCAGACTTCTTAGTCTGCTGTGCAATTGTTCGCGCTATATAAAATGCCGTATTATTATTATTATTATTGTATTTGTTTGCAGGCTTGCTTACAGTTGCTGTGCTCTGTTCTTTCATTACATGACTTTTGGTGCCATAGTGCCTGGCACTATTCTGGCACGTGCTGTTGCTCACCATTCGTTTCTTCCCTTTCTGTTTTGCTGTTTTTTTTTCGCACACTGTTCCAGTATTCTCACAGTTTTGTTTGTGATGGCTCGGCGTTGTGGCGCGGAAAAGTTCTCCGAAGAAAACTGACGTAGGCGCGCCGGGTTGGGACTTTTGTATTCTCGCTGACGTCACGGAGGACGTCAGGACGGAGTCACATGGTGCCGTCCCCCCGGCTCACAGGGATGCTGTGGCAAAAATGTTTTCCTGATCCAGTCTTACGCCTGGGGATAATTCTACGTTAAGGAATCTGCGGCTAGAATCGTCTCTACCAGATACATTGTTACCGAAGGTAAGTAACTCTTACTTCTGATCATGTTTCTTGGAGGAGAGTTTAATTATGGCTGGTCGATCTTCTGCCCCGTTTTAATTGAGGG
Source organism: Lissotriton helveticus (assembly GCF_964261635.1). Classification (NCBI taxonomy): domain Eukaryota; kingdom Metazoa; phylum Chordata; class Amphibia; order Caudata; family Salamandridae; genus Lissotriton; species Lissotriton helveticus. The sequence continues at coordinate 1,366,009,426 of NC_136057.1, forward strand.
CAGTGTTAAACTCTGTCTTTAGTTAGAAGTGAATTCGCTGAGGCCGTTATTTCCCCATATGCAGTGGGGCAGATGCCGTGCTGTGCCTCCTGATCTTGAGTAATGGAATTGATCTTGAGAAATGGAACTTCAACTTTCTGCGTTACATGTTGGAGCTCCTAAATGGGGGAGAGGGTTATTATACTTCCCTCTTGTGGCGAAAAAAGGAACTACGGCTATAAGGACCTTCACAGCTCACCCTGCAGTGGAGAGATGGTGACATTGCCCAGTGGCAGTAAGAAGTGGACTGCAACTAATATGAGTCAATGATAGAGTTTCTAATAGTGAGAAGTGGTTCTTAAGTGATTAAGAGTCTCCCAGCTCCTTCAGTTAGAAAGATGGCATATTACGCCGTCTGGCGTGGAGGAGTGAAACTGCATCTACAGAGCCTCACAGTTGTTCACCTGGGGGAAAGATGTCGTACACATTGCCCCCTAGCGGAGCAAAGTGAAGTTTCAGCTTTAGAGTTTTTTGCAGCTCCTGACTTTTGCAATTGGAGAGATATCCTTGCATGTGCTTTGGTGGTAAGATGTGTTACCACAGCTAACAACCCTATTCTCATCCTCGCAGCCACATCCTATTGTTGGATCCCTTGTGAAATCTTTTTTTTTTATAAATCTTGTATGCCTCTTTGTCACCAGCCCACCACAAGCGGACCAGAAGGAGACCTTCCTTGGGGAGATTGCACGGCTGGAGAAACAACTGACTGGGCTACAACTGGAGCTGAGGACTTTGGCGGATTCTCAGCGGGGGATTGCCACACAGGTGGAGTTGCTCCCAGGACAAATCCAGGGTGTGCGGGATGAGGTAAATGTCCAACTATGTCACGACTTGAGTGAAGGGACATCCAAGAATTGCCCATGGGGTTCTGGCATACATAAGAGTTCTTCTTTACGCTTATACAAGTATAAGAGGTCTTGTATACATATATAAGAAATATGCGCACTGCTCTATTTCATCATTATATTATGTTGGCAATGCATAGTCCTAAACTCCCCTCAATATAAAGGGAACTTAAATCTGCAATGAGAACTCTAGAGTCTGGAAGCCTATTGAAAAGCATAATCCCCCAAAATTATAGTGGGTCCTAATGACATTAGAATGTATAACTTTTTTTCTCAGGCAGTGTGCTTAACTCGCTGAAAGTCCTTTCTGTTAGCTGGAGGACTTCAAAATGCTTGTAAAGCCCTACAAAATATGGAGCATGGGGCATAGAATAGCAGACATGGTCACTGAACAAAGATGGCTTCTATTGGATATGCAAAAGTGTGGAGAACAGGAGGGGCAAACTAGCCAAACATTCTATCATAAAAAAATGAATTATAAGCATTGATTACAGGTTACTAAAGTATACTACAAGTTTCTATTTATATTTAAAATGTTTTTTCCTATTTATTACAGAAAGTATATGTATTTGATAACTTTTTGAGTAAACCACACTGCTTCTAATACAAATTTCTCTCCTTATGACAGCAGTCACAACTTACAGAGCAACTCTTTTATTGTAAAAGTATCTCCTTTCAGTGTCTGTCTCAATGAGGGGCAAAACTTGGGCGTGGTCAGACCATCTTCTTTCATTTTGGCTCCTGTGACAGGCATTGCTGTCCCTGTCGTCCCAAACTGGGTTTTGGAATTACACAGAAATCATCTTCAAAAATCAGGATATTCGCCAACTTCATTTTATCAAAACTTGTTACATCCTTTATTTCTCAATTATCATCCTCTTAACTATTTGTGTATGATTAGTCCATTATTATTTATGACGTGTTCACTATCGGCAAATTCAATCTTTATTTCCAGCGTGTTTCGGGGTGAATCTATTCAGTCATTAAGGGAACATCATTTGCTGATGTTGCAGCAGAGTTATGTGGTCTGCGAAGGTATTCAGTGGACTTAATGGACACTGATAAGCGATTGAAGTGGATTATTCAAAAACTGTTCATGGGCATTTGGAATTTAGGTGTCTAGTGATAGTCAAAGACGTGCTGGGTGCTGTTATGAAGTTTAATGGATCCACAGAGCCCAAGCTGATGGCGGCGAAAGAGAATCCTATCAGTTACGACTGAAAACAAAATGGCGCCTACAGATTGTTCGGGCTAGACATAAGAAGCTGCACCAAGTGGCAGTAAGTGCTTGCTGCGAGGAAGCAAGTGAATTGTTGTAAAAGGGGACCTCTGGTGAACTGTGGTGGGTGTCCGCACAACTGGAGCTGACAAAGAGAAGCCTCAAAGTGAGGTAGGTAGTGGCTGGGAAGCAGGGCTGTTTGGGGAAGGACTTCCCATTGGAGCAGCAGTTTGATTGGACTTGATTGTTCCGCGCTGCAGTGTGATGGTAGTATTTGCTTGAGCACTAGTGAAATAGCTAATTGTCCTCATGAGATAAAAAGATTTTCTTCCTGCCATAGTTGCAGCAAGCGGGGAAGAAGCAGAGGAAAACTGGAACTTTTCAGCTGGCAGACTGCTCAATAAAGACTAAGGGATGAAGAGGTACTGGACTCGATCACTAGGGAGTTAGATAAGATTGAGAAGTCGGCGTCAGTAATATAAACGGAGTTGGACAAGATGGAGTCCATCGTATTAGGGTATGGAAAATCGATATGTTTCATAGAATTGAGTCAGATGTTACTGAAAGGATGATAGAGGCAGCAAGAGCGGGGCCTGACTGACCTCGAACAACAGGCCATGGAGAGTCTGGCAAACGAACTCGAGGTCTTGGACGGTACCTGCTCTGTGCATTTTCCATGTGCTTGGATTATTCGCCCATGCTACTGCTCTGGATGTAACTGAATTTATGCGGCCTCTCTTTAATGAAATTTTACTTCCTGCTCATTTGTGGGGAAGAACATTTATTTACTGCAGTTTAGGGCGTCTGCTACAGATATGGCTGGAGGTAAGTTTATAGTGGCCTCCAAGACACTGGAAAACACAAGCCTACTTGAAAATCACCGCTTCCCTCAAACAAGATTTGAAATGTGAACAGATGTATTCACCTTTTTCCAGATACAGGGGTTATCCAGCAACTGAAGAGGCAGCAACCAAAGTCCATCAGGAAGAAACTGTTGAGCCTTTGTTTCTTGGCATCACTCTAGTTCTTGCCTAAGCGAAGGTTTTCTACAGGGACATATGTTATCTCTTCTCTTCAATGGCAGCAGCTCACTCCTTTTTAGAGGACATCAGGGTGGGCGTTCCTAAAGGCTGATCTTTTGTACAGAAGTAGACAAGAATTGAATGGAATGAATGCTTGCCTTAATCTCAGTCACTGGTAATTACTCTGCACTGCGTTCCAGTCCGTTTTTTTTGCCCATTTTGCCTCTCCAGATAAGAACCTCCCTCATCCAAATCAACTTTGGTGCTGCTCCAAAGGGAGTAGTCCAGCCCGAACTGCCTGGCAGAATCCTCTATGAATGCCAAACATATAACCCCAGTTTAGTGTGTGTGCTTGACCCCTAGATCACCAGCTGTAATCTGAATGCTCCCCGCTGTAATCTGGAGAACTTGGGGAGCTTCAGTTAGGTTTCTTTTTCCTTTGGTTAGACACACATTTTAGGGTGCCAAATGCTGCAAGTTTCTCCAGCACATTTTCAATCACCTTGGTTCAAGCTCTCAATTTTCCTATTAGCTTGAGTGTAATAAGTTAAGTAACACCATGTGGATATTCAGACTTTAGGTGTCTCTTGTCGGAAACTTTGTGTGCACGAGACCAATACTTATAATGAGCTTTGGGCCAGCCTACGTCTCACCAGGGGTTGGCTTTTTGTCAGTCTCGTTTGCTTGCTTCTTATTCAAGATGGGGTGTGTAAATGGAGAACGGCTCCAACAATCCTCTCCAGCCAGACAAAACGTTCCCCTCCTAGCCTCTGGTGACACAATCCAATTTCTCCTTCAGCAATCAACCTTACTCGATAGAGCCTTAAACTTTAAGCCCCTCCTATGTCAGGAACCAGGATATGAAATCTAATCTTAAGACCCTCTTAACACAGAAAACATGATTTTACACTTTTAAGTCACAAAAGGAAATTTTTATAGGCAACTATTTTCACTCTGTTTTCTTGATACCCAGAGGGCAGAATGTCCTACATTTTACTTGGAGTATTTTTTATGGCTATCTGGCCATACTATACAACTTAAAGTTATGCTTCTGGAGGTGAGATCACTTCCTGTGCAAAGATAATAAAATAAGCAGCTTGCTTCGATCAGTGGTCTACTTCAGATCACCATTGTCTTTCCTGCTTCCAACATGGTATCAATTACTAGGATGCCTCTTATCAATATCAATGACTTCACTTGGTTCAGTAGAGAAACTCCTAAGAATAGACATTTCTAAAATGATTTCCCTTTTTAAAAAAAACTTTATTTAATGCAGGTTGCTATCCTGCTCTGTTCTTAGTCCTTGCCATTCCATCCATCAAATTCAGACAAACTCTGAGATGGTTCATTTCCAGGAGCTGGCCTATATCTGTTTTCCAGGTATCCTCTGCGCATTGGACAGTCCTGCTTACACCATTCTTCAGTACAGTGTTTCAACTCAAATTGCCTGTGACCACATACTCCTGGCTGTTTCTACGCCTTCCCTATCTGCTTCTGCAGCACCTCCTTCAAAATCCAATTGCCTTCTGCTGTCAGATTCTCCTTATTGGATGTTATAACGGAGCAGAAGGGCTAGGGCTCGCAGGGACAGGGGCCACGTAGCAGCAAACTTTGGCCCTCAGTAGTTTCCTTCCGATTTTTCTAATAGACTGTAATTTACCTGCAAATCTCACATCCTGGAAAAACCAGCCTAAAGACTGCTGGCCCATTCACAAAGGGAATCCTAAATCTCCACTTGTTGAAGTATTTTTCCTCACTGGTGTAGAATTACTGCCTTAACTTATCCACAACTGTAACGTCATATTTTTTAAAGGCTGCTGTTTACACAATGCAGAATTGTACAGTATGTACAATTATACACAGTGAAAATACAGCCCTATGAGCCAATGAATGTTTTTTCTCCACACGAAAAATATTTTCCCCTAGGCAAAAAACCCTGCTGTTCCATGGTTTGAAGAGGAATGGATCACCCCCAAACTTTGTAGAGGAGGAGCTATGCAGGCCGTTTGTTAGCGTAATATTCAAGTCATACTCCGGATTGGAAAGGGTCGGAGAAGAGTTTGTAAATGCTTACAAACTCACAAGTTTGTTGAAGTTCACAAGCTGACTCGGCAAACCAAGCCTTTTTGCTCCTATTCTCTACTCCTTGTGTTGGAGTGATTACTGCATGATTCTACGAATTCATGGCAAAGAACTGCACAGTAGTAAAACTAGTTATGCCTGATGGGTATTTTTTTGGGGATAGTAGTAAGAAGTAGATGGAACCATTTGTAGCCATAAAATGCTTTGTGAATCGGCCCCTATGTTTGTATATAGAAAGCTTCTGATAGGCTTGTAGCTGCAGATTATTCACATTTTGAATATTCTCCATACCTCAGACTGGATCTGGAAACTTTTCAGCAGTACCTCGGTGTGCAGTCGGGTGGCGCGTGTGACTCAGGAATACCGTCGTTCCATTCCGGACATGACATGTGTAGCTCATATAGGCACCACCACTGCATGCTGACCTCTGTTTCCAGTTGCTTTCCACGTGACCAGATGTGGATCCAGAGTTCTTTGTATCTCCCAGCTACTTTTACCTCGAAATGTCTTCAGTGTGCAAGGGATGTCACCCCTTATGACAGGTTTCAAGTCCTGTAGCGACTGTCGCAAGCAAATGTCAGTGATGTCTGGGGTTTGGCCACGACTCCAAGGCCTGCAGCGACTGCACATAGATGAACTTGAAGGCCATCTGGGACTGTGAGGTGAAACTTTACGCCGCCAAGCACAAAGACTCCTTTTAGAGGCCACTCCAAGTTGCAGTCTGTGTCCAAAGTTTGGTCCCAGTTGCGCTCCTGGAGCTACTCTAGATTGTTCTTCATCACTATCCAAATCCTCAGGTACATTGAGGAAAAAAGCATAAGAAAACAAAGCAGGATTATGCTCCCTCGCACCACTCCCATTTGTCTGAGCTGGGGTAGCACCATTCATCCTGTTCCTGAATTCGGCCGAACTTTGAAGCCGATCCGACAACCTGAATTTCTGGGACCGATGGCCACTCCACACCAAATCAGAGTTTTGCGCAACCATGCCCTGGCTCTTCGGATCCTTACTGACTCCCTCTGGTGTGATTTCGGGCCCCAAGAAGCAGAGATGCCTTCCTTCTGCAGGACTGCTGACAGGTTCGCCTTTGGCACCAGTTAGACCCTCCGAGCCAATCTTGCCTCCTGCTCCATTTCTGATCCTGCTTCCGGCTCCACACTTCACGACCTACGTCGGCCCGGGTACTTCAAAGCTGATGCCAACTCTAAACGGCAGACGCAGAGGACCTGATAGTTCTTTTAGATGGTGAGCCAGCGCCAGTCCGACCTCGACCAAAGTTGAGTCTGATACCGCTTGAGGTGCCACTTTCCCCACCTGATTTGCCACCTCTATAAGGAAGGCAACATACTCTGCATTCCTTTTTGGAACGGACTCTGACAATTATTTTGACTTGGGTGCTGAGTTCACACATTCCTATTAGGATGATAATTGTTACGAAGACTTTCAGGGAGCTAGTGGTCTAAATACCTCCCTGGAAAGAGGTCTACTCTCGCTCCTAGAGGAATTAGCTTCCTCCCCCCTGTTAATGTGTAGGGCGGTTCAAATGCTTGACCTCCAGCTCCCCACCTTGGAGGTACAACTAATGTCTTGACAGAAGTCCTTCAACCGGGGCAAACATCTTCTAAGCCCCTTCTTCCATTTAACAAGGCACTCGGAAATTATTTATTGGGGGCTTGGGCCAAACCATCTTCTGGACCTCTAGTCAATAGATTAGCAGACGCTATCACCCTGCTCCATGCTACCTTACTTTTCTCTCGCAGCACCCTTCACCCGACAGCCCCGTGGTGCAAGCCTCCACAAGCAAATCTAATCTGAGCACATTTCCTACCACTCACCCCAACAGGAAATTTAAGCGGATGGAAACTTTTGGCAAACGTGCATTTTCTTCATCCAGTCTGGCCCTCCGATCTGTTAATGACAGCAGCTAGTTGGGACGCTACTCTCATGCCCTTTGGGATTCTATGACACCAGTCCTCGTGGTGTGCCCAAAGACCTTTCGACCTGTTCTCACTCAGGTGATTCAAGATGGTTGCGATGCGGCCAACTTCACGATTTGTTGTGGCTTGAACACCACCAATTTCATTGGGCGAGCCATAAGTATCAGTGTTGGCATTCGCCGCCATGTGCGCAGCAATCTACTGGGTTCTCGGGCGATATCCAGTCCTCCCTGATGGACCTGCCTTTTGACTGAACTCGCCTGTTTGGGGACAAATCTGATTCCGCTCTTGAGCAATATAAGGAAAGTAGGGCTACTGCCTGCTTCCTGGGTCTTTTCTCCCCCACTTCACCAACCGCAACAGTTCCACTGCTCTTTTCACAGAGTTGCCGGAGGTGACCCATACCGCCAGCCTATCCAGCTTCTTCAAGGAATTCAGCAGTTTCGGGGTCATATCGAGGTGCCTACTGCCCCCACACACTAGACCATGGGCCGCTTAGTCCCCACCTGTCAAACAACTTTAGTGTGCTCTCACGGGAGCACAGCCACCTGGTGGGAGACAGACTTCATCAATTTTACCCGAGTTGGCAGGCAATATCTTTGGACAGGTGGGTTCTACAGGTCGTGCTCAGGTGTTATGGTGTTATGCCTTACACTTCCTTTCTGCCTCTCTGCACCTTCCACCATCTCGCCAGCGATTGAGGAGCTTACCTCCATTTTGCTGCAGGGAGTGCAAGCTATTTCAGCCAAAGGAGTAATGAAGATGGTTCATGCACCAGAAGTAGGTCATGATACTTATTCCTGCTACTTTCTGATGCCCAAGAAAGAGAGAGGTCTACTGCCTATTTTAGACCCGCACCCTCTCATTGCCTTCCTCCAGAAAGAGAAATTCAGAATGGTCCCCTTAGCCCAGGTCTTATCTTCCCTCGAATCTGGACACTGGATGGCAACATTGGACCTGTAGGACGCCTGTTTCCATATACCTGTCCTGCCAGCCCACCAACACTACTTGCGGTTTATGGTGAGATAGGAGCATTTTCAGTTTGCAACCCGTCTGTGGACTCTGGCATTCTTTCTGCCTAAAGTTGTGACGCAGTACCATGTCAGCCAAACCATCACCCTGCTAGTGTTCTATGCTCCACCTCACTCCTCTAAGGAAGATAAGTGACTCTATCACTTGTACCCCAAGAAAGCACTGAGCTTCTAAATAGATCATACCAAGAATACCGGGTGGATGATCAGCTCTTTGTGGGGTGTGCTAAAGCAAAGAAAGTCAAACGTGCAGAAGAGAACCATCTCCTGCTGTATCGTACTCTGCATTAAGATCTGCTACGTGTTTGCTAAAAAGGGGCCTTCGAGAAAACTGCATACTCGCTCTACCAGGGCCAAAGCTGCTACCACTGCTTTGGCACACCGAGACCCTGTCCTAGACATATGCCAGGCAACTACATGGGCATAACTCCATACGTTCATGAAGCACTATTATCTGGACAGCCTGGTTCGCCGAGAGGGGTATATTGTCCACTCAGTCCTGCAGGACATTCTATTTTGAGTCCATTCACAGACCCTTTTCCAATGGGAAACGGCCACTACAACGCGGCCGTTTCCACGAAAACCTTTACCACGCATGCATTACAATGCATGTGTGGTTACGACAGCCTTTACCACGCATACCTTTACTACGAGATACGTAGTAAAGGCATGTGTGGTAAATGCAAAAAAAAAGGGGGTTTGGGGGGTCTCCCCCCCAAAAAAAATAAAAAATAAAGCGTGAGATTAAAAAGGGGGGTTAGGGGGGTCTCCCCCCCCCAAAACGAACCTGAAGTGCCGAAGCTGAAGCAATCAGCGTCGTTAGAGAGGAAGCTGAAATAAACTTCTGCTTCCTCTTTACGGTGTACGACCGACGTAACCAACGTAGATGAAGAGGAGACGAGTTAAACAGGTAAGGGGAATTTTAGTTTAAAAAAAAAAGATTAAGGGTTAAGGACAGGGGTAATTATAAGGAGTGGGGGCCGGGGGTCATGTATGGGGAGAGGTATAACCTTTAACACGAGTATGCCCTCACCATGCATACATTTACAACGAAAATCGTTGTAAATCTATGCGTGGTAAAGGAATATTCGTGGTAAAGGTGATGCGTGGAAAACGAATTCCGTTGTAACGCATGCGTGGTAAAGGCATGCATTGCAACGGAATTCGTTGTAACGACATACAACCTTTTCCAATAGGTACTGCTTTGGTATCTATTCAAAAGGTGAGGAATCTGTGGTTAGAAGTCTATCAGAAGAACAAGTTACTTATCCTTCTGTAACGCCCTTTCTGGTCCCAAGTCTAGGAATCCACGCACTGAGCATGATCACTTCGCTTTTTGGGCTCTCTGTCTGGGGTCGCGGACAGCCACAAAAGCAACTGACGTCGGCGTGCAGAGGCACTGCCTACATGAGCCCTGTATATCATTTCTGGAGCGAAACAGCGTTAGAGTGGAGCCGCACGGTGTCTCCTGGTGGCATGCCATGGTATTACTAAAAATATTACGGATTCAATGGCGTCTAGGGAATATTCAAGAGGTGAGGAATCTGCGGCTTAACAGTCTCTTCCAGAATGAATGCTACCGACGGTAAGTTACTTGTTTGATCAATATTTTCTCATTGCAGTAGTTCCAATTGTTTAGATGATTGCTGCAGGTCTGTACATCAAGCCTTGTTGGTGCACATGTGCACTTTATTTTCAGCTCTCCCATACACGTATAGTCTGTTTTCACACTGTAGCCTTATGTCTTGCACTACTGCCCCTTATTTGTCCAGGTGGAGCAGCAGTTTCCAGAGTGGGTTCAACGTCTCCTTCTACCAGCGGGAGCTTCTGGAGTCGGGTCACTCGCTGGTGTTTTTCTGCGCCGTGATGAGCTACAGGAGCAGCTCCTCGACCTGGAGCGCCGGATTTTGACTGCAGCAAGGGAAGAACATAAAAGGTCCACGCAGCACGCCTCTGCTCGTGTGGGGGTTGCCCTTCAAGGAGGAGCACTCAGTGGTGTTACAGAGGAGGTGAGTGGTCAAATACAATCTAACATCCCTTAAAGATTCTTTCTTTCGCTCTCTCTAGATCCCCTATAGTAATAGAAGTATATGGTTTGATGAATCGTCCCTGCCAATCTGTAGATTAATACACCAGCCTTTTACCCACAGCGACCCCTTTCCCACACCTGATGTCCCTAGTAATGGCAGTGAATAGATAGCACCTGGGACGGGGAGGCGCAGCCGGACCGCTGAGGGGCCCGCGACAAACCCATACCGAGGGGTGGAACCTATGAGTGGGAAGGCACATATACCTGGAAAAATCAGAGCGCCTGATTGGGCAGAATGGTCTAAAGGGACCAATCAGCAGGCGCCCCTCCCCCCGGATCTCCATCAGGTTAAAAGGGCAGGTTGGTCCCCGAGGCGGTCATGAGCCTACGCCATTAGGGAGCCTCGTCGGCGGTACGGGACCGGTTGCGACAACTGAGGAGTTTCTAGGAATTTTTATCTGGGTGGGCCAAGGGTGCGTTTGTAGGTGGGCCAATGCAGCCCCATTTATAACAATTGTGATGGTAGGCTACAAGTCCTAGAGTTCCACATGGACATCGATTCACCAAGATGCCAGGGGTAGCGGAAATGACATCATACATCCTTGACCTTAATTACATCACAAGAAGTGACATCATATGACCTTTGGCTCTCAATCTTCCTATGAGGAGATGTCGCATAACCTTAACTCATATAACATCACAATAAATGACATCACAGAAGTTATAATAAAAACCATAAGAAACATGACTAATACAATAACAGAACGTTGGAAAATGTCTGTTTTAGGTACCGCTTGTATTAGGATGCTGACGTCATATAAAAGGAGATCATTAATCGTTTTTCTTAGTTTTACATAAAAATTATGTGTTCATCTGAAGAGGATAATTCGACATTTATCCTTAGATAATGGTCGGACATTTATGATTCCCTTGTGGCTGCTTATGCAATAAGGCATGCACTGCCACAATGGGAATATTATAATGTACATCTTCAGTATAATACTGTGCACATCATACACAGACTAAAATACATAAACACCTTCCGAATCTACACACAGAAACAGATGGATCTGGTGGACTAATGCGTCCACTGTAGGGGTCTGTGTTCGACCTCATGGTCACAGGTTCAAATCCTAGTGGATCCACTCAGCTTTTCATCCTTCTGAAATCAATAAAATGAGTACCATTGAGTTGGGTAACAATAAACATCAGTTATTTAGTGCCAGGATACCCTTGGGTGATCGTGAATTTTACAAATACACATGTTATGTTAGATAATTGAGATCCAAAAGGACGCTCACAGCTCTGGGCTTCTGTGCCACTGCACCTGCTGTATCATTGGCAGGGAACACCCTGTCCCCACACACACCACCTAACTGCAGCTTGCCTCCGACATGAGATACAGTTGCCACATTGCTGTTTTCTTCTGACATGAATATTTTAATGTCTCAGCCAGTGTAAAAATAGAGAAAATCACCCAAAGTCAGCATTTTACCCCATTACAACTTAGAACAGTATTTATAAAAACAATGCACTTTAAAAAATGTGTTCTAGAGGTTCCTTAACTACACCCGACTAGGGTTGCCACCTGGCTGATATTTTACTGGCCCCACCGGTATTTTAATGTCCCAGCTGGTACAAACATTTTCAAAACCATCTAAAGCAAGACTTTTTAGCTCCTATCTGTATCTAATTCATACAGCAAATATAAATGTAAAACACTTTTAAATGGATTCTAGAGCTGCAAAGATTCCTGGCTATTAAATATAAGAAAAACAGAAGGAAAAGTCATGGTACAAATGTATACATACAATTTTATTCATAGTTCTATTTAGTATCATTTCCATGCCTGTGCACACTCTTAAAACTACAACAAATAGCTGGTATTTTCATTTGGAAAGGTGACAACTCTACCCCAGATTGATACTTAATGTAAACAAAGTGAAAAAGCATCCCAATGTTTGGCGGTCCTCATGGCCTCTTCTGCCGACTGGGAAGGCCAAAGGTCATTTTTGGGTGGGCCTTGCCCACCCGCTAGAACCAGGCCTGTTGCTGTGCAACACCAGTAGGAGAACATTCAGAGGAGCCACCGCGCAGCACTGCCCGAGCTGAAACTGCAGTGCACGTTCAGTGGGACAGTTGTGTGGTTGTAGCACTCTACCCATTTCGGGACGCCACCCGCTTTGCGTTTCGGGTGGCATGAGAAGGATTTTGGCTTTGGTCTTACTGAGGCAGGCAGTGGGGTGTGGAGGAGCACTCTGCCGGTACTGACCCAGGATCCAGTTAATTCAGCGGGCAACAGCATGTGAGGGAGCGCGCTGCCCATGCGGATCCTTTAGAGATTTTTGTTTCCCCGGTGAGCCTTTTTGTCGGATAGGCAGCGGTGTGGTGAGGAGCGCACTGCCCATATGAAGTGTGGTAAAGTAGGGCAGCGGCATTGAGAGGAGCGCGCTTCCAGTAAAGAACTCTGGTGTGCCTTTTTGTTGGGCGGGCACCGGCATGGAATGGAACCTCCTTCCAGAGTGAAGTGTGATAAAAAGTTGGGCAGGAGCTTGAAGGAGAGCGCGTACCTTTTGCTGGATGGGCAGCGGCGTGAGAGGAGCACGCTGCCGTGTGAAGCGTGATAAAAGTCGGGCAGCAGCGTAGGGAGGAGCGTGCTGACTATAGATATCTGCCGTCCTCCCGAAGACCACTCTGGGGAGCTCCTGGAACGTGGCCGGCTTCGTTGAGGCTAACCACAGACTGGCTGCCCTATCCCACCTAGTACAGGACTCGGCCTTCTCTTAAAGGGCCAGCACCATTAAAGGTATTGCCTCATGCCAGCTGTACAAACTTTGGCATTAACGCTTGAGTATCTGGAGGAGTTAGTCCATTGGTTTGGTTAATGTCACCCACTCTCTTTGCAGTACTGACCAGGAGCAGTTGAGCCGTAGGTGGAGTAGCGCTAAAAAGAAAATAACGGTATTGAGCACCGCCTTTCACGTTAACCTAGGACCCAAGGGGCAAGGCGGGAAAAAGAGGGCGCAATGTCTAGAACCAAAAGTGCTGGCACCCATCCTGGGTGCTTTTGGAGGGAGAGTCACAAGCCTACCAGATACAGGAGCGAAGAACAGAATGACTAGAGACGGTCAAGGCCAGCAAAGGGCGGAGTGGAGGGCCAGGACACACTACGAGGGACCAGAGGTGGATAGTGACCTGCAAGAGCTGCTGGGGACTGCACAGAACCTGGTTGCAAGTCTAGGCAAGGATAGGGTCAGCAGGCAAGTGCGGGAAGCCCTCCAGCTGGACAATACCGGGGCACAGGCAGCAAGAGGGCCTGTAGGCCCCAACGTCCAGGTCGTCGAAGCAAGAGGCTTCCAGGCGGAACGGTAGACCGTGCAGAGAGGCCTAGTAGGAAGCAGCATGTGCGGGCTCAAGGAACGAGGAGCCCTACAACACTACTTCCCATTGTGGAAAGGGCATCTGACACTGAAGATGACAACAATCATGGGGGAGGACAGAGCCTGTAGATTGTCCAGCAGCAGCCAGAACGTCCGCAGTAGAGCAAACCATGGACTGGGTAGGAGAGACCGGTGAGCCACAAGTGTGTAGCTTTGCTTGGAGAGGGGGACAGGGTAATGATAGCACTGCACCACGTGCCTTTAGGGTGACATCAGGGGGATTGCTTAATATGGCATGGTGGGAGTCCTGAACGCAGCATGCAAGTGGCCTTAGGGCACCAGGCTACCTCTGGGCAGGTAGCAATGGGGCAGCCGTGTCCATACCATGCTGGGCAATGGCAGGGCGGGCCGGGCCCCTGGGGCCATAGCTTATTCCTATTCACCTGCTCGCCATGGTGGCCATGGCAGGGCTCGGGTTTCCCGTTACCCCAACTGGCCCTCCGAATTTCTGGCAGGGCATGGGTCTATTGCAAGGTCTGAGCAGCGGGGCAACCAGTAGGACTTCATTAGTTGTTGGCAACCCACAATCAGCAGTCCACTAAGAAGGGACAGCCATAGGGAAGTCCAATGCGGGGGGGGGCATCAGTGGCACAGAGGCCACAGGAGAGGATAGCAAGCTTACAGGCAGCATAGCAAGTAAGGAGCCAGAGCCACAGACGTCCACTGACCCCACAAAGGCTTGGGTCGGGGCTGGAGCAGCAGTGGAGGGGAAGGTAAACCCACTAGTGAGTACATAAGACCTTCACCAGGCCACACACCAATAATAGCTAGAGAGACCGTATTGGCCAGCCTAATGCCAGTGTATACATTCATGCAACTCTTCCTGTTAATCTGTGCATCCCCGCCTCTCACACATGTTCCTGGTAACGTCAATTTATAGATTGAGGCATCCGCCTCTATTAACCGCTAATTCCTCTCTCTCATGCATGATGTCATTGGAAATCTCAGTCTATAGATTGAGTACCTGCCCTTCTTACCTGTGCAAGTCTCTCTCACACACACTAGATGTCTGGTAACACTGGTCTGTAGAGTGACGCGCCTCTTGTTTCTTTTCAGGAAGTCCACGAGATAGTAAACCGCGCTCTGAGCCGGTTTAGCGAGGACCGCATTGGACTTGTTGATTACGCCCTGGAGTCTTCTGGTATGTACCACAGTCAGTCACTAGTGCTGGAGTGAAGTGGGGGTGTAAGTGATAGGCTTGATTTAACGCTAATTCATGCCAGCGACGCCTGGGTGGGGCAGCCGGTGAGGGTTGGACAAACAGCAAAAATGCCTTCCACAGTAGAAGATATAAGAATATATTTTGAGCAACAGAGCAGTAGCATGATTCCTTTCTGAATGCCTTGCAGATTTCTATGTCCACCTCCTAGTTGCGTAACTAGCCGAGGCACGCAGTCTGGTTTCAGACCTTACCCACCATTATAGCTGTACACACACTCTGTAGAAAGGGTGTCTAGGGAATTTTGAAATGACCATTTTTCAGCCCAAACAGGGAAAAAAAACTGCTGTAAAATAAGCAAGTATCATTGGCAAAGCCAGGTGGTCTGGGATTAATGTGGTAAAGTGTGCTGCATTTTATCAAAAGAGCAAGTCAGGGTAGGGAGCCAGCAAGCGCGGACTGAGGTTTCAGTAGAAAAGTGCAGCCCAGTAGATGCCCTCTAGTGCTGCCAGAAAAATACACCCAACAGCCAGTAACATTAGGTGAGAAAGGAGTACTCAGCTGGGCTGAGCCGTGCCGTGATTGACAAAGTGCCAAGTCAGTGGTTGCAAGAGGCTGCTCGAACAAAGCTTGTGGCTGAAAGGTGTGGATCCATGCCCTTTTCTATATATATATCGTAAGCAGTGGGCCTGCTTGACAGCTGTCAACCCAAACATAATGAGAGCTTATTCCCTTGGAAACAATCTAAAACAGTGGTTCCCAACCTTTTGATTTCTGGTGACCCCCACTTACTCTTTACTGAAACCCAGGGACCCCCCACGGAATTATTACTGGAATCCGGGGACCTCCACTGAGTCATTACTGGAAGCACGGGACCCTCGCCTACACACTGTCGATTTTGAACCGCAAAACAATAGACAAAAAAATGCAGAAAAAAAGCATTCATCAAACAAATACCGAAACGATGACACACTTTATTTAAATTGCAAACACATATAAATAAACACAATTTTAACTTTAATAAAAAGGTTGGAGCTTTTATAAATTCAATTGAGGCCACTCATCATTCATACTATATTCTGTTTGATGCCCTTGCACTGCTCCCACGAATCAATCTGAGGATTGTAATTTCATTGTTAGCCTCCAGTTTCAAATTCCTTCCCATTTACAGTACGTTTTAGAATGTCCAATTGTACATTTAGCTTCTTTATTTGTATGCACTTTATTAATCTTGATATTAAGTAGTCGCAGACTCCCAGGGGACTCCGGACCCCAGGTTGGGAACCACTGATGTAAAACATTGAGAGTACCGCTAAACTTCTTTGGTTACCCGGAAGCTTAGATGCATAAAAGATCATTCTGACTCCTTTTACACACATTTCCTTCACAATGTGGAGATTACATAGATTGTTATCAGTGGAAAATGCAGTATTGGAGAGGGGAAGGCCCCAAGTTGAAATCAGCAGGTAAGGGGCCTTCCACTCGTTTGAGTAACGACATAAGAGACAAAGTGGTGCTCAGCAACATGTAAAACATTTTTTAATAAACAATATTTTGATTATGTTCATTTTTTTGCTGTCCTAATAAAAGTTTTGTACCATGTTACGATTACTGGAATATTGTTTACATTGATGATTTCTAAAACATTTTGTAACCGAACAGCATAGCTTTAGATTGTTCCATCACAGATGCATAGGTTGTCTACCTTAGCCCTTATCTCTGCCAGCGAGATGCTTTCTGCGGTTACAGTCTACAGATTTGAGACTTGCAGACTATCCTTGACCTCGTTTCTTGTTTTGCTCGTCTCTGTCAGGGGCGAGTGTCCTGAGCACGCGTTGCTCGGAAACCTATGAGACCAAGACTGCCCTGCTGAGTCTGTTTGGTATCCCCCTGTGGTACCAGTCGCAGTCCCCACGTGTGATTTTGCAGGTAAGGAAACCAAGCAGGTGTTTCAGCACCTCCTCTTTCGCACATATACATGCCATGTAGCAGGTTGCAGCAAAGCAAGACTCCCTCACACAGAATCTGTATTGCAGACCGCAGCAGTGCTAGCTCACCTCACACACAAGCAGTACAGCGCAGTTTGCAGCAGTGCACGCCTCCCTTGCCCACAATCGAGGTGCAGTAAGCGGCCAAGCTTCCAGCGCACAAATAACATGCACAGCACATGTAGCAGAAGTGCACAGAAGAGGTGGAACATGGCAGCAATGCAAGCCTTCCTTCTCACAAACAATGTGGCAGCAGCAGAGCAAGCTTCCCTCACATGCCCCATAGTTACAGATCCCTAAAGAGCACCTGTAAGTGTGAACAGTTTGACAAGCCTCCTGAAATGCTAGATGAGCAAGCACAACTGAAAATATATTTGCTTAAAATTAAGACTATAAACATCTGCACATAGAGAGGGTCCAATTTTGCATATCTAATCTCTGTCACACAGCTTCATTATGGTGTCTTTTAAGGCTTTTGCTTTGGGCACTGGACAATACGGCTGTATGGCGGCAGATGAGCCTCAAGTCAAGAAGATTGTATTCCCCTTTTCCCTGGAGCCTCGGAGGGTTAGTTCGCCGCAGAGGTGCATGTTTACTGGGGTAATAGGCACAGTGATTACCCAACTTGACTTCTACTCCACGCTGCTACTAAAGTCGGTTAAGTCCGCTTGTTGTCATCAGGACTTGGAGAGCAGTTGAAAGACTGACACTGTGTGTCTTTAGTCTATGTTGCTGGATCAAGAAAGTGTGTGCTAGGGTATCTCTCGATCACTAGGTAGCCATGAGAGCTTGTTACTTATACAAGACCAGCCTCCCGCCACATTTTATACTATTCTAGTGAATAGACCAGGTGGTATCTACCTTCTGCAGGAAGGATTGCCCTTCAAGGCAGCAGGGATAGTAAGAGCATCCCCTTTTCTGGCAGATTGTCAGGATCCTGCTGTGTCCTAGAAAGAGACTTTGGCTTTATAGTGATTGGAGGAAAGGTAGCCAATCACTTATTCGCTCTCCATCCTAGTCTGTTGCATGTTTTATTTCTGCTCTCCTTTTCTGCAGCCTGATTCGAATCCTGGAAACTGCTGGGCCTTCCGTGGCTCCCAAGGCTTTGCTGTTGTCCGGCTGTCCAGTCGCATCCGCCCCACAGCGGTCACCCTGGAGCACATCCCCAAGTCACTGTCGCCCAAGGGCTCCATACCTAGCGCTCCCAAGGACTTTGCAGTCTACGTGAGTATGAGCAAGACAAAAGTGGGGAGAGTGCAGGGGTAAACTGGTGTAAGGTCAAAGACCAACGCTTCCTCTGTATGTGTGGGCAGGACAGGTTTTGAGGATATACGCGTTATCACATGTTGTGTAAAGTGTCTCTGTGTATTTCTTTTAGTTGCCTGAGAAAACTTTGAAAATAGATTCCTTTGGAATCCTTACCTCTGAAATCATCTACGGAAATTAAGCAATACAATGCTTTGCATTAGATTAACGATACATTCAAACGAAGCCATATGGTGATTGTGATGACCTTACACTAACCCTCAAACTACCCACAGTATTAGTCCCGACACTGGCCTTCTGCGTTTGAATTGTTGCATCTTAACTTTTCCACATCTATGGGAACATAATTACTCTAATGCAGGGCAGTCCGGCATAAGAGCAGGGTGGCCGGATCTATGCCAGCTTTTCATGATCACCACGTAAAATAAATTCACATATAAGGAATCTGGATATAACTCATTTACATAGTAGGAGGTTGTCCTGAAAATCTGACATGGATCCAGCCATTCTGGACAGCGTTTCTCTAAGGTATTCAAGTGTCTATGGAAAAGAGTTACTTTAGTGAAACCAAGGGGTTTCCTTGGTGCGGATTGGCTGGAAACAATTCCTCCGGTACACTGTAATATGGAGTTTTTTTTTTACTGATCTAAAACGTGTGTTTGACCCCTTGATTAACAATTTTGTAAACCGTCAAAACTCCAAAATTCTGGGAAATGAAAATGTTCCCCCACGTTCCCTCATTGGTGTACGTACAACTTTATTTTCCCATAAGTTTGGAGTAAACTATTTGCAATAGATTGTTTTGATTGGAGAAAAGAGGTAGATGTGACATACCATGGTAAAAGTTTGAAGAAAGAAAGATCAAATTTTTCCTCCTTTTAGTAAGAAATTGAGTCACCTTAAAAATGCCCAAAACTCCTCAGGAGAGACTCGCACAATCCCCTACCTTCCTGCTAAAGTGATCTCCGTTCCGTTTTCTTTATTCTGTAAAATTTGTAAAGGAATATAAGGTGCTGTACAGAGCAACCTGGCAAAAAATATTTCTCTTATCTTAGTTGTTTAAAAAACTAATAATAACGGTAGACCTAGTCTGAAGATGTGTTACAGACAGCACAGTGACTGTGGGTCTTTCCTTTATTGTTTAAACAAGCATTGACAATGGGTCCGGACCTGGCAAGTTTGGAATGGGGTTTAATGAATTTTTTTGCAATATAAATTACAAGTTTAAAACATAATAATAAAAAATACCAAGGTGGTGTTTGGCTTACCAGCTCTGTCACTGGAGTGCAATGCGTTTCTCTAAGGTATTCAAGTGTCTATGAAAGAGTTACTTTAGTGAAACCAAGGGGTTTCCTTGGTGCGGATTGGCTGGAAACAATTCCTCCGGTACACTGTAATATGGAGTTTTTTTTTTACTGATCTAAAACGTGTGTTTGACCCCTTGATTAACAATTTTGTAAACCGTCAAAACTCCAAAATTCTGGGAAATGAAAATGTTCCCCCACGTTCCCTCATTGGTGTACGTACAACTTTATTTTCCCATAAGTTTGGAGTAAACTATTTGCAATAGATTGTTTTGATTGGAGAAAAGAGGTAGATGTGACATACCATGGTAAAAGTTTGAAGAAAGAAAGATCAAATTTTTCCTCCTTTTAGTAAGAAATTGAGTCACCTTAAAAATGCCCAAAAATACTCAGGAGAGACTCGCTCAATCCCCTACCTTCCTGCTAAAGTGATCTCTGTTCCATTTTCTTTATTCTGTAAAATTTGTAAAGGAATATAACGTGCTGTACAGAGCAACTTGGCAAAAAATATTTCTCTTATCTTAGTTGTTTAAAAAACTAATAATAACGGTATACATAATCTGAAGATGTGTTAGACAGCACAGTGACTGTGGGCCTTTCCTTTATAACCATTGTTTAAACAAGCATTGACAATGGGTCTGGACCTGGCAAGTTTGGAATGGGGGTATAATGAATTTTTTGCAATCTAAATTACAAGTTTAAAACATGATGATAAAAAATACCAAGGTGGTGTTTGGCTTACCAGCTCTGTTACTGGAGTGCAATGCTTTTTAATTAGATGTGCACATGGGATCGGACAAAATGCCATCACTGACAGTACAAAAGACCAATGGCTTAATTGGGCTGATCCATTGCTCCATGTTTTATGCAGTGATAAGAGGAAGCCATATGTGAATGATGGTTTAACAAACCAGTGGCTGAAGAGGGCAGACCCACACCCTTAGAGAAACTACATATTTATGTTCATTTATTTGTTGTTTTTTCCATTCCATGAGACTGACAAGACTTCTAGAGCAGTCTTTAAGCCAGACCTGAGAAAGCAAATAGAGCAATAGGCATAGTTGAAAAAGACTTGTCAGTCTTCCCATTTCTCCACTGTATAAAAAGAGAGAGACCGCGAACATAGTGTATCCAGCCCTAAAATATTTAGACTGGGAGAATCGTCAAACAATTTCAAAATACTGTTCATCAGTGTTGCAGTTTAATGTCTCTGTACATTCCTTGTTGCTGTTGCCCTAAGGACCCAGCTGAGGGCAAAAAACTATGAACACCAGAGCTTCATTGGTCTTTCCACTCTCTTCATCCTCTGTCTGGGTGGTTGGAGTGCTGACCTGATGGCAATCCTTCCCTGGTGCAAAGATTCGAAATAAGTGCTGTAGAGCTTAAAGAGCGTTCAGGCTGGATCTTTCCAGCAGTGTTGTGTTGTTGATCAGCAGTCCTTCCCCTTTGATGAAAAAATGAAAATCAGCATGACTGCCTTAGGTGCAGCTGCCAACTCTAAACTCACTTGTGTTTTCCTGTTAGTCAAGACGTGTTTACTAAGCCTCTTTTAACTAGAGAATAACTTCCAGTAGGTTATAAAGTAATTCTTCATACTCCTCACTACTTTATCAAGGTACTCGGTACTATTATTTCCCAAGTGGATGACTTCAATATAGACATTGGCAACTTACGGTGTAATTTTAGTGTTTTGCAGACTGAAAGATGTAGATCCATGAACGAACAGGGAGTACTCATATTAGCCCTGCTTCCCCAAACAAAGTGCACATACAGAACTATTGATATTGTCCAAGAAACTCAATCCAAGATAGCACTTGTTGTCCCATTGTGAGAGTCACATCATGTGTGCATGTTTATTTTTGATTGGATGGGCAATCGCAGTCTCATCATCTTATTTTTTAGGTAATTTTTGTGTTTTTCGCCTAGATACATTGTTTATTCATTCAGTTCCTGTCACTGAGCTAATATGAAATTTCTACACTAAAGTGTGCACATCTTTGACGTATAGCTAACAAATATTTCTCCTTTTTTGTCTGTGTAACATTGTGTTTGGAATGTATGTGTTACATGCTTAGCTTGTGTCTGCCACATTGACAGATAGCTAGTTGACAAATTGTCATCCCAGTATTTATTCTCTTCCTGTTTTGAGACCACAAACCAGTTTAAAATGATTGCTGCAAGACTGCAAAGTAGCTGACTAGGCCATTACCATCTTGGTGGCCCTCAAATTTTTAATATAGGGGCAGATTCTCAATCCAAATTGACTGTTGCATGGCTATGCACCCGAGAGGGATATTGCTGATCTGGTAGGTATTCCATTGCCGTAGAATGGGGCAACTCCTAAATCTTAATGGCTTCCAAGTGGATAATTATTATTACACTTGTCTTCTTTGTACTGGGGTGGGGGGAAAGACTTGATTTAATTTGTTTGCCATAGGACTGTTCTCTTAATTTCAAATGTGATGCATTATCACCCCACTCTTGCCTCTTTAAGGGACATGAGGAGGAGACTCAGCGCGAGGGGACATTCCTGGGCCAGTTCACGTATGATCAGGATGGAGAACCAATCCAAACTTTTTGGTTTCAGGTAAGCAACAGCGGAGATGCGACAGAAGGTGGTGGGGATGAGACATTGGGACTTCACCCATTTTGGTCGTCTTTCCTTCAGCCCTACAGGTGAACCAGAATCATTCCGATTCCGATCTTTAACTAGACCATACAGCTCTAAAGTTGACAAGCAATGTATCTCACTGCAGATCCATTGCGCTTCTATCCCCATAGAAACTGTGATATATTAAATACTGCAGATAGGATTGTTTTTTCTAACCCAACCCCCTTTTCCCTGCCCCCAAGTCCATAGGCAACCCCACCCAGCCTGTGGAAAAAGGCTACAACTTGTGTGTAGCCTAACTTGTATTTCTCATGTAAGTGCCATGAGTAAACCTGCATTCCACCACTTGCACCTACTTCAAAGTGTCCTTCCTCTCCTTCGCCTCACCCAGAAAATCACTATTATACTCCTCGTGATAATATCTAACATCGACTACTGTAACATCATCTGCATTGGCTCCCTAATCTATATTTAAGATCCAACTAGTCTAGATTCACAATGACGGTGTCATATTTGGCCTGAATGTGCTCTGACAAAATCTCGCCACCTTTACAGGACCTTCATTGGCTCCTTGTGAATGAAAGAGCTAATCTCAAATCACTATGCTTCATGCACAACGCATTGCATGGCTGATAACTAGACTACTTGTCTATGTTTTTCTTCCCTTATCTCCTATCCAGAAGCTAAAAATGTAACAAACACAACTTGCTGTTCATTTCTTCATTCCGATACATTCAGTTTGGAGGCAGGACAATTCCAGTGCATGAACATCCCTCTGGAACTTCCTCCCAAATCATCTAACGCTTGCCCTCAGCAGATTTGGAAAACTGCTTAAATACTCACCTTTTCAAACAACCCTATGTTAACCTCTTTTGCTTCCTGTACTAACGCCCAACCTAGACTGTTTAGACGCCTAAAACCATTCCATGCCACCCACTAAGACTTTATCATCTGCTTATAATTGTCATGAGATCATGTGGTTTAGAATTACTGTCAGTCTATTCAACTAGACCCATCCATATTGTGTGAATTGAAGCTCCTAAGAAAACCCTAGGTAAATAAAATAATTGTGTTTTATTTCTGCAGGGGGAGCCCTTAGCAACATATCAGATAGTGGAGCTGAAAATCCTCAGTAACTGGGGTCACCCCGAGTATACCTGTATTTACCGCTTCCGGGTGCACGGAGAGCCAGAGGAGTGAGACCAAAATAGTGCCCCGGCTCCTATGGTACGCAGAACCGTCGGACCAGGATAGGAATCACAGCTGAGAGACTGTTCGGGTATATCTTTTTTAAGGTGGAAGAGCGGTTCGAAAAATGCACTGATAATGCCTGGAGAATTGTTAAGGGTTTGGGGGTTCGGGGAAAGGGGATTTGAGCTACTTTTCCCATCTAGGACATGGGAAGGACAAATGTTTTGATAGAGGCCATGTTTGGTTAATGTTTTAGCAGCAACCATTAGAGATGTCGTAGCTCCTAGCCATGTGCTAAAGATTGCTGTGTGCACACAGATTTGTCCAATGTGTTGGCCGCTGCCTGATTTCACTGTCCAGTCCAGGTTACCATGTGGCATAGTTCCTAAGGTGCAGGTCTGCGACAAAGGGTACAACATAGGCCATCACAGCTTTAAAAAACAAAATGAGAAGCCTTTGGAGAAAATTGAATGTTTGGGGATGGTGGGAGGCGGGCAAATGTTTACCATATAAATTTTGAATGTGTACGCTGTATTGTAAGCACATAGGGGAGGGAGCTGGGAAGAATCAAGTCTCTTTCAGCCCCTTCCTTCTCATTTTTTTGCTTCTGTTTTAAAGCTTTAATTCAGTGTTAAGATCTTATTTATTTTTTTAGAGACTGTATTTCTGTATTGAAGTAGCAGGAAGTTCCTCAGTGTTAGTTTCCTGCTTCCCAGGATTTTTCTCTGTTATTGAATAGCAGTGCAGAGCAATCTTCAGTGTTTTTCCCTCCCAACTTGAGAAGTGGGTTGTGGACCACGTGGTCCTTCCTCCAGCTGCAAAAGATCTAGACATTAAGCTTTGGGATCATGCGAGGTACGAACCGGCGACTGCCACAGAGCTTACTGTCAAGGTAAATGTTAGATCCCCATGGAGAGCGTGGCTCAACTTGTAATATTGTGCTTTAGTCTGTTCCTCTGGCCACAGTTACTAAGCTTTGCCTTCAGGATGCTTAAAAGTTGACTCAAGGCGATTGATACAAGGCTTTACATTAATGATTTTTTTTCGCCTTGCCTATCAGTAACAACCGATTTTGCTTGACATTGGCTTATACCTCAGCAATAGCCGAACATAACTTGAAACGCAATATATTGACCCCACTAAGGTAGGCCCACAAACTGGAAGGTAGATTACATTGACCTATATCCACATAAGTTGTGTGAGGACTTGTATAAAACTATTTGGGCCTGAAAGAGACCTGTTCCCATTGGGCACTTACTGTGTTCGCGTCTGCATCAGGTCCATCCAAAAGGTGGGGCAGGAGCAGGGACATTATTCCCCAGGTCGCATGGTTTTTCAGGGCCCCCGTTCTCATCCAGCAAAATCTATAGATTTTGAACAAGTCTTCTTTGTTTATCAATGATGAGGCAAATAACCAGCTTACTACTGGATGGTGTCAGATGCTGAACCTGGTGTGTTTTCACTCTCCCTGGTGGATTTTTCTTTTTATCCTGAAAACAGGTGCTTGTGCTATGTCTGACTTCTATAAGTGATAACCCCTGCAGGGGCGGGAGCAAGGAGTGCTGGCCCTCTGACAGGTGTGGGGTGCAGGACACCCCACTATCAAGACTTTATACCTCTCATGCCAGGGTTTAGTAAGATATAGTACTGCACTTCAGGAAGCACACCAGGCTGGAGAGGGTAACATCTTGGCATCAACAAAATATAACACAAGGGGGCAGAGAAAGAAGGCGTGCCTGGTGGGGGACACCCCTCAACCCCCAAAACAGGAAAAAACAACCTTTAACAATTTACAAATAAGATTGCTGCCTCTGTAGACCTTGTTGATCTGATAACAAAGACCAAGTCAAAGTGGTGCTACAGTGTAAGAAGACCCTGTCCCTCAGGAAGTAAGCACAGCACAACAGATAGCACATATATTTGGCAGGCCGTCGTATATACCTGCGTTCTCTGCAGCTGTCGCTGTAAGTGAGGGGAAAGTTTGAATAAAGGGTCACAATGTTTAGGTTTGTACCTACTTCCAATGACAGTAATGCACACACACACACACACCCTTGTGCTGAACGTATCAGCTTGAGCCTGTGGCGAGAGGGGTAGGTTTTTTCTGTTCTCCCTCCCTGTGTTTTGCCCTGTTTGATTATTATGTGTGATATTATTTTAAAGTGTGTATAATTCTTACATATGTTGTTGGTGTGCCTCTGAGTTGTTCTACAAGCCCTGCTTTCCTCTCTGCAGTTTTTGCTTTTTCTTCCACCTTCAGCTGTTCCTCTCCCTTCGCTTTCCCTCCCCTCCTCAACTGGTACTGTTCATCTCTCTCTCTCTGCAATCTCTTGCCCCCTTAAATCCACTCATTCCTCACCTCAGCAGTACCTGTCCCCCCCTTTACTCTCTGGGCCACTGCTCCATTTCTTTCTCTCTCTCTCTCTCTCTCAGCAGTTCCAGTCTTTCACCCATTTTTCGTGAACCATTTGACTTTCTCTCCCCCTCAGCTGTCCCTTCAACCACTGGCGCAGGGCTTGTTTTTAAGGTATTATATTGGCACATATCATTTGCACTTGGCTTAGCTTTCCGAGGCGTTGACATAAAGTCTGTAAATAGATTTTTCCACTTCTGCAACAGGACTTTCACCACTGCCGATTTATACTTATAGAGGAATTTTTGTTACTATGAAAACTGATTGATTGTTCTAAGTGTTCCCGCCTCAAGCTTGAGGCTCACGCATTGCTCCCTCATGTATGAGAACCTAGCTTCTTACCTTCATAAAGGGAATTTAGGCGCCATCCCCTCAGACAGGAGCCCAAACATCTCACCCTTTCACAGCAAACCTTAAAGTCTTCACATAACATGGGGAACCTAGTGTCTTTCCCTACCACAAGCCAAAACATCCAAGTGGCCTCCCTCACAAGGGAGCCAGAGGGTCCCTCCCTCACACTTGGCATGTGAGGACCTCTTCAAGCAGGTAGCCTAAATGTCTGACGCTCCCACTGGAGACCCTTCTGTCCCATCCCCACACTAAGACCTTGAGAGTCTCTTCTTCACACAGGGAAAGTGAGCACCACCCCTAATAAAAGCTCTAACATCACGTTCTCACCCAGAGAGCCCTAGTTTTTGCCTCTTCCTGCATAATACTTGCACATCTTACCCTCAAGATGGGAGCCCGTCAGTCGCCAACCCACCCTGGAGCTGTAATGTCCTGGTGTCTCATTTCTCATACACAGACCATGAAAACCTTCTCCGCCTCCTGCCACCACCCACTCCCCAAGGTATCACGCCCTAACACAGGAACCCTAGACACCCCCCATCTTACATAAGAAGGCTACGCATCTCACCTCTACGCAGGGACCATGTGCATCTCTCATGCAGGGAGCCCAAGCACGTCTCCCTCATACAGGGCTCCTGGGATCACTACCTTTTTTAGACAGACACCCTGAGCATCTCACCCTTAGAGAACCAAAAATTCCCTCTCTTGTACAAGGCTCACACAGAAGGAGCAATTGCGTTCCCCCCCAACACATGAACATCTTCACCTTAAACGGCTTGAGCATCGCTCATTAAAAGCCGCAAGCTTTTCTAAGGTGAGGGTCCCGTCCTATAGTGAAACAAAAATTCCTCGTTGTGCGTTTTTTATGATGCAACTTGGTTGTTTTTAACTAAAACTGCCATAATACTGCATTGTTTAATACAGCATTTATGCCTATGCAAGCAAAATAAAATCACAGGAAAGAGAACAGTTTGGCTGTTATTTATTGTTTTGTTTGTGCTTTTTGAGAATACCACATATAGGATAATAGCATCTATATTATGCGGGTATGAAAACTTTTTATTAATGAATTGTAAATGTATTTCTGACGGATACTTCTACAGCAGATTCCTCACCTCTTGAATCTCCTCTAGGCATCAGACCGATAGGTGGCGCTTCAGCTCTGATTCTACCCTGGGATCCACCCCAGACATGACATCACATAGCCACATACTGTGGCAACACAGCACATTAACATCAGTTGCTTTTTTCCCCCCATCTTTCAACCAGATTCATACTCTGCCGCCTCTGAGAGCTTTTTTGCCCTTTTTCTGACAGGATGTCTGCTGCAAATGTCAAATGTCATTCCTGCAACAAAAAGATGTCACTCTTGAACCTGTACAAAATGTTTCTCTGGTGATTGAGGCCTAAATAGGACTCTAAGTCATGTGGCACGTGTCACCTCACACATCTCAAGGTCATAAGGAGTGGAAAACCAGGCTTTTTATGGTCCACATCCAAGACGAATGCCTGGCTTGTCCATGCTCCAGATCCCATGTCAAGTGCACTCCAGCTCAGCTGCAAGTAGGCCACTTGCAAGAGCAAGGACAAGCCACCCACAAAGAAGCACCACAATAGGGATTCCTTAGCTTCTAGATGTCTCTTCTGGTCAAGGGGAATGTCTTCCAGTATGGCAGGTATTCCTCTCCCACTCCCCGCTCAACATCGCCCTTGGAGCCTAGTTTGGTGGACATCCGTCCTGTGCTGGAATCGACCCCTGCAAGTTTTAGCGGCTGCTGGAGAATGGCAGTGGCATAGATACCTTCCCTGAGATGGATTGGAGTGTCCTTCGAGACTATCTCTGAATTCAATTGCAATCTCTCACTTGGGCTACACCTGTAGTATTAGTACAAGGCGAAGTTCAACTAGATCCTGACCTCCCAGACAAAGGGCTGGTGTTACATATTAACGTAATTACTCGATGACACACCACACCATCTGGGTTCATATAAATCCAGGCTCTTCGGATCAGTTGCAGAGACACCGCTTGGCCCCACCACCATATTGCTACTAAGTAGCGTACAGTGTGAGGTTAATTTTAACCACTGTATATAGTTTACTACAGGTGATTAGGATACACATTCACATTGCAGGTAACCATAACATACTGATGAATTTTGGAATTTTTCTTTAATATGCAGAGTTTTGTTCCCTAAATTGACTGCATTGAATCTTTTAGAATGTATTACAGTATTTCTGTTCCAACTGTATGCAACTGTGCAAAAACACTGGTATGTCTGCACCATATCATGTAGTGTCACATCATCATACCAGCTAAAATTATAACCAGAGTTTAATTATGTTTTTCTAATTTGTCTTTCTGAATCAGTTTTCATCATGATAAGACCCATACGAGAAACTATCACAGGGTTGAAATGCATCAAGGTACAAAGAGTTGCACTACGTGTACCAAGGATATGGTGCTTTGTTCCCCATATATTTATAAACATTTATCACTTTCAATGCATTCCACTTGCCCGCATCACATGACCTGGACTCCTCTCTTCAAGAGGGAACGTAACACATTGATACCTGCAGGTCTCTAGTTTTCTGTGAATAGATTGACCAGTTCTTGAATGGACTGACTAATTTTTTACCCTTTCCCTCATAAGACGCCTATGAGAAACTTGTTTTAATTTATTGTGGTGCTTTTCATTTATTTATGTACTTGTTTAGTTTATTTTTACCAATGGTGGTGGCGCTTTCCATTTTCGCATAAGATTTGGCATGATTATTTCACTGATTTTCAAGGACTGAAATTCTTTTTTTTGTTTTTTTTAAAACTTTATTTATTATTTTCCAAAAGAAATACAAAAATAAAGGTAAGCATACATATTGAAAACATACAGATGATTCATAAGGTGTCACTCTAGTCACAGATACGTAATACATATTAAGCCGAACATACTCAAATGTCATTCTTGGAATAGGGCTAAAGGCACGCAGAGGGGCATCATACCAATAGCAACACTCAGAGGTAGCCAAGCCCCGCATTGATATCAACTGGATATGAGCTTCACCCGATCTCCCTGAGCAACAGGAAGACATGGTCAAATGAAACAGGGGTACCATACAATGTGTTATATAAATCAATTGACCAAGTTTGGGACCGCGCACAATCCTTCAACCAATTCCCTCGGGAACCACTGCATGAGTAGGGGTAGTTTGGCCCCCGGCCATGGCGCCAATGATATGAGCGGTACGGGCCCCAAATGTCGATGGGTCTGGATGTAGAGGGAACCATGGTGGAGTATTCTGTACTGTTAGCGTTGCAGTGCGCCATGCTCCGGAGCCAGGAACTGTGTAACGGTGGGCGACGGTCACACCACCGCAATGCCACCTCGCGCTTAGCCAATAAAAAAACTCAGCGCCGCCAGTCTATGCACCGCCCTCGGAAATTCGGCCATGTATCCCAAAAGGGCAATCTCAGGGATGGGAACCAGATTCAGGTGTAACATGTCACTAAGCGTGCTCTGCACCCGGGACCAATAATCATGGAGCACAGGGCATGACCACGAAAGGTGTGCAAAGTCCGCAAATGGTCCACCGCACTTGGGGCAAGCGTGGGATCTTGCTGGGTCTATTCTATGCAGTCGCGCTGGAGTGTAGTATAGTCTGCGTAAGAATTTAAAGTGTAGGAGTTTGTGTTTACTATTGAGAGAGATGTCTTTGGTCGCTTTGCAGCACCACGTCCACTGATAGTCTGAAATAGGGTAGCCCAAATCCGCCTCCCATGCGGCCCGCACTCCCTGATCTGGGGAAGGGAGAAGGTCGCAGCACATATGATATAACTTAGATACTAAATGATTGCCTGATGGGTGTTGGATAAGAAAGGTGAGGGGGGTCATCTCCTCAGGGGGGAGGGGGAACGAGGAGAATGAGGCCCGCAATAATGAGCGCAGTCTGGTTAGCACAAAGGAGTCCATAAACGTTCTCTCCGTAAAGCGGTGATCCTCTGTAAGTGAGAAAGCATAACCGTCAGGGAACAAATCTCCAACGGTAGCAATGTGGAATTTGGTCAGCGTTTGCCGTACTACAGATTCCCCAGTTATTGGTAGCCAGGTGGGATTGGGCAATTGTAGGGTCGGGGAGTACAGCTGTGTAAGGCCGATAAGTCAGCCCAGTCTTCCCCACGCCCAACAGGTCGATGAGACAGTTTGAATATCTCGAGGGTCTCTAGGAAAGCCCGACGGCAGAGTAGTGGAGAGCGATTCCGGCAGAACCAAGTCAGCTTCCGGTTTCAAATAAGTATTCCGAGCGTCAGGGTGGAACCATGGGTATGCATAGGAACACTGTGCCACCAAAAAATAAAGGTAAAAATCAGGGACACCAAGTCCGCCACGCTCATACGGGAGCGTCAACACGTG
Source organism: Lissotriton helveticus (assembly GCF_964261635.1). Lineage (NCBI taxonomy): Eukaryota > Metazoa > Chordata > Amphibia > Caudata > Salamandridae > Lissotriton > Lissotriton helveticus. Next base: position 1,366,039,756 of record NC_136057.1, read on the forward strand.
CCAAGACACACGTGGAGTCGTGTTACCCCACACCAACCTCAATAATAAAGAACGTAACTGTGCGAAAAAAAATTTAGTGAGGGGTACAGGTATATTATTGAACAAATATAGAACCGTGGCAATACTATCATTTTGATGATTGCGACGTGCCCGGCCATGGATAATGGGAGCTGATTCCATCGTTCAATCTGTCCCTCTAAGGCAGTCAGCGCAGTGCCATAATTTAATCTGATGATGGATTCTGTATCTAAATGTACATGGCTGCCCAAGTATTTTACAGAGTCTCGATTCCATGTGAGGGGGAAGGTGCTGGGCCATTCAACTGTACTGGGTGTGAGTGGGAAGATAACAGACTAATGCCAATTTATATGAAGGCCCGAGAACTTGCCAAATCGGGTTATTTCCAAGATCAAAGGGTCAAGATTGATCTGGGGCTGCCGGACATAGAGGATGGTGTCATCCGCATAAAGCGAAATTAAGAGTGGGCCTGTGCAGAACTGGAGGCCGCGGTGTAAATGCCTCTCCTGAAAGTGTCGGACCAATGGGTCCATCGCTAAAATGTACAGTAGCGGTGACAGGGGGCAACCTTGTCGCGTGCCACGCGTCAGGCGGAACTGGGTAGTGATCGTACCATTCAGGCGCAGCCGGGCTGTGGGAAGAGTATACAATAACTCCACTGTGTTCACTAAGCATTCAGGTATCCCCATAGGGCGCATCACAGACATAAGGAATGGCCACTCTAAAGAGTCAAACGCCTTCTCGGCATCTAGTAGTATCGCTGCAGCCGGGGTGTCAGGGTCAACACGGTGCAGAATGGAAAAAAGGGTGCGGAGATTGAGGGAGGTGGAGCGATGTGGAACAAAGCCAGATTGGGCAGGGGATATAATGGACTCCATTAGTAGCGAAAGGCGGATGGCAATGACTTTCACTAGGATCTTGTAATCTAGGTTCAATAAAGACAGAGGACAATAAGATCCACATAGAGTGGCATCCTTTCTTGGGCAAAAACACAATGACCGCCTCTCTAAGAGTGGGGGGCAGACAACCCGTTTCAAGGGCCTCGGCATATACCTCCACTAAGCGGGGAACCAACAGATCTTTATAGGCCTTGTAAAAATCGGCCGAAAAACCATCTAACCTAGGGGCGGAAGACCCTTTCATGGAGGATATTGTCCGGCGTGATAGGTTCGCCCAAAAAGTCTCTCATCCAATTATCCAAATACACCATAGCGATCTCATTAAGGTAATTCCCTCGGTCAGTGGCGTCATCAGTTAATGTAGAAGTGTACAAAGAAGTGTAGTAAGACAAAAAGGTATCACAGATTTCAGGTGTGGTGCGCAGCATGTCCCCCGTCGGTCCTACGAGTTCTGTGATGTAGGAAGATTTGTAAGGGGGGCGAAGCAAGTGTGCTAACAATTTGCCTGGACGATCGCCCTCCCCGTGTTGCCTAGCCGTGTGTGATCGAACTAGGAATCGAAGTTCCCTGTCGGCCTCCTCTATCAACTCCACCATCAATTGTAAGCGCCTAAGCTCCCTCTCCTCTGTGTGTTGTCGAAGTTGTTCTGCATCCAGTGTCGCTATGTCGCGTTCTATCCGGGAGAGGGTCGCGCGAACATCGCGCAGTACTCCAGTATGTTTAGCGATGCACACTCCCCTGATGGTTGCCTTGAATCCCTCCCACAGGACAGCCCAGGTGTCAACCGTACCCGTGTTTAGTTCAAAGTATTCCTCAATGGCCCCCCTAATTTCTTCCGTGAAAACTGGATCTGACAAAGCCTTCCCAGGGAAGCGCCACTGTCTTTCATAACCACCCGCCCGGGGAACCTGCAGCCTCAGTACTATAGGAGAATGGTCCGACAGGGTGCGTGGGAGCGTAAGGAGGTCGTCAACCCACCCAACCACTTCCGGGGAAATCAACCAATAATCGATTCTGGTCCATGTGTCATGAAACCCGGAGTAGTGCGAGTAAGCCAGTGCAGAGGAATGCAAGCGCGCCTCGATGTCTATGAGGGAAAAGTAGGAGCATACGTCACGAAGAACCGGGCGTGAGTGGGGTCTAGTGTCTGAGGTAGTTGAGGTACTGTCTCTGGACGGGTTAAGCAGCAAATTAAAATCGCCTCCAATGAGTAATAAACCAGGGTCCGAGTTCAGCAGTTGTACCTGTAAGTCATTGAAAAAAGTAGGAGTGTCAGTGTTAGGGCCATAGACTCCAACGAGTGTGATCTTGTGGCTCAAGAGGGTCCTCGTAATAATGACATATCTGCCCTCTTTGTCAATGACAGTGTGAGTTAGCACAAAAGGTATCCGTTTATGTATACAAATAGCAACCCCCCTGGAATATCTGTTATAGTAGGAGAAGAAGCGGTGTGTACCCCAGCTTCTGGCAACCTGTGCAGCAGTATCCGGCGTTAAATGAGTTTCTTGCAGGAAGACTACGTCAATCCTATGTCGAGCAATGTAGTTAAAAACTTGTTTACACTTCCTGGTGTTGTTTAGTCCCCTAACATTCCAGGACATCAACGAAAGCTCCGAGGGGCCCAATTGCAACCCTAATCTGGCCATAAGTACAGGGAGAGGGAAGGTGACCTATGACATGAGCAGCTCAGCGCAAAGAATGCAGTTGTGAAAACGTTGTGACACATTCCAAAAAAACAAAACCAATCAAACCCCCACTCCCACCCACCTCCCAACCTCTCACAAACCCCAAAGAGGAAAACCCAACACAATGTGGCGGTGAATTGGAACATTATGTGCAGTAAAAGTACATTGTAAACTAAGTCCACCGCAGGAAATAAAGTAACAAAGACTCAAAGCAGAAAGGCGTTCGCCATAGGGGGTAGCAACGCCACGCCATCTGGGCCAACCCACTCAATTTCTATGCAACAACCAAACCAGCGGACCTTTAGACAGCCCACCAATTGTCCAAGCCATTAGAGGAGAGTCATGAGCTAGGGTTCAATAGTCAGCCAGGGCCTGAGCCCGAAAACAGATCCACACTGTGTTGGGAATCGCCCTGCGCCGGTGAGAGTGCTCTGGAGTTGTCAGCAGCCTGATTGCCTCTGGATTTATAAGAGTGACAAAACTCCTGGACCTCCGTCGGGGTGTCAAAGATGCGGGCCCTGCCAGCTACTTCCACCCTAAGGCGCGCGGGGTAAAGCATACCATACTTAAGACCTAAATTGCGTAGAGTAGCCTTGACCCCAATGTATTTACGGCGCGCTTCTTGAACCATAAGGGTGAAGTCTGGATAAAAGGACAGGGAATCGCCTTGCCATCGTATCTCCCCTTTCTCACGAGCCGCACGATGGGCAGCATCTCGATCTCTGAACTTCATGATCCTGGCTATGATGGGACGTGGCGGCTGACCTGGTTTTGGTCGAGGACCCAGAGACCGGTGGGCCCGCTCCAACACAAACCCCGGGGTAAACTGATCCCTGCCGAACAGGTCTATGAGAAGCTTTTCCACAAAGACGTCCATCCGGCCAGTTTGGGTAGATTCTGCCACACCTAAAATTCGAACGTTATTGCGTCGCCCGCGTGCCTCTAAGTCCTCATTTTTTATGGCCACTTCCTTTAGGATCTTTTCAACTCGTTCTAGACGCTTCAGTGCTTTGGCGTCTGCGTCCTCAATATCTGAAACACGAGACTCGACAACATCTAGTCGGCGATCATGTGCTTGCACTTTAGAGCCCATGTCAGCAAGTTTTTGTTCCAAGGTGTCAAATCTGCTGTCGAGCGATTTGAATCCGGCTCTCATTTCGGACATCATGGCCGTGACTAAGGAGGTGGTGTTGTCCTGAGGAGGGGGAGGCATCGCATCTGATGAGGAGCCAGTCGCAGCGTCCGTAGCCAGCATGGAGGCCTTGTCAAAACTAAGTTTCCGCTGGTTAGGGTCTCTCTTCCCCATGTCGGCCAGTGTTCAGTCGAGTGCGGGCTAGCAGGCAGCAGGCCAGGAGTAGGGTAGGTGTGGCGGTCGTGAGTAGGAGATTCAGGAGGGGTGTGCAGAGCAAGGGCGCAGCAACAGTCTTGTAAGCTTTGCGGGGAAGAGGGGCCACGCACAGATCAGGCAGTCTAAGGCAGTGGAGTGGCGCCTTTTAAATCAGGGGCCAAGCAGTAGTGAGGGTGGCCTGCGCACAGGGAAAGACACCCCTGTCACTCCGCCATTGGCGAAAGAAATGCACCGCATTAAGGTTCCAGAACACCCAGGGTTACTATGGCTGGACACTCCAACAAAATGGCGGACCAGGGCTGCCGCGTCGACAAGTAAGGAGCAATGTGGTTAGCTGTCACCGCGCTCCATTCATCAGATAGGCACGGGGGGAAGCCACCGAGGGAAAGGCAGGGCCGCCCGGCCTCGCGGCAGTCCAGGCCCCCAGGACGCCCACCATCACCCCGCGTCCTCCCGCGGCGCCCAGGCCAGACTGCGCAACACCCCGAGTCCCGCCGGGAGCAGCCGCTACCCGAGTCCCTAGCTCCGGTCCACGACCCAGGCCGTAAGGCCGCAGTGCGCCCCGGAGCCGCGGAACCAGCGCGGCCAAACCCCCAAGCCGGACCGGAAGAAGCGAGCCTAAGCCCCCAGCACCCCAAGCAAACGCGGGGCGAGAGGCGACGCGCCCCCGGCGCGGAACTCACCGGAAAGCCAGGCGCAGTGAGAGAGGACGCCGGGGGGGTGGCGCTCCTGCTCCTCCCACTGTGTTTTGCATACTGTGATTGGGGGGTAGATTGTTACTTGGTCTTTAAATAATTATCCCCTTGGACCCTTTTTCTAACTGTGTATTTTGTATTGTTGCTCCTGCTCCTCCGCCAAACAGACCCCTACGGGGCACCCCCGAGCCCAAGACAGGTGTCGGATGGCGGCGAATCGCCGCTGCTACAGGATGGAGGCGTAGAGCGGCATCAGGTCAGTCTTGGGAACGCAGGATGGTGTAGATTGGCTGCCCGGGCGGCGGAGCTTCAGTCGAAAGCGGCCATCTTGGTCGCCTCCGTGGCCACGCCCCTCTCAAGGACTGAAATTCTGATTGATATTGACCAGATGTATATAACCTCTTCCAGTCAAATATCATCATCGTCAAAGAACTATATTTCTGATGGATACTTCTAACAGCGGGTTCCTCACTTTGTCAATATTCTCCCAGTCATCAGATTAGATCCAGAAACTCAAAAGCAGTACTTATGTGCACCGATAGGTGTCATTGTGTGGCTCTGCACCATCATTTCTCCCCAGAAGTGACATGCGGGGGCTGCATGTAAGTGCTACCCAGCTGCGCTGATGTCAAATCCAAAATTCTCTTTTTTTTAAAAATCGGTTTGTAAGGGAAGGAGTAGTTTCTGTCCTGTAACTCCAGTTCTGTAGTAGGGGTATCTCTGTTATAGTCATAATCTAGTGAATAGTCCCGCCCATATGCGTGGACCCCGGAGCAATCAAAAATAATCTCTTACAGTGTCAAAAAATGCAGAAATGCATAGACACTTAAGAGAGAATTTAAAGACAGATAATGCAGCCAAAAAGGCTACACTGTCCAGTACTTCAACTAGAAATTCCACCACAAAATCCACAAAACAGCAAAGCCTGTACAGATTTCCCTTGCTTAACAGCAAAATCCCTCAGGAATGATAGAGAGAAGAACCTGGACAGACAAGCCCCATAGGCTGCCATTATGTGGCTTAAATAGGATACTGTGCCTTTAAGGAACCTTCCAGAACCTTCTCCCAGTATCCCAGAATGCATAGCAGGTCCAACTTAGTTTCAGTTCTTTTTGAAGGCGTAAACAACGCCAGACCTGTAGCATTATGTACCTGAACAAATCTCCACCGGGGAGGCGGGAGGGCGCTTATGACTATAACAGAGATACCCCTACTACAGAACTGGAGTTACAGGACAGAAACTACTCCTTCTGTAGTAGGGGATCTCTGTGTATAGTCATAATCTAGTGAATAGAATGGCAAGCCCATCCCCACATCAAGCGGCGGTGGAGAATATGAAAATCACGCCACTATTGTGCGAACAAATTCCGCAGCGAAGCCTGCCCAACCTGAGCGTCTGCCCTGGCATCAGAGTCCAGGCAGTAATGCTTAGCAAAGGTATGGACCGACTTCCAAGCGGCCGCCTTGCAGATCTCTGCAAAGGGAACATTACGAAGCATAGCTGTCGTAGCAGCTTTGCCTCTGGTGGAATGAGCCTTAGGCTTACCCCCTAAGGTCTTATTAGCTTTGCAGTAACACAATTGTATGCAGGACACAATCCACCTCGCGATGGACTGCTTAGAGGTAGCAAGACCTGTCCTGACTGAGCCATAATTAATGAACAATTGGTCTGACCTACGAATATCTTTAGTCTTATCAAGATAAAACTTCAGCACCCTCCTCACATCCAGGGAATGTAAAGACCTTTCCGCTGGAGATGAAGGGTTCTGAAAGAACGTAGGCAAAGTGATAGTCTGATTGATATGAAAATCAGAAACAACCTTGGGAAGAAATTTAGGGTGAGTACGCATAACAACCTTAGCAGCATGAAACACAGTATAAGGTTCTTGACAACACAATGCCTGAATCTCACTCACCCTGCGGGCCGATGTAATGGCCACGAGGAACGCCGCCTTCCAGGACAGGTGCTGCAACGAAGCCTTATGAATGGGTTCAAAAGGCTCCTTCATCAATCTGGACAGCACCACATTCAAGTCCCACGAAGGCGAAGGAAGCCTGACAGGAGGGAACACTTTCTTCAAGCCTTCCAAAAAATCTTTGATCACAGGGATCTGGAAGAAGGAAGTCTGTGAAGGGCCTTTCCTGTAGGCAGTCAAAGCAGCCAGATGAACCTTAATGGAATGGACATTAAGGCCCGACTGCGCCAGATGCAGCAGATACGGAAGGATGACATCTTCCTTGCATGTCGTAGGGTCATAGTTCTTAGACTTGCACCAGATGCAAAACCTCTTCCACTTGTAAGCATAAGAAGTCCTAGTGGAAGGTCGCTTAGCCTCCTTCAGTATGTCCATACAATCTAATGGGAGATTCAGATGGCCATATTGCACTATTTCAGGAGCCATGCCGCCAAACTCAAAGACGAGAGGTTGGGGTGTACCATCCGCCCCCCGAACTTCGTGAGAAGGTCCGGCCTGCACGGCAGCTTCATGTGAGGAAGGAGAGAGCGGTGAAGCAGGTCCGTGAACCATCACTGTCTGGGCCATTCCGGGGCAACCAGGATCATCCGCGCCCTGGACTGGGACCGCTTGATGAGAACCGCCGGAATCAGGGGAATTGGTGGAAAAGCGTACAGAAAGCTGTTCGACCAGTTGATCCATAACGCGTTCCCCAGCGTCCCCTGCTGGTAGTACCTGGAGGCGAAGCCTCGGCATTTGCTGTTTTCGGCGGTGGCGAACAGATCCACGTCTGGAGTTCCCCACCTTGCGAAGACTTCTCCTAGTACTTCGTCGTTTAAGACCCATTCGTGGTTTTCTTGAATGAGTCTGCTCAGTTCGTCTGCCTGAACATTCTGCACACCTGGCAGATGGGTGGCCGTTATAGACAGTCCTCGAGCCAGAAGCCAGTGCCAGATCGCCTGCGCCTCCTGCGACAGAGTGCGCGATCTCGAGCCCCCCTGCTTGTTGAGGTAATACATCGTTGTCGTGTTGTCCGTCTGAACAAGCAGAGAGTTGGTCTGAAAGGACGGGTGAAAAGCCTTCAGTGCCAAGTGCACAGCCCTGAGTTCCAGGAAATTGATGTGGTACGTGGCCTCCATCTGGGACCACGTCCCTTGAATTTGTAGGTCTCCGGAGTGCGCTCCCCAACCCTGGAGAGAAGCATCCGTCACGATAGTCTGTGTGGGAATGTCCTTGTGGAAGGGAACCCCTCTGAGGAGATTCTCCTTCGAGCACCACCACTTCAAAGACTGAAGAGCATGCAGAGACAGTCGTATCTTGTCGTCCCAAGATCCTCTCCTCTGGTCCGATTGATCCTCCAAGCACTCCTGCAGCGGTCTCATGTGCAGCCGCGCATGTGGCGTCAGGAAGATACACAAGGCCATCGATCCCAGCAGAGAAGACACCGTCCTCACCGTCGTGGACGGAGTAGACATGAGAGCCTGAGCCTTCCGAAGGAGTGATAAACGTCGCTCTTCCGAAGGAGACACGCTTGCCGACAGTGTATTGATGGAGGCTCCCAAGTACTGGATGCACTGGACCGGAATCGGGACCGACTTGGACATGTTGATGTGCAACCCCAGCTTGTTCAAGAGAACGCACGTCTTCTGGAAGTGTGCTTGAGCCTCCGAGAAGGAGGAGGCCTTGATCAACCAATCGTCCAGGTACGGGTAGACAAACACCTTGTTCCTCCGCAGGTGTGCCGCTACCACTGCCATGCATTTCGAGAATGTCCTGGGTGCAGACTTCAGTCCGAAGGGCAGCACCGTGTACTGATAGTGATTGGTGCCGACTTGAAAACGCAGAAACTTCCTGTGTTTGCATGCAATGGGCATGTGGAAGTATGCGTCCTGTAGATCTATGGCACACATCCAATCTCCTCGTTGCAGCTGAGGGTAGATTTGATGCAACGACAGCATGCGAAACTTTTCTCTGCGAATCCACTTGTGTGCCTGTCGCAAATCCAGAATGGGCCTGAACTCGTTTTTGTCCTTCTTGCGGACAAGAAAGAACCGAGAGTAAAGACCTCTTCCTCTTTGAGACAGAGGTACGTCTTCTATCGCCCTTTTCCTTAGCAGAATGTCTGCCTCCGCCTGAAGCTCGCGCAGTTGATACTGCGAGCTGATGGGAGGAATCGATGGAGGAGGGCTGGTGAAACGCAGACTGTATCCATTGCAAACAATATTCAGCACCCACTTGTCCTGAGTAATTTTTCTCCACTCTGCCAGAAAAAATTGAACGCTTCCCCCCACCGGAGCGGGTAACGGACGAGGGGGAAGTAACAGCTCAGGGTCGAGGCCCGGACGGGCCCTTGGAAGCGGTAGAGGACTGCTGTCTACCTCTACCCCCCTGGCGTTTCTGGAAGGGCCGTCTGTACTGCTGCTGCTGTTGCTGCTGCTGATGTTGTCCGGCAGACTGCCCTCTTCCACGACCCTGCGACCCGAACCGCCGTTGGAACTGGCGGTAGGGTTTCTTCTCCTTGGGCTTCTCCAAGCCCACCGCCGTCAGGGTCTCCGCCTCGGCCTTCATCCTGGCCATCTCGTCATCCGCGTGTTTTCCGAAGAGGGTATCTCCGGAAAACGGGAGATTCGCCACACGTTGTTGTGCTTCTGGCTTAAGAGACGTCAACCGGAGCCAAGCATGGCGCCTCTGGTTAATCCCGTGGCAGTATCCGTGCGCAGACAGCAAGGAAATATCCGCCGCGGCGCTAATGGCCTGGTTAGAGACCAGCATCCCCTCCTGGACGATCTCCATGAAGTCCTCTTTGCGGTCTCGAGGAACGAGGTCCGCAAACTGCTCCATTGAGTCCCACAGTGCACGGTCGTATCGTCCCAACAAAGCCGAGTCACTGGCAGCCTTCATTGACGAGGAGGATGTACCACACGCTTTTCGCCCAGCAGAGTCGATCCAGCGGCTCTCCTTGTCCGGAGGCACCGTGGACGCAGGGGAGGTGGCATGAAGCTTCCGGGCCGCCGTCACAATGACCGAATCCGGCGCCGGGTCCTTTCTCAAGAAGGCTGGGTCCGAGTCCGGAGCTCTGTATTTCTTGAGGAGCCTGGAAGGCGCAGACTTCACAACCGCCGGCGTCAGGAAAAGCTGTTCAGCCGGCTCGAGGAGCCCCGGCACCAGAGGCAGTAGGGGGCGAGACAGGTGTTTCTTGTGTAACGTCTCAAAGATGACAGAAGTCGAAGGCGTAGGCGCTTCAACTTTGATCCCCAACTTCGCCGCTCCGCGCAGGAGAACCTCTTGGAATGTGCCGATATCGTCGATCGGGGACACCCTAGTCTCCGGCGAATCAGACAGCGTGGGCGAGTAAGAACGGGTCCCAGATGAGCGTGACCTGGACCGACGCCTCCTATGGCGATGCCTGGATCTCGATGAAGATCCGCGGCCACTCCTGGACTTGTCCCGTCTCCCCGAGCGAGACCTCGATCTCTTGGGCCTGGGACGGTCCGCCGGCCTCCCCGGTTCCGGAGTCCGAGGCTTCGGCTTCGACTTAGGAGTCTTCTTCGGCGGCGTCGGAAACTTGGGCATCGACACCGCCCGCGGTGGAACCGGGGGTTGGGGGAGTCACTGGAAGCGGGGCCTGCGGAGCCGGTCGAGCAGGCAATGCAGGGGGGGTCGGAGCCTTCGGAGGCGGACCCGTTGGCAAAGGAGGCAGTGAAGGAGGCGCTGAAGGCTTCTTCGGGGTATATACCTCGGAATACGCCGTTCCCGGCGGGCCATCATCCTGTCCGGAATGTGGGGAGCCCCCCACAGTCCTGGGCCTGTCTTTTCGACCTCCTGAAGCCGAAGATCGGTGCCCAGACGGCGAGCCTGGGTCCCTAGACGTCGAACGGCCCTTCGGCGTCGACCGCCTCTCACTCCTCGACGTCGAACGGTGTCGACGTCGACCCCGACCAGATGGACGAGCCACGGAATCTCGACGACGGGCGATGGTGCCTCGACGGCGACCTCGACCTCTTCGGACGTCTCGACGTCGACCTGGATCGTCTCGACGTCGACCCCTTGGAACGTTTCGACGTCGATCTCTTTGAATGTCTCGACGTCGATGTCTTCCGCGCCGGAGACTTCTTCCGTCTCGACGGCGGCCTCGACGACGAGGATCCCCTCGACGACGATGTCCTCGACGGCGAACGGCGGTGTCGCCTCGACGGCGAGCGCCGACGCCGGGTCCTCCGATGTCGACCACTCGACGGCGACGACGAGGAGATCGACACCGGCTTCGACGGCGGCCGGAACACCTCCCTCGACGTCGACGGGCGACGTTTTCTCAACCCAGAGCCCTGGGGAGACCGGGAACTGGCCGTGGACCTTCCCCTCGACGTCGTGGTCAGCGCAACTGACCCAGACGGAGATCTTGGGCGCGGGCTGGACTTCCTGCCCCTGGGGAGCCCCCCAGAGGCCTCAGCATGGGCAGAAGGAGCCCCTCCTGACCCACCTCGTGCCTTCAATCTTCTTTCTTCAAGTCCCTGAAGTCTGATTTTACGCCTGTCCTTCAGGGTCCTTCCAGAGAAGCCTCTACAGATCACACACTCCTCAGGGATGTGGGAAGAGGGAAGGCAGAGGATACAGACCTCATGGGGGTCTGACTTGGCCTTCTTCCTGGAGCACTCCGGGCATTTGTCAAATAATGCTGGCATTATGGACAATAAAAGAGTGCAGGAACCCAAGAAGAAAGTCACTAAAGTACTTTGAAAGCACCAAAAATCGAATTTAGTGTAAAAACACCAACAAAACCCTTGAAAAGGGAGAGCTCAATGCTCCAGGGTCCTGCTTGCAGGAGCCGGAAAAAAGAACTGAAACTAAGTTGGACCTGCTATGCATTCTGGGATACTGGGAGAAGGTTCTGGAAGGTTCCTTAAAGGCACAGTATCCTATTTAAGCCACATAATGGCAGCCTATGGGGCTTGTCTGTCCAGGTTCTTCTCTCTATCATTCCTGAGGGATTTTGCTGTTAAGCAAGGGAAATCTGTACAGGCTTTGCTGTTTTGTGGATTTTGTGGTGGAATTTCTAGTTGAAGTACTGGACAGTGTAGCCTTTTTGGCTGCATTATCTGTCTTTAAATTCTCTTAAGTGTCTATGCATTTCTGCATTTTTTGACACTGTAAGAGATTATTTTTGATTGCTCCGGGGTCCACGCATATGGGCGGGACTATTCACTAGATTATGACTATACACAGAGATCCCCTACTACAGAATGTGTCAGCTCCAAAAAATGACAGATCCCCAAAAGGTATGCCCGGTTGGTCCCAAATGAAGCCAAAGGTCACAACGTGCAACCCGTCGAGGTCAAAAGGAAGCTCCCATTACTACAGCGGATGTCATGATTGATGTTTGTGGGGTAGTTGAAGAAATAGCACAAGATGTCCAAGCGGGAATCTGCCCCTTCCCACAACTCTCAAACTCCAGAGAGGGTGCAAGGGCTTCAACATTCCTTTGGGTCTCACTTCCAAACTACTGAAAAACCGATATAAAATTTAGTCCAGGTGCAACCTGAATTTCCAAGTCTGTCCCCGAAGTCTCAACAAATCGAGGCCTTTAGGGAGGCCATGCTGCACATATGTAGCATGCTTCTGCTACCATTTGATGCCGCTTCAGACCCGAAGGATCCACAAAGGCCAACGGTTGGGGTTCTGCTGGTGGGTTTGCCCTCGGTGCTGTGTGTAGTTCTTGAGCCCACTTCTGGTTTCGCGCTGGTTTTAGTGGCAACATCGGTTCAGGCGCCACTCTCTGCACCGGTTCCCTTAACATCGATGCAAGAGGATCACCCATCCGTAGTGATTTCCTACTCACACCCAGCCCCATTTCGACCGAGGCCGTGTTCCGATACCACCAGAGTGCAACCAACTGCCTACCCTACTGACACCAATTCATTGCCTTTGTCCCACATTATTTAGTCAATAACGACTATGATGAAGGGGACACATTTGTCCGATAATATGATGAGAACATTTGGTATGCAGAATTATAGAATGCCAGTAGTCCAAACACCCCCCTAAACACTTGACTTTTCTTTCCTCCTGGTCCAGAGGATAATGTTTCTTCTGCCTTGGTAATGCGAGGGGCTCTGGAGGCACTTAACTTGCAGCTCCCTCATTTTATTTTATTTATTTTATTTTTTATATATAAAGTTTTATATAGCGCTAGCTAGACCCGGGGGTATCAGAGCGCTTTACATACACAAGAAAAAAAGAAGTTGCACTACATCATAGAACATGAGGAATCATACAATATATAATCAAAGACATCACACTTAAATATACATTGAGGGAGTGAAGAACGCAGGTGGTTGGAACAGTCAGATTACCCCCATCCTAGAAAAAGTCAGAGTGAGAGGGGAGATCATTAGTCTATGGATGCCTGAGATGGTTGACTTGGTCAGGGAAGTATTGGTTGAGGAGCAGTAGTTTCAGGTCCTTTTTGAAGCCAGGGAAGGAGGGGTTGCATCTGAGGTCAGTAGGGAGTGTGTTCCATATCCTGGAAACATTACCAGAGAAGGATCGGCACTGGGTTGCTTTCCTTTTCAGTTTCGGGGGGATGAGAAGTGAGTTGGTGCTTCTCAGAGTTCTAGATTTTCCTGCTTTAACCGAATGTACCACTAGTAGAGCATTTCACCCATTTTGATTAAATTTTGTGTCCGGCTGGACACTGCGGAATATAGTACTTATTACAGACTATATTTATTTAAATGTTCTGAATTATTCTTTAAGGACCATTGTCTTTGTTTAGGATTGACACCCTAGGTCCTTAACTACCTTTAGGGTTCCCTTGTACTCCCCTAACTCTTAACCAGTTTGTTGTTCAGGTAATTGGGGGATTGGGTGTGAAGGGCATTGTGAGTGATGCAGGCCAGTTTGTAAATACATCTGCCTTCCATGGGGTGCGAGTTGAGAGATTTGAGGGTAGGTGTGAAGAGTTTAAATCTTTTTCCACCAGTTATGAGTCAAGCCGCCATATTAAGGACTGACCTTAGTCGGGCAAGGTGAGCTTTTGGTGCACCTGTTAGGATGGCGTTCCCGTAGTCTAGTTTAGAAAGGACTAGGGATTGTACAATTGTCTTAAAATCATCCTGGGGAATGAAAGGTTTAATTTTCTTGATGTGTTTTAGAGAGTAAAGTGCACCTTTTGCAGAGTTCTTGATGTAACAGGTTTTTATCCAGGGTAATGCCTAGAGATTTTACTGAATCAGATAGGACAAGGGAGCAGTTTAGGGCATCAAGATTCTTGAGCCTGCCTTAGACAGGTCGGTGGTTACTTTTCAGAGAGAACAGTATTAATTCCGTTTTGTCTGGGTTCAGCTTTAAATGGTTTGCGCTAAACCAGGATTGGATCTTGGTTAGAGTGGCATTGAGGTGTTGGACATCCTTAGGTGATTTGATTTTGTGGTATATTTGAGTGTTATCGGCATAGAGGTGGTATTGAATCCCTGCTTGCTTCAGAATAATTGCAAGGGGTTCCATGAAGAGCTTGAAGAGGGATGGTGAATGAATCAATCCTTGCGGGACTCCAAGTTTGCCACGTGATGGTGCAGAGAGGCAGGAGTTGATTTTAATTTGTTGCGAACGGTGCTGAAGGAAGTGAACCAATGGCGCTGATAAGTCAATAAGGATGAGGAGACAGGCCTCACCTTCATCTAAGGCTCTGTGGATATCATCTGAGATATGGAAGTAAAGACTAACATCTTGGGAGGCGAGACACCTACTGAACCTCTCCTACCATTGACTGAGGCCCTAACAAATACCTAATTGGGTACTTGGGAAACCACATTCTGGGCCTCCAATCAGTTGGCAGGTAGGTTATCACTGCAGCCTGGCATCAGGCAAATCTAAGTTCCTCACTCGACACCTGACACCGGAGTCTCGTGGTACAGGTGTCCACCAGCAGATTGAAGCATAACTCCTTTCCCTTTCCTGTGACCCCTCTCCCCCCAGCACCCTCCCCCCCCGACCCCAAATCCAAATGCATGGACTCTTTTGTCAATAACATGTTCTCTTCTGTCAATCTTGCTTTACGTTCCGTCAACAACAGCTGCCTCTTGGGCCGCTACAGTCATGTTTTGTGGGATATCGTAGGTCAAATCCTGCCATCTGTTCCAGAAGACTGTGGTGTCAAAATGGCTTACCAATGAAGAGGCTCTGATAACTTTGGTGAGAGGAAGGAGTGATCTTCTTTAATTGATAGAGTACATAAGGCGAGCCCACCAGCCTGAATCTCATCGCTCTTCTTCAACACCAACTATCATTTCAAGCAGATCAGGTTCCAAAGCAGAACAAAGAATGCTAACGCAAAGGTGGAAACTTCACAACAACATTCTAAAAGCAGGTGAGTGGATTAATATTCAAAAGTAAACCGCAAAGTAAGTAAACACAAATAATAAGACAATTACATTAATATGGTATGCTACAAGACCTACGGACGTCTTTAGCCCATCCTATACACAAATGCCGGAATTGGGGCGGAAAATTCCTCCCCCTCCCAAATGTGTCTGGATCCCTAATACTGATGTTTTTTAATGTCGTAGGCAAGCACCGATCAAGCTTATGCGCCATGACATAGGCTGGTCTCATGGACTGCTGTCTTGTTGGACAAGGAGGGGCATCCACTGCGCTACCCTCATAGTGGTGAGGGGCCACTGCCTTCACCAGGAGTTAAGCAGCATGAGCGTGGTGGTGGCAGTATACTGTGTAGTGATCAGTAGGACTGAACTGGTCATTTTCAAACTTGTCACTGGAGTGAGGCCTACAGGCTCACTCAGTTAAGGATCCGCTTTTGTGTGCTTAATTCACCCTTGGCCTACATTGCTTTGGTGTGTAATGCTGCGCACCGCATAGCTGGTGTATCTGCGCTGGATGTATGTCTGCGTGGGAAGGGTCCGATATTGAGAAAATGCTGTACTGTGCATGATGTGCTGGATGTATGTGTGCCTATGAGTGATACAGTACATTAAGGATACAGTCATGTGCAATGTGTGTATGCTTTACACATGCACTTGGTGTATCTGTGGCTGTGAATGGTACAATTTACGGAGAACCCTGGGTTCCATTTTGCATGGTGAAACATTGAGAGGGCGAAGAGGAATCCCCAGACATATGTGTTTTTCTGCATACCTGTAAGGTGGGTCTGACACACACGGGAGAGCCAGGCTTCCTCTGGACACTTCAAAGGGTGCTCTTTGATATAGTGAGAGGTCAAAAGGAAGGGGCCTGGGCCCATCTCAGGAAGGAGATGAGGCTGATAAGAGACTCATAAAAACAGTGGGGATGGGTCCCTGGCTAACCTTTTGATACTCAATTCACTGTGGCTGACATCCAGGTGTGAACTCTAGTCCCTCCCATTGACTGTCTTGTGGGGTTATCATCTTTGGAGTCACTTCTGCTGTGACAGACTGCGTTCAAGAGGAATAGTGGGCACTTCAAAAGAAGCAGACCACCATCAAACATCAGACTCTAAATCTCATTTGGTGTGTGGAAATGGACTATATGAAGGTGGGCTTGAGACCCCCAAAAAGGTCATCTCCCAAGCAGCCAGTAGGGCTGTGTGAGGAGGGGAAGCTCTTCAGGAGTGGGGACAAAGGCCTCCATGCTGGGTGAGGGGACATCACCCAGGGAATCCAAAACCACCTGTCATGAAGGCTGAAGCACCAGCACCTCTTGCCAGCTTGCCAAGTCAATCTGCCCTGTGAAGAAGAAAGCGTTGGAGGGAGCGAGGTCCAGTGAGGAGCCCTGTAAAGTGGACTCTTTGCAAGGTATGAGGAGACCGCTGCTGCACTGATTGGGTTATTGCCTGTGTGAGAAACGAAGTCGGCAACCCTCATATACCAGAGGAGCACCGCTGTGAATTGAGCCTTGTGCACTGCTGCACCAATGTGGCCTTAGCCCATGTATAGTGAGGAGCCAGCGACCCCGTATGCCAGGACGAACGAGCTGGCGCAAGACGCTCCAATTGAATGATGCTTTGTAGCATGATAGAGTTCTGCTATTAACCGGAAAGATTTGACCGCAGTAATTTGAAAATAGCTGCAGCTTGTGATGATTCCACCCTCCAAACGCCTAAGCGCAAACGCTACAATGGAATGATGCATTGTAGCAAGACAGAGCTCCACTCTTGGCTCACCCCAAAAAATTTGCTGCAGCATTCTGTAAGAAACAACTGTGGCTTGTGGAGATTCCGCCCGTCAGGCTTCGGATCGCTAGCAACCACACGAGGCTACAGTGTCAACTTAAAATTTTGCAGATTAATTCTGGATCCTCATGTATGGCGCTCTTTACCTCGACTCACCAGTCAGTACAGATTCCTTCTGGATCTGTGTTTGGATCCTGGTTGTGGGCCATTCTTCCCATACATTATCTCCCTCGAATCAGGAAATGTGGTTTCCTTAGCGAGAAGACACATTTTGGACCTTCTCCCTTGAGAGTGAAAATCTTTATGTTCCTTACCTTTTGATGTTTGCCCTTAGGTTGCTCCTGTCCTTATTCTTTTCCTTGTCCTGAAGAGAACTGCTAGTGAGGCACCGACTGGCCCCCACCCCCCCAATGCTGGGTAGAAACTTCGACATATTTTTCGATTGCCTGGATTATCTTATTTAGCCACAGAATATCTTGAATGTATGAATTGTATGACAGGCAAGCCGTGATGAAATAGTTTATAGATGTTATGGGTCTTTTCCTTTCTACTTTTTATGCACAAGCACTTTCTCTTGATCACATTGTTATGGCTTTTTAGAGCAACTAATGTATGAAAATAATGGATGTACAGCATTAATATAAATTGAAATCGTTGTTTTGGACTAACAATGTGTTTTGTGTGATGATTTTTGACTCCTATGCTCTCTCCCTGTTTTTTGAAGTTTGACTCCGTATAGTTGAATTGTTCTATCCTTACTGTCCATTAGAACCATTGTTTATTTTATTGTACTCTACCCAGGTCCTTCAGATTTTTTTATGGGTTATCCCAGTATATTGTAATGGTGTAAGAAGATTGGCATGCTATGAGGGTGTAGCCTTTGTGCAATGGTGAGCAGCGACCCTATATAACTGGAGGGGCCGCGGCTAAGGACTTCACTGTGCCAAACTGGCCAAAGCCTGTGTACAGGAAGGTTATGATGACCCCGTATGTTGGAGGGGTGACTGGGAACAACAAGACATGTGACATGATTGATACCCTGAAGACCCCCTGAACCCCAACACCCCACCTAGAGAGTGACCAAAATCATAGTCGTTGGGAAGAGCACATGACTGTGGGACTCCACCTGGTGGCCAAGCGAGATAGGACCCACACCAAGAAGCTTAGGCTCATCATCGATGGCAAACGCTACATGATTCGCTCAAGTCAATGACCTCACAGCTTCATGCTATCATACCCTAAAGATGCTGAGGTTTTTCAAATGGCTCCCAATCATCACCCAGAAAACAGTCACGCACGCCCTGGTCCCAAGCAAGCTGGACTATGGGAACACCCTCTATGCTGGGATCAACAAAACACTCACCAGAAGGCTGCAGACCATTCAGATATCTGAGGCCAGAATCACTCTCAACCTCCCATGCCGCCCTCACATCATACCACACCTAAATGAACCCTACTGGGTCCCCATTCACAACAAGCACAATTTGAACTCCTTACTCACACTTTTAAGGCATTAGATAACAGTGGCCCAGCGTACCTCAACAATCTCATCTGCTTTGACGAACCTTCCAGGCTCCTCCGGACTTCTACTTGGACAAATCCCACGCATTCGGAAAAACTAGATCTGGGGGTCAAGCCTTCTACTTCGTTATTAAGGTATAAATCGACCTGCTATTACACATAGAAGCGTCCCTCTTCTTTTAAATTCCGCAAGAAGCCGAAACCCTGACTTCGAGTAGTCATACTAAGCCCTGGGTGTGCCTAGACTCATGTGTTCAGCACTAGGATACTCTCCCTGGTGATGGTGTGTAGTGCAAATCTGCATAACATAACAGGACGCCCTTGGAATAATTGCGCACTGTTGAGGCGAGAGACCCGCTTCAAGATCGTAGCATCACCCCCACGGTGGGACAGATAAGACACTTTCCCTGCAAGGAAGAGCTATAAAGAACTTTGGGTCGCTTCCGTGGTGCAACCACGTGTGAGGTGCTCAGCTCCCTCTGAGTGCAGCCTGCCTGGGCCGCATGTGGCAAACTTATGTAATTTAGCTACTGCTGCTCCTGCTCAGGAACTCTGGATGCTCCAAGTCTGCATGTGTGGGTGAGACTGATTTCGGGCTAGTCAACCCTGGGAGAACTTGCTTGCTAGTTAGCACTGCGGTGCTGGAACACTGTTTACTTTAAAATAGTCAGAGTGGACTCTTAAGACTCTGACTACAAGTGTGGCTTGCCCTGGATGTTGTCTACTGTGAATGGGGAATAACCACCATCACAAGGACTCCCTAAAAAAACAGTAGAGCCCTGAAGAAACCCACAGCAGACCCCACTGAACTTAAGAACTACCGCCCCATCTCGCTCCTCCCATTCCCTGCCAAAGTCATTGAAAAAGCCGTCAACAGTCAGCTCGCCGCCTTCCTCGAATCCAACAAATCCCTCGACCCTTCACAGTCCGGCTTCCGAGCCAAACACAGCACCGAGACCGCCCTCATCGCAGCACCAGACGACATTCGAACACTACTGGACAACGGAGAAACAGCTGCCCTCATCCTACTCGACCTCTCTGCAGCCTTCGACACAGTCTGCCATAGCACCCTTATACAACGCCTCAGCAACGTCGGAATACAAGGAAAAGCATTGGACTGGATCATCTCGTTCCTCGCCGGAAGAACCCAGAGAGTCTGCCTCCCCCCTTTTAGATCAGAGGCCACCGAAGTCATCTGCGGCGTACCACAAGGATCATCACTCAGCCCCACCCTCTTCAACGTATACATGAGTCCCCTCGCATCCATCGCGCACCAACACAACCTCAACATCATCTCCTACGCAGACGACACCCAGCTGATCCTCTCCCTCACCAAAGACCCAAATACCGCCAAAACCAACCTACACGAAGGGATGAAAGAAGTAGCCGAATGGATGAAGAACAGCCGTTTAAAACTGAACTCGGACAAAACGGAAGTCCTCATCTTAGGATCATCCCCTTCCGCCTGGGACGAATCTTGGTGGCCACCGGTCTTGGGAAACGCACCCACGGACCATGCACGTAACCTAGGCTTCATTCTGGACTCCTCCCTCTCGATGACCAGACAAGTCAACGCCGTCTCATCATCATGCTTCAACATCCTACGTATGCTCAAAAAAATCTTCCGTTGGATACCCACCGAAACAAGAAAGACGGTCACCCATGCACTGGTCACAAGCCGACTGGATTACGGAAACACCCTTTACGCCGGAACCACAGCCAAACTACAGAAAAAACTCCAACGCATCCAAAACGCCTCAGCCAGACTCATACTAGACATCCCCCGCCAAGCCCACATTTCCAGTCACCTGAAAGACCTCCACTGGCTCCCCGTCAACAAGAGAATAACATTCCGTCTCCTCACCCGCGCACACAAAGCCCTCTACGACATAGGACCCGAATGCCTCAACACGCGCCTGTCCTTCTACACCCCCACCCGCCAACTAAAGATCGTCCAATCAAGCCCTCGCCGCAATTCCACGCATCCATAGATCCACCATGGGAGGAAAATCCTTCTCCTACTTAGCGGCCAAAACCTGGAACTCCCTCCCCACCCACCTCTGCCTTACACAGAACCACCTCTCCTTCAGAAAACAACTAAAAACTTGGATATTCGATAAGTAAAGTACCCCCCCCCCCCCCCCCCCCCCTCAAGCGCCTTGAGACCCTCTGGGTGAGTAGTGCGCTATACAAATGCTAAACTTGACTTGATTGACTTCTGGGGAACTGTGTAGTTGTTTGTGAATCTCGTATGTTGCCTTTGTGTTGGAGTAGAAATAAAATACTTCTCTTTTTTTCATAAAAGTGAGTATTTGACTGAACAATGATTTATTGCTGCTGCAGCTACATGCATTTTGAGCTGTGAGTCTGTGTTCTCCCCTCTTGATCCACCTCCCCTGCTGAGGAAGCCTTGGACTGCTCAAACCACGCTATTCCTGAGAGTCAAGCACTGAAGGGGTACTTGGCCCATTTCTCAGGATCCATAGTAGGTCAGGCCCATGGGCATCAGGAATAAAAGGTCTCAACCCCCACTGTTGGGGCCCAATAACACCTGCATGTCCTATGGTCCTCTGAAAAGAGTTCTGACAGCTGGGATGCTGCAACATTTGTTATTGCATCTGGCCTGAACACAACTAATTGCTTGGGTCCAACTGACTTTTCTCTGAAGATTCCACAGAGGGAGTAACCTCATTTTCAGTTCTTTTGTGCAAGGCTGCAGAAACTCTTGGGCTGCCATTGCCTGTAGACGAGAGCAAGGCTAATCTGCTCATAGAGATCCTATAGCCAGCTTCCTCTCCTGCCGAGCCATTATTCCCTTTCAACAAGGAGTTGACGGACCCGATTATCAAATTAAGCAAAACAGGTTGCTTGACTGGTTGGGTGAAGGTATGACTGTGGTTTTGTATGTAGTTTTCAACATTATGAGATTAATTATTAAACTCTAGAAAAATGAAATTCAAGGGATGAAATTTGTTATTGTATCAATTGTTATATAAATAAGCTTCTATTTTCATATGTTCATGTTTGCTTGGCCCTTAATGATGTATTGTGAATATTTATTTGTAAGTTTCTGAGGGATTTTTCAGGACATTAGTTTTTCTCTGCCCTTGGAACTGCCATTGATAGCAGGGGGTCCTTGTCTGTACATTTACAGGGTCCGATAACAACCCTTATAATAACGGGGACAAATTTGCTCAAACCTATGCAGATGACAACTGTCACTGCAAGGGTGCAACATGCGGGCAGGGTTGTGGAGGGGCTCTTCTGCTTTGCCAGTAAACTGGGCCATAAACCGGTGACATAGCTGGTTACACTTTACAAAGCCAAATGTTTGTCTGTTGCATCATATGGGGCAGGAGTTTGGGGTTACCACACAAGTCGTCACCTACAGGCATTGGAAAACAAATTCATAAAAAGGGTATTGATGACCCCAGATAGCGCCCCTACACTCTTTTGTCATCGTGAGTTGTGGCTGGAATTTTTAGAGGATCGCATAGATATTGCCCCTTTGCTTAAATGGGCAAACATATGGCCGTCTGAGTAGCTAATGTTCCCATGGGAGGTTATTAAAGATCGTATTAATCTAGATAGAGCACTGTCGATCCCTTGGCTCCGATTTGTAAGAGAGAAATTCCACGAGATAGGCCTGGGGCATTACTTTAACAATCCTGCTAGTATCCATACAAATGCGAACGTCGCCATAAAAGAGGCGCATTATTTCGGGGTAAACTTGCACTGCTCACAATTTGAGGTGACAGGTTCCCCATGAATTTTATCTAACATTCACCATAAATGTACAGACACGATTTTATTGAACTAGAATTAGTTTATGTACTCTGCACTTTTTAATGGCTTTACCGAGACAATCAGGATGGGTCGACAAACTTACTTCCTGCCAGTGCAATAATTTGGCTGCTCATAGCACTTTGCACCTTATGCTATTTTGCCCCCTTTATAAAGAGCAGAGGGTAACATTTTTAGCCCCACTTTTAAGAGAAATCAGGCTCTGTACTTCTATTGAGGGCTTTAATTATCTGCATTCTCTGGCTATCTCTGCTTTATGCACCGCGGTTTCTAATTACATAAAAGTTGCAATGGCTATTAGGAAACGTTATGAGTCATGATGGGTGATATATCTTGTTGTGTTAAGTACTTTGTATTGTGGACTATATCCTTTTTTAATTGTCTGAATCTTATGAATCTTTTTTTTAAAAATAGTTTTATCTATGCTGTTGTGTGAATAGGTCATGGAATTTTTTTATTGTAATGTTTGTTCCCAAACTTTTATGGTCTCAGGATTAGAATGAAGTTACTTTGACTGACTGACAACTGGTATGATGAACTTCAATATGGATACTTCTTCAGACACTGGGCTTATAATCTTTCCACTTGGGCCGACTACTGATGAAAGTGCCTCCTTCACAATAGTGATGCGGCATGCAGCTGAGACCTCAATTTTCCCACCATGGAGTTGAAAACCAATGTCTTCGCTGAAGCCCTACAACATGGACATACGAACACTAAGCCCCTACCACCTATCAAAGAGGCCCTCATACGCACCATTCTTGCAGCATGGGCAAAGCAATGTTCCAGTCCGGTAAAAAGACAGATAATTGTGGGGACTCGACCTCTCTAACACAACATTTTCAATCTTCTTTTAAGGTCATGCCCTTAGATGCCCCTCACCTCTTTGGCGAGAAGGACGACTGCTCATGAGGGCTTTAAAGACACACCCCTTCCATGCAACTAGCACACCCTAATGCCATATCGTGGCCAAGGCAGTGTGCCCATAGATGACGTGGACAACAGGGACAGTGTGTATACCAGCTCTACTCCCCTTCAGCTGCTGCAGCCGCAAAACCTCTTTAGTATGTCCTTCAAGGCAAACAGCTTTGCTGTCGGAGGTAGTGTCCAATATTTTCTCCTACAGTGGCAAGCCATCACCTCAGACAGATGGATCCTGCAAGTTGTCCAGCAGGGTTACGCCTTTTCCTTTTTTTTCACCCCACCGCACATTCCACCACCCTCCTAGCGGTTGACTATGGTCCAACTGTCCCTGTTGCAGCAGGAAGTACAGCCTCTTTTGTCCGAAGGGGCCATAGAGTGGATATCTGCATTATAAGTAGGCTCTAGTTTCTACTACCCCTACTGTCTGTTGCTAAAGGACGACGGAGGCCTTCTGACTATTTTACACCTTCGGCCCTTCGCCCCTTCATTGCCTTTCTGAGAAAGCACAAATTCAAGATACTCACTTTGGCCCATGGGATTTTCCTGGTGATTCACCATGTGGCGGGATCTTAAACACCAGAGCGGACAAACTCAGCCACAATCTAGCAGATCACAAATGTCAGTTGCACCACGAGGTGACATAAGGTATCTACTGAGAATGAAGAGAACCTTGTCTCAATCTTTTTGCCACTGCTGAGAACAAGCAGTGTCAGCACTTTAGGGGCGCTGAGTTTCCCAGACTGCTCTGTCTTGGAGACACATTTCACCTAGAGTGGAGTTTGGGACTCCTGTACACCTTTCCGCTCTTACCTCTCGTGCCTAGAGTTCTGAAGAAGATCGGGAACAACCAGTTCTAAGTCACCCTAGTGGCACTGGATTGGGGAAGGAGAAACTGGAATCCACAACTCCTGGGCTTGAGCATCTGTCCTCAGATTAGGCTCCTGCTTCAAAAGGATCTTCTGCCTCAACAGCCGGGCAGGGTCTTGCTCCCGGGCCTGCACAAGCTTCACTTCTGTGCTTGGGGATTGAGCGACAGCAGTGGACTGTATTTGCCCTCCCTCCTGAGGTTGCTGATCTCATCTTGGCAGCCAGGTGTCCCTCCACTAAATTGGTATATGCCTGTCGTTGAGACAGTTGTGGGTTGGTGCTATGCTCGGCCCAGTTCAGGCCATACTCTCTGAAATGTTGCTTTTTGTTGTCTCCTAGCCCAACAATGATTTGTCTTGGACAAACCTAAAGGTTATGTGTCTGCTCTTTCAGCCTTTTGGGGTTTGCCGTATAAGCTGTCTTTATTTAAATCCTGTTGTAGTATGCATTCTGATAACTTTGCAACTTACGTTTCTGTCTACTCCTTTCATTATGACTCAGTGGGAGCGGATTAAAAAATGTACTTTGTTCATGAGTACGTCCTTTGAACTCTACACAACTATCAATTATAGCTTCTCGACCTCAAGACAGTTTTCCTCATCGCCATAACATTGGCGCAATGTGTGTGTGTGAGATGCAAGCCCTCTGTCAACCCGCCATACACAACCTTCTTTCCGGGCAAGGTGGTCTTGAGGACCTGACCCTTCTTTCTTCCATAAGTGGTGTCTTCTTTCCTCGTCGGGCATAACATCACCATCCTGCCATTTGCCACTTCACCTCATCCCCCCCCAAGGAGTAGAAAAAGCTCCATTAGTTGGATCCTAAAAAGAGCTCTTAGCATTCATTGTATGAAATCCCGTCAGGTGGACGATCGGCTCTTTATTGGGTTCACTGGAAAAACGGCAAGGCAGTGTAGAAGAGAACCATCTCTTGCTACATCATGCTCTGAATCAAAATCAGCTACACATTGGCCAAGAAGCAGCCCCCGGAAGGCCTATGGGCTCATTCCTCAAGAATCAAGGCTGCTACCACTCATTAGCATGCGGAGTGCCTGTTCTGGATCTCTGCCAGCAGGGCCGGACTGGCCGTTGCGGGCACCTGGCAATCCCCCGGTGCGCCGCAAAGGTGGGGGCCGGTTTTGGGCCCCTGGAGGCTGTTTTTGTTACAGGGCCGAAAATCGTCTGTGTAACAAAATCGGCCGAAACCAGCCCGGCAAAGAGCTCGGTCACACCTCCAACCTTCCCCCTAGGGGCTGGCCGAGCACTTTTCCAGGGCCGGTTTTGGTTCCCAGTCCGATCCTGTCTGCCAGACTGCTATGCGAGCGTCGCTTCATACGTTCATGAAGTACTACTGTCTAGGCAGCCAGTTCTATCGAAAGGAGAACTTGGTCCGCTTGGTCTTGCAGAACTTATGGGTATGAGCCAGTTTACAGTCCTGCCACCTGGAGGGTACTACTTTTGTACCTATCCTATTCAAAAGGTGAGGAATCTGCGGTTAGAGGTATCAATCAGAAGGACAAGTTACTTACCTTCAGTAATGCTCTTTCAGGTGGATACTCTAAACACAGATTCCTCACCAATACTCCCATCCTCCCCATTCTGTGAAGTGGACTAATTTCTCCATCTAAAAAGGTTCGTAGCCTAGACATCTGCACACTGGTCACAAACGATCTACTAATGGGCTCTGTGTCTAGAGTGCAGCTATGTGGCTTCTCACTTCATTTCTGGAGTGGAAAGGTGATGTAGCGGAGCTGCACAACACTAAATACTGGCATGCAGGGGTACTTCTAAAGATTTTTTCAGGACCGGGTCTGACATGGGGGACTCTGCAGTTAGCCAGAGTACCCACCAGAAAGAGCGTTACAGAAGAAAAGTAACTTGTTCATCAGGAAGACAGTTTGAGCTCTCGATAGATTGTCGGGTAGAATCCTAAACTGGGAACTATGCCCCCCCATGCTGTTACTGCGAGACTGTGTAATGTGAAAATATGTGTCCTGCAGAACCAGAGCCACCGTCCAGTCCTGCTCCTGAAGAGCTAGCACCATTGGAAAAGGAATTGATATGAAACTTTCTTTCTTCAAGTACATGCTCAGAAAGTGGAAGTCCAAATTGGTTGAAGAACTTCCCCTTTCTTTAGAATAAGAAAATATCGTCAATACCTCTGAGAGGGTGGCACCTTTCCCCAACAGAGCTGTAATCTGCTTCATTAAGGCGTGTCCGGTGGCTGAAAGGATGAATAGACGTTCGCCTCCTTAAGAATGGCAGAGTATACCTTTTCTTGAGAACTTCCAGGGCCCATAGGGCTGAAGTGATCTGCCATTTCTGAAGAAAATGTTCACTTGACCCCCAACAAGAATCGGATGCACTAACCTACAAAGGAATTTCGTGTTTTAGTGGGAAGAGCAGTGAGTTCTTGCTTTCCATACCTCTACCCAAACCTACCTTTGTAAAGCTGACAGGTATTTTGAGGTTGCTGCCTGCCAAACAGGCAGGAGTACAATTTAAATGTCAATATTGCTTTTGAAGTTCATGTATTTGGAAATGGCAAGCCTACACCCTTAGAGATACCGTTAAAAATGCTCAGAGGAGGTAAAAAAGGACAAGACATCCCCACCCAACCCGACTAAATCCTTTGTTCTTTTAAGAGCCTATTCTCTAGAAATCACAGTAAGGTGAGGAAATTCTTTCTTCTGTAAATGTTGTCCCACAGAAGCAGTAATGTGTGAAGAGGCAGTAGAAGAACAATACCACTAACAACAGTGATTTGGGCCAACTGCGCAACATGCTTCAGCATAATTCGTGATTCAGACCAGATGCTCGAGTCCAGGATTGTCCGCTACAACAGAGTTGCATCACTCAATGCTGCTAGTGCCGGATGAGTTGGAATCTTCCATGAAAACCAAGCGACACCCCCAGAGAAACTTTGTTTTCAATTTTTTTATTTAAGTTTAAAATTGGAGCAGCTTAACCCCTGACTGCAGAATACGTACAGTTTAGGATGAAGAGGCCAACATGTGCTCTTTTTACATCTACCTTATGCAATGGTGGGAGGAGAGGTGATCTGTTACGTTTTTGGCTCTTTAAAACGAAATACCCCATTATTCTCGAGCTGGAGCATGTTCTATTCCTGAACTTAGATGGCAACCTTGATTTCTTCACTGAAGCCATTCAAGGCCTAGCTTGTTTTTCCAGCAAGGCCTGCATATACATCACTTGGCACAGGTCACATTCTCTAAACCCAATACACAGTGCATACTAGTCGACAGTAACTGACATGAAACAGTAACATGGCTTACAGCAAGAAGAATTATGTAGTTGGACTCAAAAAGTCTGGGAACCCCCTCCCCGTCCATAAGGGCGCAGAAAAAAAGGCAGCATTCGTGGCAACATATAGAGCACTCCGTGTGTAATTTTGGGTGGCGCTGAAAGAATCCGAGGTCAGAACAGTGACACGCAGCGCTGGTGAATGGAGGTGCTTTAGAAATTTCCAAGCTGGTGCTAGGGGTGGAGTTCAAGTTAGGAATCTGCAGGGGAGCAACATCCTTTAGATTTAGAAAATACAATACACGTTTAAAGGGGTTCGATATTTTTTTACTAAAAGACCTCTACCTAATTTGAACTATTAATTAAATGAATTTAAAAAAAGAATTCTGATGTGTACTTCTATCTACAGATTACTTAAATCTCCAGGTGTCTGAAATCTAAAACAGCTCAACCTGTGCCTACGAACAATTTACTTACCTTTAGTAACGCCTTATCTAGTAGGGACTCTATCTAACTGTAGATTCCTTACCTTTGAATAACCCCCAGGTGTCAGACTGGATCTGGATTTTTTTCGTGAGCATAGCCCCTCCACACCAGTAGGTGGCGTCGATCAGCTGCACGTGGCGTCATTCGCACTGCAAGTGACATTCGCGGTCCCTATACAGGCACCACCCAGGAGTGCTGACCTCAGTTACTTTTCTCAACTTTCCACGCCAGAAGCGCTGGGCCACAAAGTACACTGATCTACTGATTTTGAAAACTAGGGCCCTGAACGGGGAAAGCCTTCAAAAGACTTAAACAAAATATTTAAAAAAAATCTTTGTCAAAATAGTGACTGAGGGGAAGCTCTTCCCGGGTTCTGCACTGACTGGCATGGAAAGAAAAAGACTGATGTCAGAGCACCTGGGTGGCACTTATATAGGCACTGCAGACTTCACTTTAGCGCAGATGGCGCCATCCACACCATGCGAGGCAGAACGACACCTACCAGCGCACAGAGGGTACTAAGAAATCTAGATCCAGTCTGATGCCTGGGGTAATTCACAGGTAAGGAATCTGCGGTTAGAAGTCTCTATCAGAATGATTAGACCGATCCCTTGAACGATCTGATGAACCTTCACCTTGAAAAAAATATCATTATAAGCTGCCTCAGTATGGTTCTACCCTTGCTACTGCACCCACGACACCATACCTATGCTAATATGATACCATGCTACCATGATATTGTTCATGCCCCTTATGGGCCTTAAAGAGGCACTATGCCCTGCTGTACTGTTGACCTGTTGTTGAACACGCTTATGATAATTCTTTGCAAGTACTGATATATTTGGTCCCGACACTGAACCCAAAGCAGTGATTTTCCTGTGTTTAATGTTCTGGCACCAGCGTTGTTTATTGTTTGTTGTTGCCTCACACATTTGGGCTAATTCCTCAGAATTAGGATTGCAGCCTGTAGAATCGTAGTTAAGAGTAAGTTGCTTGGAGGCGGCCGACTGGTCGTCATTCCTGAGTCGCCATGTTCTGTTGTATCTACTATTGGGGAGGGAGGGGAGGGAAGTGGGTGAGGGAGGAGGGTGGTGGGAGGTTGGGAGGAAGGGAGGGGTTGTTTTGTTATTTCGTATATGGTTTTGCTTAATTCTGTCCGCCTTGCATACTAGCTTACATCCAATGTACCACATTATGTTCCGAAGCTTATACTCTGTACCTCTGTATCCTGCATACTGTCCTAGCCCCACATCATGTGTGTCAAAAGATGCTGTCGACTCCTTAAGGGGTATGAGACCGCTTCCATGGCCTAGCCCTTATGTATACACATGTGTTATGAGACGATATTACTGGATGCATAGTTGATGGCTGCTGTTATAGACACTCCGATAGGAACGACAACTGTAACTAACCTTAAAATACTTTCGTTGAATGTGAAGGGACTCAACCAGCCAGTTAAACGCCAAAAAATACTTGACTATCTACGAAGACAGCATGGAGATATAGCCTTATTGCAAGAAACAAAACTGGAAGCAAAGCAATTCCACACACTACGCAATAAGTATTATACTGAAGTGATAGGCTCTGAGGCAATCTCAAAAAAGAATGGGGTGGTAATGCTAGTGGCTAAAAATGCGAATGTGGAAATAGTCTCTAGTGCAATAGATACGAAAGACAGATGGGTCTCAGCGAGACTACTCAAGGATGACACTGAATTCTTTATCACGACTATCTATGCCCCAAATACACATGATCCGTCCTTCTGGGTAGGCTTAACGAAGCAGATAAACTCCATCCCTGACACAGCAGTCCATATTTTGGCGGGCGACTTCAACCTCCCACACGACCCAATACTAGATAGAGACTCTAAATGCGTCTTTCGCCCGGGGAAGGCCCATAAGGCATTCATGAAACTGTGCAATAGATTTCATTTGGTGGACACGTGGCGCTTGATGCACCCTGATGGCAGAGATTACTCATTCTATTCCCCACCGCATGACTCGTTCTCAAGAATCGACTATATACTCATATCTAATAATGCGGTGGCAAGAGTTGAGGACGCGGACATTGCTCCCAGATTAGTCTCTGATCATTCCTGCGTCTCCCTTACATTGTCTAATATTAAACCGACCACCCGTCAATCTATGTGGCGATTCAATGACACCATTATCACTGACACAAAGCACAAAGAAACCCTTGACACTGCCATAAAATACTTTTTATTATTGAACAAGAGGGGGGACACTTCTGACACCACTCGATGGGATGCGTTGAAGTCCACCATAAGGGGGGTTATTATAAAAATATCGTCTGCAATTAATAAGAACCGCACTGCAGCCTTGTTAAAATTAGAGGAGGACATTGCAAAACTCCAGCACACATACTTGAGGAATAGAAACCCTGAGGTTCTTACTGAACTGTCCAATCAGAAATACACCTATAACAAACTTATTAGTGAAAAGGCGGGAATCTGGTTAGACAGGAGGAAGCGTTTCAAAATTTGTGACTCGAACAAAGCCGGGAAGGGACTAGCCGCTTATCTTAAATTTAAAATTCAAAAGAATACCATTGCATCCTTACTCGATGACAATGGGACTCCTAACTCTAACCCCACTAAGATTGCGAATATCTTCAAGGACTTTTACGAGAAACTTTATGCTAAGAACATGCATGTAGACAGCGTAAAAATGGAGAAATACCTCTCCAACTGCACGCTCCCAACACCAACGGCTGCGGAAAGAGACTCCTTGAATGAACCGATCTCTGAGTCGGAGGTTATTGGCGCGATCAAGTCGCTCAAAAGGGGGAAAGCCCCTGGGCCTGACGGCTATACAGCACAATTTTATAAGACCTTTGGCCATATTCTCTCCACCCCTCTCCTGGAGGTCTTTCATGAAATTACCAATACAGGCAAAGTTAAGGGGACTATGGCAGAGGCTGTGATTGCGGTAATACCCAAGGAAGGCAAAGACCACAAACTCCCCAAAAACTACAGGCCTATCTCACTTATAAATTTAGATTGTAAGCTCCTAGCATCAATTCTAGCGAATCGCATCCAAAGAGTCCTGCCGTCTCTTATACATCCCTCGCAAGCCGGTTTTCTGAAGAACAGGCTCTCGAGCGATAATACGAGAATCCTGGCTCATGTCATTGAGAAGGCGAAACTCTTAGCTACACCCACCATCGCCATCACACTAGACGCTGAAAAAGCGTTCGACAAAGTAGACTGGGGTTACTTAAATGCTGTACTACATAAATTTGACCTGGGTCCCACATTCACTAAATTAGTCATGTCCCTCTATGCTTGTCCCTCTGCTAGAGTACGAGCTGGCGGCGCTTTTTCCTCCCCATTTGGTCTAGAGCAGGGTACTAGACAGGGATGTCCATTATCCCCGTCCTTATTCCTCCTGGCTATTGAGCCTTTTTTGTACTACATAAGGGAAAACCCTGACATCGCTGGAATCCGGTTCACCGACTGTACAATTAAACTCACGGCTTATGCAGACGACGTGTTAGTCATGAGCGAACAAGCTGATAAGGCTATCCCTGCGCTAATGTCCACGATAGATGACTTCTCAGCTGTTTCTGGATACTCCTTGAACAAGGATAAAACTGAGGTGAAGTCATTGAATAATCTATGTGATAAAGCCATCCTGGGCGACTCCGGGCTTACCTGGCAGTCGAAGAGTTTTAAATATTTAGGCATGGAATTTGAAAAGGACTTGATATCCACCTTAAAAATTAATGAGGAGATACTCTACAAGAAAATACAAAAGTTGTTGGATGGGTGGTCCCCTAAATTTCTTTCGTGGTGGGGCAGGGCTGAAACACTAAAAATGATGATCAGTCCCTTGGTGAATTATATGGCGTGTATGCTCCCCATGACCTTCACGGAGGACTTTTTACATAGGATTGAAAAACTGATCTCGGATTTCCTGTGGAAAGGGAAGAAGCCGAGAATTGCCATGAAAAAATTGCAACTTCCAAAGCTTAAAGGGGGTTTAGGATTGCCAAATTTCAGGAATTACCAGACCGCCTTTCTCTGTAAGCAGGGAGCCTCCTGGTTTATCGAGGACCCTGTCTACACGCCCTTATGGATCAATATTTAAAAATCCATTATAGGCAAAGCCCCGCTATCTGCAGTCCTAACAATGGACCTCTCACATCTCACGAACTCTAAATACATCATGCTCAATACCAAGAGAGCCCTCCTGCGGTTAGATCGCGCTCATGCCAATGGTCAACGAATCCACAATTCCTCCTCTGCGTCCTTATGGCGTAACCCGTCCATTAAAATTAGTGGATCACCTGTCGTATGGGACCACTGGTCCGATAAAGGTCTTAATGTGGTCTCTGATCTATACGAACATAATATGCCATTGCCATTCTCGACTCTACAGGCTAGACACTCCCTGTTACCGATAGACTTTTATGCCTTTTTAAAGCTAAAATCGTCCTTATCCACTAAAACATTCAAACTAGCGAAGCCTTGGCTAAAAGCTATGCTACCCCACTTTCAATCCTCTGGACATTTTGTCTCTAAAATATACAAACTACTCGCGCCAACGGCCAGCAAATCAATGAAGCGCAATGAGTTGAAATGGGAATCAGAAACGAACAACACTGGCATAAGTATAGACTGGGTCAGGATACATGCATCAGCACTCACACACAAGGTATCACCGATACTATCACAAACCAAATATATGATTATCAACAGAGCATTTTGGACCCCACAGAGGCTATTTAAGGTTGGCCTACGGGACACACCGGATTGCTGGAACTGCTCCTCTGGTATTGGTGACCTTCCGCACATGCTGTTTGATTGCCCCATGCTCCACGCCTTCTGGGCAAAAATCTTTGACTACATTGCACACACGCTCCACATACATCCTACGAGGGAATTCATCTACATTCTCCTAGGGGCATTAGATCCATCACTAAAAGGTGACCATGACCGCCAGCTCCTGGATCTCCTACTAACTTTGGCATGTAAGGTGATCCTGTGCAATTGGAAATCAACGGGTGAGGTCTCCTTCAATGCCTGGAGGGAATGGCTGTCCTGCATTAGGGGCACTGACAACCCCGCGTTACACTCATCACCATGGCAGGTCACCAACAAAAAATTATGGTCTTCATTGGACCGAGCCTCCTTCATCTTTGACCCACCTTGAAGTTCCATACGATGAGGTCTGTTCTCAGTGAATTATGGGCTCCGTATTGCGTGAACTGTAATGGCTATATCTTGGGCTCACGGGCTTGACAACCTTAGAATCATGAAGCAAGAATGGTGTAACATACATGGTGTGATATGACTTGATTTGGACAGAGGGCTCTACGGAACTATGTACAAAAATGTGAATGCAAGGATGGTACTTTATTTTCCTTTACTGTCTACGTATTGTTTTGTGTAATAACCCATGTCTGGTTGCGGTACTTTGGCAACATGATTGTAATTCTTTTGATGCTTTCTTGCCGCTATCATCTCTGTTATGGTTAATAAATAAAATATGATTTGAAATTAAAAAAAAAAGAAGTCTCTATCAGGTTGGTGCTCTATAAATGTTTAAACTACCCACCATGGCTCTGTCGCTGTGATGGCGTGTCCGGTCTCAAAGCAGAATCATGCCACCCTGACACACTGATTTCAGTTCCATTTTTTCTTCCCTCCTTCTACAAAGATATGGAGTTGCTCCCCTCAGAAAATTGCTCCACAAATTATACTCCTGCAGTGTTTCACAAATTTGAGGTTTAATCTCTGTTGCTTTTGTCAGAACATGTTGTCACTCTCAGATCACTTCATAATGTCGGTCTATGGGACCCAAGCTCTATTTAAAGCCATGTTCAAAGTGTGCCCTCCTGCAGGCAATGGCTACTCAAGCCCAAACTCTTCATGACAAGGGCTCAGGACGAACGTTAAGCTCTCTTGACCAGCAAGTACTCTATGAAAGCAGCTTCCAAGGGCAAGTACAGGTCCTCTAAAAAAAGAAGTAGATGTTGCGTTTTCTCAAGGGGTAGGTGTTAGTCAGCAGCATAATTCCATGCCACTATCCTCTGAGCCTATGTTGGTGAAAGATCCTGGCCCCTGATTATTCCCGGGATTCGGATTCAGAGCCTCCAGCTCTTGCCATGGACTCTGCATAATTTGCTTTCACACAGGCGATGCTGGCCCTCTACCTCTTCATGTCAGCTCCTTCAGACATCCCTGCAGGACCAAAGACGTCACCTGGGCACCCACCTGCTTCATTGCCAATACTAATCGACCCTATTCTTCTTGAGGTTGTTCCATCACTGGCAAACCCCATTCTGCTGAAGGCTTTGCAGGTTGCTCTGGCACAGTCTCCAGCACAGATTTTGGATCGGTTATATAACATATTGAAGACAGAAGCTATTTTGGTCAGATCCTGATTTAAAGCACAACAATTGATAAGGAGTCCCCTTACAGCTCTTCGCCTCATTATGCAGACTTTTTTTGCTGGTGGGAGGGGCTGTTAGGCTCAGATTCAGATGCTGAATATTATCTACCACGATGAAGATAGCAGTGAGGCTGGCAACACATTTCACCCCACTAGGACGGATGTTGGGGTCTATCTGACCATGGAGAGTGAAAGTGGCCTAGATATAGCCCAATAAGGTGGATCTGGAGTGACCTTTGAAACCTCTGACTGATTAGACTGCCTCATTTATGACAGTTCTGCACCAGGTCAAGGAAGTCTCTAAACAATCATTGCCTGTGGAGGAGAACAAGGCTAATCTCTGAGAAATTTAACAGCGAGCAGTGTTGGCAGTTAAATCTGGTCTCCTCTTCAATGAAGCATTGATGGACCCCATGTTGATTGCATTGAGCAAACCACCACCTGCACCTCAAATTAACCACTAGTCTCCTTAGGACCCACATTATTTTTTACTGTTTACCGTTCTAACCCAGACCTCTTTCTCAACACAGATCCCTGCCTCCTTTCCTTCGAAGGCCACTGAAAAGGAATGAGATACAATGTTTTCTCTTTGCCATTTGACCTACAATGTTATAGACAAAGAAAAAGGGTTTGCATTGCTGGACAGGAAGATGTGGCGCTCTTGCGTGTATGATGAGTGAGTAACTAGCAAATGCAATAATATCACGGTGCAAAACAGGTCAGGGGAAAACAAACCCAAAGTTTAAACAACCCCTGCACTGGTATAGGAGATCTATACCAAACTATGAGAACAAAGTCCTTTGCACACGTTATGTTGTCATTAGGTTCTGGTGTCAGAACCCCACTGTAAGGGCAAAGTTCATGTGAATGAATAATAGTCAAACTCCGGATTTTGCTTGTGATAAAGATTTATCATTCAATCTTGATCAGTACAATTACAGATCGCCAGCCGACACACGTTTCGTCACACCGTGTACTTGATGTGACTCATATGGGCTGAGTGACTCTTGAAATTGCGGGGTAACGCAACGGTGTGGAAAAGGATCTTAACCGGCTGCGTGTGTAAGTAGAAGAATGGCGATGGCCGTTCCCTGCTCGAGGTAGGAAAAGTAGTGAAGGACGGATACGTCCTGGATCAGAGGCAGGGACCTGTGGATTTGAAACGATGGCCGCACGGATGTGTGCAGAGATGTGACCGAACGCCGGCTCCAGGTAGCGGAACCTGGTTCTGGTAGTGTTGTACTGATCAAGATTGAATGATAAATCTTTATCACAAGTAAAATCCGGAGTTTGACTATTATTCATTCACATGAACTTTGCCCTTACAGTGGGGTTCTGACACCAGAACCTAATGACAACATAACGTGTGCACAGTACTTTGTTCTCAACTTTGCCATTTGACCTACAATGGCAACTTTGCTCCTGTCCCGTTACTCTTATTGCCTGCGGGAGGTGGCACAAACGGTTGTTTTAAACCTCTCAGACCATCTTCATGACCACTTGGCCGCATTTTGACCATTATGTGCAGTTTCTGCAAAGATGTTTCTCTCTGGCCTGGACAGTCCATGAGCTCTTCCGGCACTATGCAAAGTTAAATTCGTTGTCTTTTTGGGGTTTTGCCAAGTGAGTCTTTCAGATGCCCTTTGATGGGCACCCCTTTGCAGAGAAGCCAGGTTTAGTGCTGAAGTATTTCAAGGTCGGGCTGGCTTCAAACAGTTCACCAGTGTGATAAGCAGTCCTGAAAGTTTGGGGAATATTCTTGAAGCTCCCATTTTCAAAAGCACCAGCACGTGCAGCCAGTGAAGCAGCCCAGCCAGTTCTTGAGCTACTGGGGTATGGTGGGTTCAAAGGCAGTTGAGACAGCAATAGAAGTCCATCCCTAGCCCCTCCCAAAAAATTACTTTCATACACCTTTGAAGGAGCCTGTATGGCTTGTAGGGGTGATGGGTATCCTTTAAATTGGCATACTGGCAAATCCATAACCTCCGACCCATAGGTCCACCAAATTGTCAACTAAGCAGTGGTCCAGACCCTGGTGACTTCCAGACTGGACTACGCAAACATTCTCTACCTGCTCCTGCCTAGTTATCTCCTCCCGTGCCTTCAAGTGGGTCAAAATGCCGCAGCCATGTTGGTCCTTAGGCTTAAACCCAGGTCATACATGACCCCCCCCACCTACCTTAAAGCATTACACTGGCTGTTGAAAGAGAGGGTAAAGTTTAAGGCCCCGGTTATGTTCTTCAAAGCCCTCCACCGAAAGGACACCAGCTATCTCAGAATGAGAATCAGTCATTATATGCCTGCCAGATCCCCGAGGTCTTCCATAAACCTGGCTTTTCCATGGCTAGATGTGCTTGTTGGTCCTTTATGCGTGAGCCAATCAGGGCCGGGACACTCTTGTTTGAGTAGCTGTGCGCTCTACAAATGTGTTTCATTCATTCATTGCTATGCTCTTTTCGTCTAGGAGATGCCACCTCCCATTCCTTTTGTTCAAACTGTCACCTCAGATGACCATACCTGTATTCTGAAGCACAGTTCTTTCTGTTGAGCAAGAGAGTTGTCGAATTCATCCAGGGAAATAAGATCAGGCAGGGATGCTTTCCATGGTATTTTCTTATTCCCAAGAAAGAACGTGGCCTATGTCCCATTCTGAATCTCAACCCCCTAAGAAGTTCAAATGCTTTGCACATGTGTTTTTGGCTCTGGAACAGCAAGACTAGATGATGTCTCTCGACTTGGGGATACACATTTTTAGATACTGCAGTTGCACAGTACGTACCTGTTAAGTGGTGGGATCCACTCACTATCCATTTGCAGTCCCCCAGTTTGGGCTAATATTAGCAAACTATTTTCACAAAAGGGTGAAGTTGGTTGTTCTGGCTTGCACCATATAAATGTTACAGTGTGCATCTCATCGAGCTGATTCTTTGCGGTCTGCAGAAGCTGCATCAATACCATGCATTAATTATCTTATTCGCACCAGACTGGCCACAAAAGGAGTGGTACTCTGATCTGCTCCACCAGTGCCCTCCTGTCGCAGGGGCAAGACCTACAGCCAAACCACCTTCATGCCTGAAGAGTAAGCGGGTCAGAGTTCCATTAATCTGCCTGTTGAGGTGGTGGATGTGATTGTATCAGTCCAAATCAGTTCACTCTGGGTTTTTGTCCAATTTTGTCTTTTGGTGTACAGAGGCAGAGGTTGGCCCTCTCATGGGGCCCTTTGCTGATGTGCTATGTTATGTACTTTCCTTGGCCCAGCAAAGCACTGCAGTGAGCATATTTAAGAGCTATTTGCTGGACCTTTTGACTGTTCGTTGTTTACCAGACAGGCTATTCTTTGTAAGTCTTGTATAGTTACTGTGCTCTTGAAGCGTTAGGTCCATTTGTTTCCCCTTCTCCCCCTGGTATGCCTCAGTGGGACCCTAGCTCACTGCTCACGTTTTGATGGGTATAGCCTTTGAGCCTATGCAGTTTTCCTTTGCGCCTGTGCACTGTAGCCTTTGTGCCTATGCAATTTTCCTTTGCGCCTGTACACTGTAGTCTGTGTTTTTACAGTTACCTCACCATCTTAGCAAGATGCAGGCTTTATCTGCGAGTCCACCTTTTACCACATTTTTCCTAGTCAAACAAATGCAAAGGACCACTTTCTAGCGAGTCAGTGCATTACACTACACCACTCCAACTGTCTCCTTATTCTGCCAAAGCAGAGTGACTACACCGTCTGGATCATCGCAGGGCCCTTAGTTTTTACATTTAAAAACACGCGAGTACCAGACTTGGGATCAGCTTTCATACATGTCAACAGACCCGATTTAGACAGGTGACTCCAGATTTTTTTGAATGGCCAAAAATGGCTTCATTTAGGACTCTAAAACCATCTCTGCCTCAACATTAGTCAATGGGAAAATGCATTCCCCCGATTTATTTTCCCCCCAAATCTCTCACTTTAAAAATATTGATACGTATGAGCTTTTCATTGACTATGCCAAGAAAGGCAAGACTATTCAAAAGAGGACCACCTAGTCCTGTGTATCAAGATCTGGTGCGTCTTCCGAAGAAAGAACCTCCTGAGGGCACATTCCACCAGGTGAAGGATGCTTCTTCAGCAATATCTAGGGGTGTTTCGGTCCTGGATAACTGTCAGGGTGCAACAAGGACTTCGGTCCACATTAACCAGATATTACTGCATCATCACTGAAGTCCATAGGCATTGCCATTGTGCCAGATCTGTGTTGCAGGACTTTTCATTTAGGCCATTTTTGGAGATGCTTGTTCAGTATTGATTCAAGAGGTGAGGAATCTACAGGCAGAAGTATCATGGTGGATACTCCACCTGACTGCAGATTCTTCACCAATCCCACCCACCTACCTACATACCTACCCATTCTGCGGAATGCTCGGCATTTTTTAATACAGCTCCAAATAGTTTTGGTACACTAAAATGTCTGCCAATCTCGTCAGCCTCATCTATACCTCTAAGGGCATGTTAAGAAAAGAAAATGAGAGTGCACTGGGATGGCGCCCTATATGGATGTATAGTGTCCTGTCTTGGAGGGGGCGAGATTAGGCCCCTGAGCAGAGATGGTGCCTCCTACTGGTGTAAGAGATCTATTTCAAGTTTCCAAATCTAGTCTAGGGTCAGGAGGAGTTTCAAGAGGTCAAGATCTGCAGGGATATAGTGTGTCCACCACAAAAATAGTTACCGCAGTTAAGCAACTTTTCTGGTCTGGTGCATAAGTGATTTACACCTAGTCCGCTTGCTCTTTTCCCTCATCACCTCTGCATACAGTGCAACCTAATGGTAGTACCAGAAATGGCGTAAAAGCTGTTTCATAGACTTTGTATGAACCATACCAACCACGTGGTACACATTATAAGAAGTACAGAAAAAGGACAAGTTACTTACCTGTAATCCTAGTTCTCTGATAAAGATTCACTTGGAAAAGTCATAAGCACTGAATAATTAAATATATAAATGCATAACATGAAGAATGTACGTCTTACTTTACTTAGACACATATATTTTTACATATATGAATGTAGCTTATAGTCAAGGCTAAAACAAAATGGCCCATTTATATTGAGTTTTCATTTAATGAATTTCTCACCAGGCTCGAGCATTTCTGTACATCAGAAAAAGAAAGAGTAAGGTGTAAATACAGTCTTTATTGAATAAAAAAGACTGCAAGGGAATTCAAAGGCATTGTTAGCCAGTAGCCTGTATTTAAAGCACAACAAATAAATACTGGCACCGTGCCTTAAAGACCTCCGGGACCTCCTGTATCCCATCATGCCCCAAAGGTGACAGTTAGGTCAGCCCTTTTTTACAGTGACACGAAGAACAGCAATGCTGCATGAAACATTCATCCAGGGAGGTGGGCGCGTTGCTTATGACTTTGGTGAAGATTCTCCTGGAAAAACATAAGGTTTACAGGTAAGTAACTTATCCCTCTCTTGCCAGGGACCCTCAATAGTCATAAGCACTGAATAGAATAGCACACCCATCCAACACACCTGCGGACGAATCAAGAGCAAACAAAAGCAGCTGTAATGATTATCGAAATAGATTTCTTAAGGAGGCCTTACTTGAGTGTCTGAATCTAGAAAGTAATTCCTTCAGAAATTATGCCCCGGTCTCCAAGTAGCAGCTTTGAAGATTATGGCGATGAGGGCATTACTTAGTAGGGCCACTGTTGGTGCCTTGCCCCTTGAAGAGTGGGCTTTGGGTCTGGCAGGTAAATATTTGTTAGCTAACTGGTAGGTGAATACAATACAAGAAATTATCCATCTAGAAATAATCTGTTTATAGAAAGCAATGGCTGACCTCATAGGACCATAGTTAACAAAAAGATGGTCAGATTGCCTGATAGCTTTGGTGTTGTCTACGTAAAATGTCAGCACTCTTTTAAGATCTAATGAGTGTACACTCTTTCCGCTGGTGTCGAAGGATTAGGAAAGAACATTGGGAGAGAAATGGTCTGGTGAAGGTGGAAATCAGACACGACCTTTGGAGGAAAACTCAGGTGAGTTCTCACTACCACCGTTAGCATAGAAAACCGTGTAAGGCTCTTTGGCACAGAGAGACTGAATGTCACTGACTCTGCGTGCTGAAGGAATAGGATGTAGAAAAGCAGCTTTCCAGGTAAGGTATTGTAAGGATGCCTTGCGTATGTACAGGTTCGAAAAGGGGACCCATGAGTTTAGAAAGTACCACATTCAGTTCCCATGAGGGAGAACGTACAGGTGGGAACACCTTCAGCCCCTTGAAGAAGTACTTTCCTACAAGCATATGGAAGAATTACATCTGTGTATGAGACTTTCTGCAAGTAATCCCTGCGAGATGCACCCTAATAGTGGAAAATTGCAGAACAGATTTTGCTAAATGGAGGAGATAAAGTAATATTACATCCTCCAGCACCAGAATTGAATGGAGTTTATTTTGTACACACCACAAGTAAAACAAATTCCACTTGAAAGCATAGGAGCGTCCGGAAGATTACCTTTTGGACTCCCTAAAAAAAAATCTATACATTCC
The DNA here is from genome assembly GCF_964261635.1 of Lissotriton helveticus. Classification (NCBI taxonomy): domain Eukaryota; kingdom Metazoa; phylum Chordata; class Amphibia; order Caudata; family Salamandridae; genus Lissotriton; species Lissotriton helveticus. The sequence goes on from NC_136057.1 coordinate 1,366,080,337, forward strand.
TGCAAAAGGCCTCAGAGCCCATAATGGAGGAGTTCAAGAGCTATGCTGTCGAGTTCAGCAAGGGAAGGCTGGGGTGGAAAATATTCCCTCCGAGCTTGTAGAGCAGATCTGATCTGCAAGAAAACGTCCTGTATGGTCTTTCTGACGGGTGGAGGAGATCCAGGACCCACCACTTGCAGGGCCATTATTTATTTATTTATTTATTCATTCAAAGTTTTATATAGCGCGAACAAGATCCTTACAGATATCAGAGCGCTTCACAGACACAGGGGCAAGGGCAACAGGAATGAACAATATAATGGGAGCAATATAGCAATCACTAAACATAGAAGCTAACAATAATGTACAGAAACATATCAAAATACAGTCAGGTAAACAAGTAATGTAAATACAACAAAGCGTAGCATATATTGGTCGTTAGAAAGAGAATAGCGTAGTAGTGACCCCCTAGGTAGGAGGATAGCGCCAAAGGGCAAGGTGATCAGTGATACAGCGCGATGCAGAGACTCAGATCCAGTCTCTGTAAGGTTCAGGAGATCTTGGCCAGAAGGATTCTTTTCACCTCTTTCTTGAAGAGTGCAGTGGAGGAGATAAGCCTGGTTTCCGGAGGGAGCGCATTCCAAATCCTGGGTGCCATTCCTGAGAAGGAGCGCTTGTATGTTTTTTCTTTCCGGAATCTACTAGGTTTCAGAAGTAGATTTTTTGTACTACGATTGGACCTCGACCCTCCTGAAATAGACAGCTTTTGCGCGAGGTAGTTGGGTGCTTTGTGGTGCACGGCCGAGTGTGTCATTATTGCAATTTTTAGCTGTATTCTGGCTTCAAAAGGCAGCCATTTTAGAGATTTTAAGTCTGGGGAAATATGCGAATGTTTTCTTGAGCCAGTAATGAGTCTCGCGGCAGCGTTCAGGGAGGCTCTTAGGGGTGCTGTTGTGGATAGCGGGAGTCCGCTGAGGGCCACAATTCCGTAGTCTATGCGAGGGATGACTAAAGCTTGTACAGCAGTTTGGAAGTCTTTGGCAGGGAGGAAGGGTTTGAGTTACTTCAGTGTGTTGATTTGGAAATTAGCCCCTTTTGTGGCTTTGCTAACGTGTTGTTGCATGTTGAGCTTGGCGTCAACTGTGATGCCTAGGGATTTCGCTGAGTCCACGATAGTAGGTTGGACATTGAGTGCTGTTAGGTTATTGAGCCACGTTTGGGTGGTGGTAGTTTTCGCCGGGGGTGAGATGAGTAGGAACTCAGTTTTCAGCGCATTTAGTTTGAGGTGAATAACGGCCAACCAGGATTGAGTGTTGCTAAGTGTGGAATTCAGTAGTTTGATATCTTCCGGGGATTGTAGCTTTAGGTAGAGTTGTGTGTCATCGGCGTACATATGGAATTGAACATTGGATGCTTGGAGCAAGGTGGCGAGTGGTTCCATGACGAGGTTGAACAGTGTGGGGGAGAGGGAGGATCCTTGTGGGACACCTAGTTCTGTAGTAGGGGATCTCTGTGTATAGTCATAATCTAGTGAATAGTCCCGCCCATGTGCGTGGACCCCGGCAATCAAAAATAATCTCTTAAGTTGTCAAAAAATTGCAGAACTGCAAAGACACTTAAGAGAAAATTTAAAGACAAATAATGCAGCCTATATCCACAGGCTACACTGTCCAGTACTTCAACTAGAAATTCCACCAAAAATCCACAAACAGCAAAGCCTGTCCAGATTTCCCTTGCTTTTACTGCAAAAACCCCTCAGAAATGATAGAGAGGAAGGCCTGGACAGACAAGCCCCATAGGCTGCCATTATGTGGCTTAAACAGGATACTGTGCCTTTAAGGAAACCTTCTAGAACCTTCTCCCAGTATCCCAGAATGCATAGCAGGTCCCACTGACTTCAGTTCTTTTTTCCGGCTCCTGCTTACAGGACCCTGGCATTGAGCTCTCCCTTGTTTCAAGGGGTTATTGCATGTTTTGGCACTTTTGTATACTAAAAGTGTTGCAGTTTACTTTCTTGGCTTTCTCTTCTCTTCTGTGTGCTGCTTCAGGTGTTTTAGGGCTCTAAAATGCCTGGACTCTTTGTGAAGTGTCCAGCATGTGAGAGGAAGAAGGCCAGAGGTGATCCCCATGATGTCTGCATCGTCTGCCTCCCTGAAGATCATGTCCCTGAGGAGTGTGTCATCTGCCAGCAGTTTACAACTCGCACTCTGAAGGAAAGGGCGAAGATCAGGCTGTCTGGCCTTGAGGAGAGGCGCCTGCAGGCTGCAGGTGGGTCTGGGCAGTCAGGGAAGGTTCCCTCTGCCTCTGCTGAGGCCTCTGGGGGGCTCCCCAGAGGCAGGAAGCCCAGCAAGCGATCCCGGTCTCCGTCGACGTCGATAGCCTCGACGACGACGTCGAGAGGGATGACGGCGGTGTGCTCCCCTTCTCCCCGGGGCTCCGGGACGAGACATCGGGACGACTCGACGTCGAAACCACCGCGGACGAAGCCGACGTCGTCTTCGGCGTCGACGTCGAGGGCTTCTTACCGACGTCGTAGACATCGGCGCTCGCCGTCGAGGCGACACCGCCGGTCGACGTCGAGGGGATCCTCGACGTCGAGAACATCCAGACGACGTCGGCGGCGCTCATCGTCGAGGAAGGACCGTTCGGCGTCGAGGAGACGTGCGACGTCGAGGAGAGAGAGGTCGACGTCGAGAAGAAAGAGGTCGACGTCGAGAAGAAAGAGGTCGACGTCGAGGGATCGGCGCTTGACGTCGAGGGATCGGCGTTCGACGTCGAGGGATCGGCGTTCGACGCCGAGGAAGGAGAGGTCGACGTCGCGGAGGCGGCGTTCGACGCCGGAGTCAAGGAAACGCCCTTTGACGCCGGAAAAGCGACGCTCGGCGTCGAGCAGACGGAGGTCGACGTCTAGGAGTCGGTCAGGCTCTCCGAAGCGTCGCAAGAGGGATTCTAGTCCCAGGAGTCACACTGCTTCCAGCGGGGGACGCAAGAGGAAGCGGTCTCCGGCTGAAGGGGCGGGCTCTCAGCCCTCTTCGCCTCAAGGATCACAGGGCACGGTGTACTCTGCGGTGTACACTCCTTCTCGGCCTCGGTCGACGCATACACCTGGTCCGAAGGCGGTCACTCCTCCTCCTCCTCCTCTGCCTCGAGAGGACCCGCCGACGCTGCCTCCACTTCCGGCGGACGACCCGCCTCCACCGGTTCCTCCGCGTGGGCCGGCACCGCAGCCGGAGGTTCCTCCTCCGAGGTCCACTTCGCTGCCGTTTTTGCCTGTACCTCCTAAGGGGACCCCGAAACCTGCGCCCAAGGAGGCTCCGAGGAAGACTCCACCACGGAAACCGGTGGGGAGGCCACGGACTGGCAGGTCTCGCTCTCGCTCTCGCTCTGGGAGACGGGACAGGTCGCGGCACAGATCGTCCTCGCGGTCGAGACGCCGCCATAGGAGGCGCGAGTCTCGCTCCCGCACGGGATCCTCTGGCTCCAGGGATCGTTCTCCTACCCTGTCGGGATCACCGGATACGAGGGTGTCCCCAATTGATGACCTGGTGGCGTTCCAGGATGTCCTCTTGAGGGGCGCTGCGAAGCTGGGCATTCCCCTGACAGTGCCCACGCCGAAGACGTCCGTAATCTTTGAGACGTTGCACCAAAAACACTCGTCTCGCCCTCTCCTTCCTCTGGTACCGGGCCTGGAGGAACCAGCTATGGACCTTTTCCTCACCCCAGCGGTGACGAAGGCGGCACCATCTAGGTTGCTGAGGAAGTACCGGGCCCCGGACTCGGACCCGGCTTTTCTGAGAGCGGAACCACCTCCGGACTCCGTCATTGTGACGGCGGCACGCTAACAACATGCCTCCGCTCCGTCATCCACGGTTCCCCCGGATAAGGAGTCCAGGTGGATGGATTCGGCAGGGAGAAAGGTCTGTGGAACTGCCGCCACCTCCATGAAGGCTGCGAGTGCCACGGCTCTGCTGGGTCGGTACGCCCGCTCCCTCTGGGACTCCCTGGAGCGGTTTGCGGAGCACTTGCCTCGTGAACAGCGTGAGGATTTTCAGGAAGTGCTGAGTGAAGGGATGCTGGTGGCCAACCAGATCATCAGTGCGGCAGCGGATTCTTCCCTGTTGGCTGCTCATGGTTTTTGCCATGGGGTCAACCAGAGGCGCCACGCCTGGCTCCGTCTTACGTCCCTGAAACCGGACGCACAGCAGAGGGTGGCCAACCTGCCGTTCTCCGGCAAGTCTCTTTTTGGGCAGCATGCGGACGACGAGATGGCCCGCATGAAGGCGGAGGCCGAGACGCTCACGGCGGTGGGCCTCGAGAAGCCTAAGGAGACGAAGAAGCCGTACCGCTCATTCCAACGGCGGTCCGGTGGACAAGGCCGTGGACGTGGCCAGGCTTCGGGACATTCGCAACAGCAACAACAGTTCCGTAAGCCGTTCCAGAAACGCCAGAGGGGCAGGGGAGGCCAGCAGTCGGCTCCAACGCCCAAGGGCCAGGCTGGGTCTAGGCCCTAGGAACTTACTTCCCCCGGATCCGTTACCCACTCCGGTAGGGGGAAGCATCCAATTTTTTCCGGCAGAGTGGAGAAAAATTACTCAGGACAAGTGGGTGCTGAATATTGTTTGCAATGGATACAGTCTTCGGTTCACCAGCCCGCCTCCATCGATTCCTCCGGTCAGCTCGCGGTTTCAGCTGCTCGAGCTCCAGGTGGAGGCCGATACCCTGTTAAGGAAAAGGGCGATAGAAGACGTGCCTCTGTCCCAGAGGGGACGAGGCCTGTACTCCCGGTTCTTCCTGGTTCGCAAGAAGGACAAGAACGAGTTCAGGCCCATTCTGGACTTGCGACAGGCAAACAAGTGGATTCGCAGGGAAAAGTTTCGCATGCTGTCGTTGCATCAGATTTATCCTCAGTTGCAACAAGGGGACTGGCTCTGTGCCATAGACCTGCAGGATGCATACTTCCATGTGCCCATTGCGCGCAAACACAGGAAGTTCCTGCGGTTCCAAGTCGGCACCAATCATTATCAGTACACAGTACTCCCATTCGGACTGAAGTCTGCGCCGAGAACATTCTCGAAGTGCATGGCGGTGGTGGCGGCGCACCTGCGGAAGAACAAGGTGTTTGTCTACCCGTACCTGGACGATTGGTTGATCAAGGCATCCTCCTTCTCGGAAGCGCGAGCACACTTCCAGAAGACGTGCGTTCTCTTGGACAAGCTGGGGTTGCACATCAACATGGCCAAGTCGGTCCCGACTCCGGTCCAATGCATACAGTACTTGGGAGCCTCCATCGATACGCTGTCAGCAAGCGTGTCTCCTTCGGAAGAGCGACGATTATCTCTCCTTCGGAAGGCTCAGGCTCTTATGTCGACTCCATCTACAACAGTGAGGACGGTGTCTTCTCTACTGGGTTCGATGGCCTCTTGTATCTTCCTGACGCCGCACGCACGACTGCACATGAGACCGCTGCAGGAGTGCTTGGAGGACCAGTGGGATCAGAGGACAGGATCCTGGGACGACAGGATACGACTGTCTCTGCATGCTCTTCAGTCTCTGAAGTGGTGGTGTTCAGCGGAGAATCTCCTCAGAGGGGTTCCTTTTCACAAGGACATTCCCACGCAGACTGTCGTGACGGATGCTTCTCTCCTGGGATGGGGAGCGCACTCCGGGACTCTACAGATTCAGGGAACGTGGTCACCGGTGGAGGCCACGTATCACATCAACTTCCTGGAACTCAGAGCTGTTCACTTGGCGCTGAAGGCCTTTCTTCCGTCCTTCCAGACCAGCTCCCTGCTTGTGCAAACGGACAACACTACCACGATGTACTACCTCAACAAGCAGGGGGGCTCGAGATCCCGCACTCTGTCACAGGAGGCGCAGGCGATCTGGCACTGGCTCCTGGCCAGAGGACTGACGGTCACGGCTACCCATCTGCCAGGTGTGCAGAATGTTCAGGCGGACGAACTCAGCAGACTCATTCAGGAAAACCACGAATGGGTCATAAACGACGAAGTGCTGGGAGAAGTCTTCGCAAGGTGGGGAACTCCAGACGTAGATCTGTTCGCCACCGCCGAAAACAGCAAATGCCGAGACTTCGCCTCCAGGTACTACCAGCCGGGGTCGCTGGGGAATGCGCTATGGATCAGCTGGTCGACCAGCTTTCTGTACGCTTTTCCTCCCATTCCCCTGATTCCGGCGGTACTCATCAAGCTGGCCCGGTCCAGGGCTCGGATGATTCTCATTGCCCCGGAGTGGCCCAGGCAGTGGTGGTTCACGGACCTGCTTCACCGTTCTCTCCTTCCTCACATTCGGTTGCCGTGCAGGCCGGACCTTCTCACGAAGTTCGGGGGGCGGATGTTGCACCCCTGCCTCTCGTCTTTGAGTTTGGCGGCATGGCTCCTGAGATAGTGCAGTATGGACATCTGAATCTGCCCGCGGATTGCATGGACATACTGAAGGAGTCTAAGAGACCTTCCACTAGGACTTCATATGCTTACAAGTGGAAGAGGTTTTGTATCTGGTGCCAGTCTAGGAACCATGACCCTACGACCTGCAAGGAAGATGTCATCCTTCCTTACCTTTTACATTTGGCGCAGTCTGGCCTTAATGTTCATTCCATTAGGGTTCATCTTGCTGCATTGACTGCCTACAGGAAATGCCCTTCACAGACTTCTTTTTTCCAGATCCCTGTGATCAAAGACTTTCTGGAAGGATTGAAGAAGGTGTTCCCTCCTGTCAGGCTTCCATCGCCTTCATGGGAATTGAATGTGGTGCTGTCCAGATTGATGAAGGAGCCTTTTGAACCCATTCACAAGGCTTCGTTGCAGCACCTGTCCTGGAAGGCGGCGTTCCTCGTGGCCATTACATCGGCCCGCAGGGTGAGTGAAATTCAGGCGTTGTGTTGTACTGAACCTTATACTGTATTTCATGCTGCTAAGGTTGTGATGCGTACTCACCCTAAATTTCTTCCCAAGGTTATTTCTGATTTTCATGTCAACCAGACCATAACTTTACCTACGTTTTTTCAGAATCCTTCCTCTCCGGCGGAACGTTCTTTGCATTCCCTGGATGTTAGGAGGGTGTTGAAATTTTATCTGGATAAGACCAAAGATATTCGTAGGTCAGACCAGTTGTTTGTCAACTATGGATCAGTCAGGACGGGTCTTGCTACCTCTAAGCAGTCCATTTCTAGGTGGATTGTGTCCTGCATTCAATTGTGTTACCAAAAAGCTAATAAGACCTTAGGAGGTAAGCCTAAGGCTCATTCCACCAGGGGCAAAGCTGCCACGACAGCCTTGCTTCGTAATGTGCCGATTGCAGAAATCTGCAAGGCCGCCACTTGGAAGTCGGTTCATACCTTTGCTAAGCATTACTGCCTGGACTCTGATGCCAGGGCAGACGCTCAGGTTGGGCAGGCTTCGCTGCGGAATTTGTTCGCACAGTAGTGGCATCATGTTTTTTCTCCACCGCCGCTTTGGTGTGGGGATGGGCTTGCCATTCTATTCACTAGATTATGACTATACACAGAGATCCCCTACTACAGAAGGAGTAGTTTCTGTTCTGTAACTCCAGTTCTGTAGTAGGGGTATCTCTGTTATAGTCATAAGCGCCCGCCCTCCTCCCCGGTGGAGAATTGTTCATGTACTTAATGCTACAGGTCTGGCGTTTTTACGCCTTCAAAAAGAACTGAAGTCAGTGGGACCTGCTATGCATTCTGGGATACTGGGAGAAGGTTCTAGAAGGTTTCCTTAAAGGCACAGTATCCTGTTTAAGCCACATAATGGCAGCCTATGGGGCTTGTCTGTCCAGGCCTTCCTCTCTATCATTTCTGAGGGGTTTTTGCAGTAAAAGCAAGGGAAATCTGGACAGGCTTTGCTGTTTGTGGATTTTTGGTGGAATTTCTAGTTGAAGTACTGGACAGTGTAGCCTGTGGATATAGGCTGCATTATTTGTCTTTAAATTTTCTCTTAAGTGTCTTTGCAGTTCTGCAATTTTTTGACAACTTAAGAGATTATTTTTGATTGCCGGGGTCCACGCACATGGGCGGGACTATTCACTAGATTATGACTATAACAGAGATACCCCTACTACAGAACTGGAGTTACAGAACAGAAACTACTCCATCTGCAGGCACTGGTTTAGATAGCACATTGTCGATCTTGAACTTCTGCGACCGGTTATGAAGGAAAGAAGAAAACCATTTGAGAACAGTTCCCGAAAGACCCATTGTAGTGCTTAGCAGCTCCAATAAGTTCTCATGCTTGACCGTGTCAAAAGCGGACGATAGGTCAAGAAGGATGAGGAGGCAGGAATCATTGCGGTCAAGGATTTGGAGGGCGTCATCAATTATGTGTGTCATAGCTGTTTCCGTGCTATGTTTCGCTCGGAAGCCTGATTGGTGAGTGTTGAGGAGGTCAAATTGGTCAATGTGTTTTGTTAATTGGAGTTGGACACATTTCTCCAGCAGTTTGGCCAGGGTGGGGATATTGGTGATAGGCCGGTAGTTGTTCAGGTCAGACGGGTCAGCTGTGGGTTTCTTGAGTATAGGTGTGACTTGCCCCACCTTGAGGGAGTCTGGGATGAGACCTTGTTGAAGGGAGCTGTTGATGATTTTGGTCCAAAGAGGGAGGAGCAAGGGGGCGAAGTCTTTTACTGCATTAGCAGGTAGGGGGTCTGTGAGGTGATTAGAGGGCTTCAGAGTACAGAGTAGTTTGTGTATAGCTTCTTCCGTGTAGCTGTCGAAGTGCAGCCATGATGCATTGTTTTTAGGTTGAGTGTTAGACATTCTGGTGTGATTGGGGAATCGGCTTAAATCCATGACGAGGTCATTTCTTATGTTGTCGGTCTTTTGCTTAAAGAAAGAAGAGAAGGCTTCACAGTGTGGGGTGTCGCTTGTTGCTTTGTTTGATTGTAAGGGTTGTGACTTTGTTTGAGTCTTGATTAGTTCGAACAGTTTTCTTGGCCTGTTTTTTGCTTGGTCCAGTAGACGGCTAAAGAAGTCCGACTTTGTGCGCTTTATTTTCCTAAAGTAGTCATTTCTCTTCTTTTTAAGCGTTTTTAGATGCAGTGATGAGGGGTCAGATCTCCAAGTACGCTCTGCCATTCGCATAGTGCGCTTGTCGTCATTGAGTCTGCCATCGTACCAGGGGTTAGAAATTTTGTTGGAGACTCTCTTCAATTGCAGTGGAGCGACTTCATTGACTATTAATTTCATAGAGTCAAGGTAGTGGTCGGTCAGTGATTGGGCATCCGAGACACCTGGAGGGGGAAGGAGGAGACTGCCGAGGTGGGGAGGCAGTGTAGTGGGGTTAAGACTCTTCATGTCCCTTTTCCAGATTTTGGATTTGGTGGGTTGAACCGGGTTAGGTTTAACTTTTTCGTTAATAGAGAAGGTGATAATGTGGTGATCTGACCAATCACAGGGTTGGATCGCCTCCAGTTTGGTGGAGTCCTCCTTGGTGATGATGAGATCGAGTATCGCGCCTTTGTTGTGTGTTGGTCTATCACATATTTGGGTGAGGTCAAGCGCTTTAAGGAAAGTTTTGAGACTGTTCACCTCTGTGTCTTTCTGATCATTCCAGTGGAGGTTAAAGTCACCCAAGTAGATTTGGGTGATCTGCCGACCGGCATTGGAGGTGATCGTGTCCATGAGTTGTGGGGTGAATATGAGGTTGTCGCCAGGCGGGTGATAGATGAGATGTAAAGCACAAACTTGTTTGCCCTCGCTGGTGATATCGAGGCAGAGGAGTTCACAGGAGGTGAGGGGGAGGCGGCTTTAGTGACGGAGAGGTTGCTCCTAAAAATGCATGCAATTCCCCCACCCGTCTTGACAGGCCTGTCCAGTCTAATGATGTGATAATTGGGGGGGACTAATATGTCCATTATCGGGGTAGAGGCTTCAGTGAGCCACGTTTCAGTCAGAATCGCTAAGTCCAGTTCCATTGCTGAGACGAGATTAGCGATGTCGGAGGAGTGTCTCTGGGCCGATCTGCAGTTGAGTAGGATGCATTTGAGTTTGGGAGTGAGAAGGGTGGTCGAGCTTTCTAGAGAGAGGGGGATTTTTCTGAGGTTGCTAGGGATGGAACCTCTGTTGCTATGGGTTGGGAGCCTCAGAGGGTTAGAGTGAGTTGTGGGTATGGGGATGTGTGCATTGGATATGTGTTTTTCAGGACCTGGGCCATAGGAGCGTAGGAGAGAGCATAGGTCGCGGTCAGACAGTGAGTTGAGGACACGGCGGGGGCGGTGGGAGTTATTGCGAACGGGGATAGTCGGCCATCTCGGGGATCGTTTGAGGCGAGGGTATGTAGGGAGGGTGCGTCGTTTGTAGGGTAGTGGGATGGTGGGAGGTAGGCTGGGCTGTGAGAGGAGGAGGTCTTTGATGTCATAGACATCCTTTTTGACTTGTAGGAGATCCTCTTTGACTTGTTGGAGGGTAGATAAGGTCAGGTCAAGAGGAGGATTGGAGATGGCGTTGGTGGTGAGAGCCATTGGTGAATGGTTGAGTAGTGAGCTGGAAAGCGGGCAGGGTATCGAAGGGGGGGATATGCTGGCGTTGTTGAAACGTTCTGCGGTGATGAGTGGGATGGTATTCGAAGTGTGGGCATATTTGTGGACGAGGGGTGTGGGTGGAGTAGGTGGGGAGTGGGAGACATATGTGGTGTCGTCAGTGGGAGACGGTGCAGGTGAGTTAAAGAGAGAGTGAAGGCTGAAGATAGTGGGGGTGGCAGGAAGGAAGTGGGGGCTGAGAGTAGGAGGAGAGAGAGAGAGGGGGATGTTAGGTAAGAAAGGCGGTATGTTCTGTGGGACTCGATGCGAGGGTGGGGGTGTCGTGAGTGAGGGTGGGGAGGGAGATGGATCTGCCTTGGGGGGGAGGGGGAGGGGGGGGAGATAAACCCAGGACGGTGGCGTGTTCAGAAGCGTTCATGGGGGGTGTAGCGTGGGGGGAAGCGGTCGTGGGGGAGTCAAGGGTGTGGGTGTATCGAGGAGGTATGGGAGAGGGTGTGCTAACATGGGGATTGAGAATGGGGGGGAACATGGGAGGGGGTGTGCTCACATGGGGATTGAGAATGGGGGGAACAAAGGGTAGGATTTGTCATTGCGCGTGCTGTTCTGGCGCTGATCTAGGTAGGAGGTGTTGTGGGTGGGGGTTGTTATGTCAGGGGAGAGAGGGATGGGGGAGGTATGAGTGGGGGTCGAGGTGGGGGTGATGTTAGAGGGGCGGCTAGTGTATGAAGGGGATAGATTGGTTATTTTTGTTTAACAGAGGTCCTAGGTTTTATGAGTAATATTTAGAAAAATAATTAACACAGGCTCATGATGAAGGCTGTGTTTATCTTCTTCAATGTCCAGCCGGACCGAGAAGCATTTATTTTGAAAGCAATTTTTTGTATAGGCAGAATAAAGCGAAACAGGTCGCACATTGGTAACTGGGCACAAGCCTGTACCTAGTCAGAAGAAAACAATACAAGGGGAAAGAAAAAGGAGTTTACAGGCAAACAAGGAGAACAGGGTGGCTTATAATACAATACAAACAATTTTTAAGTAAGCACAAACCCACAGTAACTGCCGTGAAAAATCTGAATCATAAAACAGGCAGTACTGCAAAACAGTCGACGAACGTTTCGATCCCTATCTCCTAAGGTATAGTGGGATCATCTTCAGGACTATAATTGACTTTGCCTGATTAGTCGAGTGAGCCTGTAGGGTTAAAACAGGAAGGAAAAGGAGAAAAGAAGATTCTTCATCAATTCGTTACATTGAAAGGATTAAAAGGTTAAAATGCCAGTCAGTAACCACTCTTGACATGCAGAGTGCAACACGTGCACATGCAGTTGCTTGTTCCAAAGGGCACGGGTGCTTTTGTGCTCGTATTTGGAGTGAAGGAGACCGAGTGATAGTGGGGCATACCGTATTTGCTGGATACAAGGTAGTGCTCAGTGGCTGGTTGTACGGTGTTTTGTGAGAAGGGTCCTGGTGAGGGAGTGTTGGCCAGAAGGTTGCAAGGATGTGAGTCCTTTGTATAAAAATGATTACCACAAACGAGGCAATGTTGGCCGGGAGTGGCTGGAGACACTTCGAATGGGCAATAGGCTTCCGATATAGCTGATGCCTATAAGAAGATATCTTTATCATACAAGGCAAATAGCAGATTCAGGGAGGAATAATAAAGAGAATTGGGAGGGCCAGGTTTACCGTGTCCGCTTCGTGGTCGAGCGGCGTCAGGAAATGTGCGGATATAACCCCGGTTAGGTCGGTTCAGTTCAGACCTAAAAGAGAGGGTTTTAACAAAAATCAGGACCTACTGGGTGAAGCCGGAGTGGCGGATTACGTGCAGTGAAGGAACACAATATTACCCTTGGAGCCTAGCATCTAGCGTTGGCTCGACGGGGAACTTCAATGAAAGTTTCAACCTGTGAAACAAAAACCGAGCAATTGAGAGTTGGCAGTGAGAAAAAGTGAAGGTGAAGACGGCGAGTGCAGGCAGGTAGTTACCGTAATAAGCGGTTTGTAATTTCCGCATGGCGCTCAATAGCGTGGGCCTTATCCGTGCGAACCTGTAAGGAAAGAATACGGAGGGCGCACATGAGGTACACTGGAGTGAGAGGGACCCTCAAGGGAGCCGGGGTAATACGTCAGTTCAAATCTTACTGTCATTAGTTCGTAGTGGGGCCGCAATGGGTTCCCGTCTGGAGGCTCGATGGCCTGGTGTTCAGCGTCTGCATGCAGCAGCGCCTAATGTGGTCCCGGCTAGCGGTGCTAAAAAGTGAAGATGGACTAGTCGGAAGTGATAGTGATCCCAGTATTGGGCGCCATCTTGGAATAGGCAAATCGGCGAGTGAGTGAAATAAGTGCCTACAGGACAGGGTTTTGCAGCATACAGCATCATAAAAAACATATATAATATATAACCAGAGGGGAGCACATACAATTATATGTGCTCACACCAGATGCAGTTCTTTGAAACAGACGGTCTCCCACTGATAGAAAACAACTCACATTTGGAAATGTTGCAATTGAACACAGACAATTATATAGGCTCATGCAGGAAAAAATTATTATGCAGAAAACGATAATTTAACCATTCATAGCCAGCTTATAACAGGCTAGTCCAATCCTCTGTTCTGTTGAGACCATCCTGGATAGAGTTGAACTGTATGATGGACTTCAGCTCCTCTTTGTTGAGTAACTGTCCCATGTTGCCACCCCTCGGTGGGAGTCTCAGTACTTTCAGGACAGTCCATTTCAAATCACTGTCAGAATGTTTTTGGGCTGCAAAATGTTCCACCAGGGGTGCGTTTGGAGTGCCGCACCGGATGCGACTCCTGTGTTGCCCAATGCGGATTTTTACCTTCTGGCTAGTTTGTCCAATGTACACTTTTTGGCATGGGCATAGGATTAGGTAAATTACATTGCAGGTGTTGCAGTTGGAGAAGGCACGACATTGTATGGTGACATTGTTAAAAGTCAGGCTTTTTCCTTCTATCGTACTTTCACAATTATTGCATCTACCACATTTAGCATGCCCAACAATGGGGGACAGACCCCATACATTATCAAGTGTAGCCAGAGGTAGAGAGTTGGGTAAGGCAGCCCTCACAAGGTGATCCCTAAGGTTCTTACTCTTTTTAAAGGCAAAAACCGGTTTTTCAATGGAAAGTACACCTGTGTTTAGTATTGGCCAGTGCTTGAGAATAGTCTTTCTCAGTTGATTAGAAATTGGTGAGAACGTTGATACACAAGGTATGCGCTTAGAGTCAGACTTTTCTTTTGGTGTAAGTAAGGCCTCCCTCGGACAATACCATGCACGCTTAATAGCGTTTTTGACTAACTTCTTTGGATATCCCCTATCCTTAAGTTTGGATGCTAGGGTGGTAGATTCTCGAAAATAGTCATCCTTACAGGAGCAGTTACGCCTGATTCGCAAAAATTGCGAATACGGGAGTGAGTCTCGTAGTGCTCTCGGATGGTTGCTATTGTAGGCCAACAGAGTGTTTTTTTCAGTAGGCTTACGATAGAGCCGTGTCAGTAGGGAGCCTTCGCTGTGATAGATTGTTAAATCCAAAAAGGCAATAGAGTCGTCGTTAGAGGTAATGGTGAAAGTGAGGCCCAGACAGTTATTGTTAAGCCAGTGTAAGAATTGGCGCAGGCAATCGTCACTTCCATTCCAAATGATGAAAATGTCATCGATGTACCTGCGCCAAAACTTTATCCCTGAGAGGAAGGGATTGGTGGGGTTGATGATCACATTGGTCTCTATCTCATCCATAAACAATACCGCTAGATTTGGAGCAAAAATTGTGCCCATGGCAGTACCCTTTATTTGTTCATAGAAGTTGCCATCAAAGAGGAAGAAGTTCTTGGTGATGCATATTTCTAGAAGCTGAAGAATAAACATACTGGGTACGGCATGGGGTCGAGGTCGTGAGTCCAGAATCTTCTTAATCACTAGGAGTGCTGTGGTCTGTGGAATATTAGTGTAGAGGGACTCAATGTCCATGGTCACCAGAGTTTCATTCATTGGGTTATACGGGTGATGTTCGATCATATTGATCATGTGCATCGAGTCCTTTATGTAGCATTGCGTTGTAGGGACAAAGTCTTTAATAAAGAAATCTACATACGATCCCAGTGGTTCTAAGATGGAGCCGCAGGCTGAAACAATAGGACGGCCTGGGGGATTTTTCTCATCTTTGTGCACTTTGGGCAGCGTGTATATTACTGGGATTCTGGGCGTTTTGACATTTAAGAAGTTATACTCTTTTTTGGATAAATATCCTGCCTCGAGACCTTCTTTAGTAGTTTTTTGTATTAGGCTCTGTATTTCTTTAGTAGGGTTATGACTCAATCTTTTGTAGTGTTCCCTATTCTCAAGTTGTCGCAATATTTCTGAAATATATGTGCTTTTTTCTTGTAGCACGATCCCTCCGCCTTTATCGGCGCTCTTGATTATAAGATTCTCATTGGTTTTGAGTTGGGAAATGGCATCTTTCTCTTCCCTAGAGATATTATAGGGAATAAACATTTTCTTGTTTTGGAGGTTCTGCAGTTCCTTCAAAATGACCTTCTCAAATGTAACCACTTCTGTGGGAATCATACTGGCAGAAGGTGAGAAAATGGATGGTGGTCGGAAAGGGGTATTAGCTGTCCTTTCTGAAGTAGGGTGTAACTGGAAGAAGGCTTGTAGGCGTATGCGTCTAAAAAACCGCATCAATTCAGTTTGTAAGTCCAGATAATTAGGTGGGATTGTGGGCACAAAAGAAAGGCCTTTCATAAGTAATGATAATTCGTCTTGTGCAAGTGTATATTTGGAGAGATTAAAAATAGGAATGCTATCAGTTCTCTGTGGGGGAGTCGATACTGCGCTCACCATTGGTAATAGTTGTTGCGAGTTCTGCGCTCTCCGGGTGGATTGTGCTATCGTTGGACTTTTTTTACCTTTCCGCGTTGCGGTGGGTCCTGGGCGCCTCTGGCTAAAAAAAGAGTTTTGGTGCGATCCGCCTCTCCTTGCCCCACTGCTGCCTTCCCCTGGATCGGAACTGTCCGAGGATTCAGCAGAGGTGTCTGAGAAACCCACCAGATTCTGGCGTCTGTTGTAACGGCCCCACGGGCGGCTGTTCTGATAGCGAGGGTATGTTTTGTTGGTATAAAAATCTTTTTGCAGGTAGGGGTAGGTGTTTTCAATATTATTTAATTTCACGTCCCTTTTGATTTTATTCGACTTTTTGTTTTGTTCGATCCTGTGGAAATCAGCCACAGTTT
The DNA here is from genome assembly GCF_964261635.1 of Lissotriton helveticus. Taxonomy (NCBI): domain Eukaryota; kingdom Metazoa; phylum Chordata; class Amphibia; order Caudata; family Salamandridae; genus Lissotriton; species Lissotriton helveticus. The sequence goes on from NC_136057.1 coordinate 1,366,096,072, forward strand.
TATCAATCTGTTCAAGTAGTTTTTTTGCGTCTGCACTTGAGTCAGAGTCTGTTATTTGTTTAAGGAGGTCTGCAATTTCTACTTCCAGAGATTTAAGGGTTTCACTCGCAATATCAATGCCGAGGGCTAGCCAGTGGCGTGAACAAGTGGTGCCTATAAAACTGAAGTTTTGAATATATTTGGGATTATCAGTGAAAATTCCCGGAATGTTCCGGACCTGTAAGCCCAAGGGAATTACGTTGGCTTTTAAGTAATCCGTCAGCATTAAAATCATAAGTTCTAAACGGACTTGCTTCTTTTTTAATTTTTCTAGTTGGTCTGGAATGGAGTCATTTACTGAAATTGGCGCCTCAGGAGTCTCAGATAATAGAGAGGGGCGTGAGCATAGCTGTTTCAAATAATCGTCTGTGTAGAGCGGTGTATTAACTGACATGTTTAAGAAGTAAGTGAGGGAAAGGTTTTACACAATGTGGGATTTGGGGAAGACGTGGTGTCAGGACTGGCCCGCCCCCGAGAAGAGGTGGGCAAGGGAATAAAAACCCTTGCAATCTAGTGATTGCGCTAAGCGTAGGTATCAGTATACAAGGGAACCCGTAAAATTGGCCAAGGACCACGGGTGGAACTAGTTATTTTTGTTTAACAGAGGTCCTAGGTTTTATGAGTAATATTTAGAAAAATAATTAACACAGGCTCATGATGAAGGCTGTGTTTATCTTCTTCAATGTCCAGCCGGACCGAGAAGCATTTATTTTGAAAGCAATTTTTTGTATAGGCAGAATAAAGCGAAACAGGTCGCACATTGGTAACTGGGCACAAGCCTGTACCTAGTCAGAAGAAAACAATACAAGGGGAAAGAAAAAGGAGTTTACAGGCAAACAAGGAGAACAGGGTGGCTTATAATACAATACTAACAATTTTTAAGTAAGCACAAACCCACAGTAACTGCCGTGAAAAATCTGAATCATAAAACAGGCAGTACTGCAAAACAGTCGACGAACGTTTCGATCCCTATCTCCTAAGGTATAGTGGGATCATCTTCAGGACTATAATTGACTTTGCCTGATTAGTCGAGTGAGCCTGTAGGGTTAAAACAGGAAGGAAAAGGAGAAAAGAAGATTCTTCATCAATTCGTTACATTGAAAGGATTAAAAGGTTAAAATGCCAGTCAGTAACCACTCTTGACATGCAGAGTGCAACACGTGCACATGCAGTTGCTTGTTCCAAAGGGCACGGGTGCTTTTGTGCTCGTATTTGGAGTGAAGGAGACCGAGTGATAGTGGGGCATACCGTATTTGCTGGATACAAGGTAGTGCTCAGTGGCTGGTTGTACGGTGTTTTGTGAGAAGGGTCCTGGTGAGGGAGTGTTGGCCAGAAGGTTGCAAGGATGTGAGTCCTTTGTATAAAAATGATTACCACAAACGAGGCAATGTTGGCCGGGAGTGGCTGGAGACACTTCGAATGGGCAATAGGCTTCCGATATAGCTGATGCCTATAAGAAGATATCTTTATCATACAAGGCAAATAGCAGATTCAGGGAGGAATAATAAAGAGAATTGGGAGGGCCGGGTTTACCGTGTCCGCTTCGTGGTCGAGCGGCGTCAGGAAATGTGCGGATATAACCCCGGTTAGGTCGGTTCAGTTCAGACCTAAAAGAGAGGGTTTTAACAAAAATCAGGACCTACTGGGTGAAGCCGGAGTGGCGGATTACGTGCAGTGAAGGAACACAATATTACCCTTGGAGCCTAGCATCTAGCGTTGGCTCGACGGGGAACTTCAATGAAAGTTTCAACCTGTGAAACAAAAACCGAGCAATTGAGAGTTGGCAGTGAGAAAAAGTGAAGGTGAAGACGGCGAGTGCAGGCAGGTAGTTACCGTAATAAGCGGTTTGTAATTTCCGCATGGCGCTCAATAGCGTGGGCCTTATCCGTGCGAACCTGTAAGGAAAGAATACGGAGGGCGCACATGAGGTACACTGGAGTGAGAGGGACCCTCAAGGGAGCCGGGGTAATACGTCAGTTCAAATCTTACTGTCATTAGTTCGTAGTGGGGCCGCAATGGGTTCCCGTCTGGAGGCTCGATGGCCTGGTGTTCAGCGTCTGCATGCAGCGGCGCCTAATGTGGTCCCGGCTAGCGGTGCTAAAAAGTGAAGACGGACTAGTCGGAAGTGATAGTGATCCCAGTATTGGGCGCCATCTTGGAATAGGCAAATCGGCGAGTGAGTGAAATAAGTGCCTACAGGACAGGGTTTTGCAGCATACAGCATCATAAAAAACATATATAATATATAACCAGAGGGGAGCACATACAATTATATGTGCTCACACCAGATGCGGTTCTTTGAAACATAGATTGGTGACTGCGCTTGGGGAGAGTGGGGCGGAAACAGCAGGTGGGCGATTGTTTAGGGTGCTGGGGGAAGAGGTGAGGTGCGTGTAGATCCGGCGCTGAGCTATGTTAGCAGTGTTGTGGGCGGGGGCTGCGTCGTCGGGGGTGATGATAGGGCTGGTGGAGCTCTGGGTGGTGGTCCGCATCTTGGAAAGGTGCTCTTTGAACTTGGGGAACAGGTTGTCTAGTATTTCCAGGTTCTTTTCCGTGGATTGAATTAGGACAATCCCATTATTGTAGATGGTGATGGTGGTTCTGCCATGGAAGAGTTGGGAGGGTGTGATGGAGAGGGTTATGCCATGAGCTGTTTTCCTGGTGGCTGAGACGGTGAGTAGGGTTAGAAATGCTTTTCTCCATTGGGCTATGCGTGAGGTGTGGAAGATGAAATCAGTGTTCAGGGCTCCATTGCCCGGTGAGAAGTAGGAGTCGGCAACGGGAGTTTCAGGGTGCGACCTCAAGAAGCTATGTTTAAAACGTTTAGCTGCTTTTTTGGTGAGAGCGGGAGGGTAATTGATTCTGTATGTGTGCTTACCGATGAGATCCATGTTAGGATGGCTGTAAGGTTGGGTGTGGGAGAAAAGACGACAGTAATCAGTCAGCCGTTGGCTACAGGGCACAGGAGTGACGTTAGTGAGTGGTCAAAAGTAGCAAAAAGAATAAAGGTAGCAGTCGAAGCAATCCAGGGTCAAACCGTGCGTAGATGCAGCTTACACAATGTACCATAGATGTGAGGTAGCAGTCAGCTTAAATCATGTACAATATTTGAGAGGTAGCAAACCAGTTAGGTGGAGCCAAATAGACACATCATAATGTACGAAATAGCAGCGGTGTAGTCCAAGTGTCGAGAGTGGCTGGGTGCAGATTGCATGAGGTAAACGAGATCAATGAGGTAGTAATCAGTGCATCGTAGTGATACAGTGAGATGAAAGTAGTTTACAATAATAACCACATAGTTGAGGTAGATATCATTGAGTGATAGGGATCACAGTGTAAATGAGGTAGCAATCAGTGCATCATAGTGATAAAGTGAAATGAAAGTAGTTTACAATGATAACCAAATAGTTGAGGTAGCTATCCGTGAGTGATAGGGATCACCGTGAGGTAGGTGCAACTTACAACATATACAATAAGGACTAAACTACTAATGACATTACTAGATCCAATATAGGTGCAGACGAATTACAGCAATGAACATTATGGCACTGGTGGGCAGCCGGTAGAATATGAGGTAGCAGTCAGTGCCCTGTCAGTGAGGGAAAGTGAAAAAGGGTGTAGGTTACATTGGGTGTAGAGTACCAGTAGTCATATAATACTTCAGTGAGAGGTAGTCACTAAGCACGTCAGGAACACCAGGTTATATAAAGTGCACAATACCCATCGTAAAATAATACTGCAATAAGAGGCAGACAATTAAGCCCACGTAGATTTAAGTACAGAGCTATGTAGAGACTGTGGTACCGCTAGTAATTGATAGCCAGGAAGACTAGTCCATGAGGACCGCCATAGAGAGAGAGGGTAGTAGTCTAGCTATGGCCGCCACGTGGGGAGGACCGGGGCTCCAGTGAACAGTGACAAGTCCAAGATGGCCACCCGATAGAGAGACTGGACAAAGATGGCCGCCACATAGGGGTGAGGGAGACAGTAGTCCTCTTTTTGTTGTAGTTGCTCTGTGGACAGTTTCAATTTCAAAGTAGCCAGATTCTACCTTGCTGTGAGGGCGTCTTATCTTGCAGGAGCCTCGTGAGCATCTGGAGGCACAGGAGGTGATTTATTGCCTTAGATTTTATGGTTTCTTTACTCCCCCGCCATTTTGAACAAAGGAAAGGGGTATAGGCGAGTTCACACAGAGTAAATACCTTTTTATTTTTATTCTTACTCACGGTCCCCTCTGTGTCTGCAACGGGTCAGGGAGTGAGGGATGCGGGTGGGGCGTCCAGCGCAGCCCAGGTCTGTAGGGCTCCCGATGCATCAACCAGTGTCCCCAAGCCCCTCTCAGCCCTACAGACCGCTGGTCATCCTCTGCTGCGGTGCGGGCGGGAGGGGGAGATCCGTTGTGTTGATTTCGTCCTGCGCTGGTCCAGTGCAGCAATCAGCGCCTCTGCTGCCGACGAGTGGGAGAGGGGTCCTGTGTTCGTCCCGCTTTGGTCCTGGTGCCGACTGTCCGCTGGGGTGCTTCTGCTGCGGAGCTGCAACCAGCGTCCCCAAGCCCCTCTCTACCTTACAGACCGCTGGTCTTCCTCTGCTGCGGTGCGGGCGGGAGGGGTGAGGGCGTTTTCCTTTGTGATGGTTTCGTCCCACGCTGGTCTCGGTGCAGCAATCAGCGCCTCTGCTGCCGACGAGTGGAAGAGGGGTCCGGTGTTTGTCCCGCTTTGGTCCTGGTGCCAGCTGTCCGCTGGGGCGCTTCTGCTGCGGAGCTCACCGGAGGGGGGGGGGGGGGGGGGGGGGGGGTCTGCTGTCGTGACTCGTCTCACGCTGGTCCCAGTGCAGCGTCCTCTGCTGCCGTCGTGAAGGGTCGGTGCCTCCCAGAGTGTCCACCAGTATTTACTTCTCTTCGGGGTGGGGGAGGGGTCTGTTGTTCGTTCCGCTTTCTATGCTCCGGTGCAGGCTGTTGGGGTCACGGGGTAGCAGCTACAACGTCCCGAGCCACTCTCAGCCCTCCGACGCCGCTTGGGCTTCTCTGCTGCGATGCGTACCGGTCACAACGATGGTCCACGTCCCGAGCCTCTCTCCGGCGCTGCTGGGACTCCTCTGTGGTGCTGGCCGGTCATCCTGTTACTTTTAGAGGTTAATCCAGTTACTCTTAATCCTGTTACTCTTGGTGCAGAGGTGCTAGCAGGGATATACCCGGTTATCGGACCCCAAGCACGGGGAGCTCCTTCTGGCAGCTCCTCCTAGGCGGCCATCTTGCCAGAACATTCCGGAGCCATTAGGATAATTCTGGTCCCGGCTCAGTACAGCTTGTTGAGGACTGTCTGGATCAGCGGAATGGGAGGAACCGTGTAAAGAAATGCCCTGGACCAGGTTATCAAAAGTTTCAGGCATAGAGTGACGCATAAATTATGCAAAAAAGGAGAGAACTCTGGGTAGTTCTCAAGTTTCGGTGGAAAGCTGCTCCTGTTAGAGCACTCAACACCAGCGACACTCTAGATCTGCTCACCTCAAATGTCTGTTTTTCTATCAAAGTCATTAAGCACAGTATTAGCAAAGTGCTATCCACGCCGAGATAGTAAAGGACAAAGTCTTTTGCCATTTCTACAGCAAAGTCTTTAAGAATAGGACTAGCACAGTGCTGTCCTTGCCGAGCTGTAAAATGACAAAAGCCATTTACCACTCCAGGCACAGTATTACAGCTTTGAATTGGTAATATACCAACTAAAGGGTTTTGTTTTGACTTATACTGGGTGCTCCCTTGTGTCTGGACAAAGCTATACCTCTCTGAATAGCTCTAATTAGAGCGAAACACTGTGTCAGGGGTTGCTTTTACACATTTCAGGTTAGCTTGAGTTGGTATTTTACCAATTCAAAGCTGTAATACTGTGCCTGGAGTGGTAAATAGCTTTTGTCATTTTACAGCTCGACAAGGACCGCACTGTGCTAGTCCTATGCTTAAAGACTTTGCTGTAGAAATGGCAAAAGACTTTGTCCTTTTCTATCTCGGTGTGGATAGCACTTTGCTAATCCTATGCTTAAAGACTGTGATAGAAAAAACAGACATTTGAGTTGAGCAGATCTCGAGTGTCGCTGGTGTAGAGAGTGCTCTAACAGGAGCTGCTTTCCACCTAAACTTGAGAACTACCCAGAGTTCTCTCATATATATATATATATATATAAATATATATATATAAATATATATAAAAGTTCCACTCTCCACGCCACTTTTTTTTCACAGCGCTCACCAGAATGAGAGAGACGGACTCTTGTTTCGTGCAGCAGCCGCTGATATTTTTTAATTGTCAAATTTCATGCGCATTGCTGTGTCAAAAAAACCAAACGCGTTTCGGCGTTCCCTGACGCCTTGTTCGCTGGTAATACATATATATATATTAATATTACCAAACTATATCTCTCTAAGTACTACCTACATTCTTCATGGTGTGTGTGTGTGTGTGTGTATATATATATATATATATATATATATATATATATATATATATATATATATATATATATATATATATATCTTTTTTTAAATATGTGCTCCGGGGTCCCCCCACGTAGGTGGGAATACTGAGTGCTTATGACTATTGATGAGGTTCCCCTGTAAGAGAACGACCTTTGTTTTAGTACAGCATGGCTTCTCCAGGTAATTGCTGGTTCGGGATTTGTGGCAAGAATTCAGAGGCAAAGCAAACTTCACAGATCAAAATATACAAATTACCTTTTGATAGCTAGGAGTCTGCATAATATAAACTAATCAGCTAACCTATTTTCTCAGTGGTACATCTGAAATGCACACTATTGATTTAACATTTGCTGGCGGCTTAGTGAAAGGGAGGGGCTAGCTGCTAAAAATACACCTAATCACATAAGCCACTGTTCAAAAAGAAACCCCCTTCAACTACAAGGAACAAACCTTTTTTATTGCAATAAATCACATCGACCTCAAGGAGGCCATCATTTTAAGGTGCAGACATTCATCCGACATCTTCATTCTGCAACATTTAAAGCTACTGGTTCTCATTTCTACATACGCCCTCTCATAATTGAGGTTGTGATTTTTTTTAAATGAGAAAATATAAAGTCGAACAAGTTTTAAACTGAATGTAGCAGAAACTAAGATTGTGTTAAAATGAAAAGCATTGATATCTCCAGCCATACACCGGCATATACAAAAGGGAAAGTAAATGTACCAAATGACAAAGGAGAATATAACTTGCAGCTCTTTTCTTCCAAAAGACACCCGCTTGCGAAACCCTGTATTTGACGGATTGTAAGGAGTTGGTAAAATGTGAATTTAAAAGAAAATGGTATAGCAGGTCACAAATGTGAATGGAAACAGCTTGTTAATTAATAAAATGCAAATATTCCAATAGCCTAGTTTTTTTCCTCACGGTTTAAAAGATAGTCCCAAAAAAAAGATATTTATTATGCACGCAGCCATATAAGTTAGGTTGTAAACCTCCGAATCAATAAATGCTGATTGCTCTTGAAAGAAAAGATGATTCTTGTGAAAGTATGAAACACAGCAGCCTAATGGCCTTGTAGAGGTCGTTTGTCCAACCTAGATGCTTTTGCTTTACTAAACTATTTGCCTCTAGTCAATTTAGCCCCCTTACTTGCAAGTTTCTTTCCACTCTTTCCGTTAACAATCAATTCCTTTGTTCAGCACACCACATACAGACACAGAACCAAAGCTTTGCCCATTTTTCTCCCATTCTCAGCTATAAAAGGTTTGTAGTTAAGCAGCTAGCTAGCTGTCTCCGCCATAAAACTGTATCGCCACATCCCTTTGAGTTCAACATCTGAACAAACAAAGCCCAATCTCATTAGTGGGAATATAATTTCATTTATTTTAAACAATGGAACAAACTGAAATTACTGAAAAGTAAATCATCTTGTTTTTTTTCTGGGCTGGTAAAACTTCTTAGAAAATCATAACCAGGGATTACTTTCCCACAACCTTCCTTGACACAGATTTAGGGGTCAAATTAACACAGATGGTAACCATAAGTAATGGGTCGCATTCTGCCTGCCACTCGAATCTACTGGGTCTCATTGTGCCTGCCCCACGACTCTGAGAAGTGATCTCTCCCAGCACGAATCTTAAAAATTTAATTTCCCCTCCTGTTAGGTCTGCGGTTGGGACTGCAGCAGGAATTATCTCCAAACAAGGCACTCAACATGTCAATTTAAAGATAATATCCTAGAGTTGTGCCAAGCCATGAAATTAGTGTCAACTTGAAATCTTAAGCCAACACTGGCTGATGTCTAAATTCATTCAGCTGGAAAAGCAAACATCCATGAAACCATCATAAATCAAGACATTCGGACAAGGGTCAGCGCAGGTACATGCAACCTAACCCCTTGAAACACTGCTATATATTATACCCAAACAGAACAGCGCCCCCAAATTCATGTTTTCACCGGGAGCCAACTATTATTAGATACAGATTTTATAAAAAAGTAATGCATGAGTCTACAAACTTTTTACAGTCCACAACAGCTGCCGGGGTAAAACACATCATGTTCTTGCACCAACTATGCTAACTGGAACATATCATCTTGCTTCTGTCCAACCTCCCTTCTCTGCTTCCAATATACTAAAGGAACAACAGTTAGGACCACCAAGTAGTTCACTGTGGATTGCGTAGAGAAGTACATTTAACTTCCTTTACTATCCCAGACTCCTGGCACCCTCACTTCTAAAGGGCCCACTGCATGTTCAACACAAACTGTGGAGAACGCATGCCATTTATCTCAACCAGAAACATCCCAAGTGGGTGGCGGCAAATTCCAAGTGAGATCATGGAATGAAGATTAAAAGATGTTAAATGCAGTTTTGATCAACGGAATGTGGGAGCAGCAGTTACTAGCTTTCGATATTCCCAAATGGCTTTTAAATATAAAAAACAAGTTCAGACGTTCAGGATCGGTTGGTTTCATCTTCTATAACTTCACTTTGAAGACATTGAACAGAGATGGTGGATGCATGAAGAAGATCATGGGGCTGCTCCTGAGACTACCAGCTGAAAGCAGAATGAATTAAACTGAGCTTTTAATACCCTTGAGATTACCAAAGTGTAATACAATTTGTGGCATCCATTTAATTCAAGAATCTCTCTCTCAACAACTCACTGCCTTTTCTAGAACCTTCAATTTAAGACTTGCAATGAAAAATCCCGTTGTCCTGTCAGCCATGTCAATTATCTACAGCTGATTCCCAGAATAGTATAGTTTAATTTCAGTGAGGACACTAGCTGCCTTTAGATATATAAATAACATAGCCCTGGAGGGGTTGTGGTCTACCCACCCAGCCTTTCCAAGATTTAGACAGGAAAAGTGATCTCTCTACTGAACCAACCTGGTTTCAAGGTTTCAGAGCAAATCATTCAAGGTGGAGTACAAGCAATGCACTTCCTAGATAAATAGCACCAATTTCTGTGGCAATATCAGAGTTTCAAAATGCTGCCAATTTTTGTCAGACAAGGCAAAGTGGTCTCCACAGGGTCACTATTTTGTCTAGTGAGGAAATTGGAATTCGGGCTTCTGTGTTTTACAGCGCACTAAATCGCACAATCACCCAGGAGGCTTACAGTTCTCTTTACAAAACACATGGAAACTCTTTAGAAGTAAACAAACTTTCCATTGCAGAATATCCACTGATCCCAACAACTTCACCAGTTAAATTTGGATAAATCTCAAAATAGGATCTGCCAAACGTAGAAGAAAAAGAAAAAGGACTGAAACCCTCACTGTTGGATGTTTGCCCTAAAATGCGGAGCTGGAGAAAAATCTAGCCACGAGAACTGGTCTGATTTAATGCCACCATATGGCTATCCCTTCATTACTCACATCTGGTTCTCCACACAAGACAAAAGGCCAGCATGCAAATTCACCCACATTTTAGCTGAAATTAAAAATTAAAAAGCAATCTGATCAGAACCAAAAACAAAAAATAAACTAAAACCATGCTTGTTTCTATCCATAAATGAGGCCTAAGTCAGCCTGCAGCTTCTTTTTTCCACACTCAATTTCTAAAGAGGGGAACTACCTACTGCTAGGCCTACTCCAATGTCCACATCGACAAATCACACTTCCAAGAAGTGTTTTCTCTGCACAGCAGAGTATACAGGACCTTTAAGCGACAGAGCAGTAGTGGAGTGCTCTCCCAGTCACTCTAGATGCAAGGACAGGGAAGGTCATAGCTTCACCAAGTAATCCCCACATCCCTGCATAGACACCTTGTTTTCATTTACATTTTTAATAAGTCACACCACCTCTCGTAGGTTGCAGAACTTCTCCTACCAGCTATTGTCTCTCCTCCATCAAGCATTCTCTGGTAGCATGGGAATTTCTCCCCAAGGGCCACGTGTTGGCTGGATATTTCACCCCAAAATCTGTACCACTGACAAGACGGTCGCCATACTTACTGGAAATCATTTAGCAGTTGTACGTATTTCCAGACTCAAGAACCCAAAAAAATATAGTTGCCAAAACACTTCTTGTCCAGCTGCCCGAGAACTTTTTGAGCAACCAGTTACCGGTTTTGAAAAGCATAGACTTTGCAGATTGTTTTGGACCCTAGGAGGGGAGAGGGAACTTGTCAGAAAAACACAACAGCATCTGAACACCCACCTGCCCCCCACACCAAAAAAAACTAAAACCAGACCATACGGAGCTCGACTTTAGAGATGAATGTGGTTTTCTTCTGCGGTTCATTTATAGCTGTGGCCTGCCGAAATGCTATAGGCCTGCTGTACTCACCACATGAAAAAGGGAATTTGCTGGACCTGAGCCATGTTTCTTATTCCACATGTGAAATGTGCCAAGAGCCAACATAACTGTAAGGGCCACTAGCCCCCAAATGAAGACTGCAGATTCACAATAACTTATGACCATGGTCGCAGCCCCTTCAGCAACTTGGAAATGAAATACAGGCGACATCTTGTCTGATATGGAGTGAAAAGAACGCTTTTGAAACATACAGTCACATTTCTGACTGTGGAGGGACAGGAATCAATCACAAACCCAAGGTGGCGTTTGTGACAACGCAGTCCATTTCATAAAGACAAGAGATCAACAGACTCAACAGCCGCTCGCAGGCGCCATGCAGACCACTTGGGACTTCACTTTATGCCTCTGGCCTCCTCTGCGCCGGCCTCCACCTCCGACCTTAACCTGCAGAAGGATGCATGGGGAAAGAGGAAAACCATGAGAAGAGTCAAATAATATCTCTTACCTCCACCCCTACTGTACAGCAACCTTTGCAGAAGTAACTTCCAGGCACAAGACTTTACTGTAGGGTTAGGAAAACAAAATGGTTGCTTAGTGCATGCATACCCTGGGCTCTTCTTTATTCGGAGGAATTATATTTTCTTAGCAGTAAAAGCACAGATTCTTTAATTCTGCCACAGTCAATCCCTGTACTTTAAAAATATCTAAGTACAAAATGTTTTCAACTTCCTAAAATAGTGGTTGGAAAATTAACCTGTCAAGGCCAGAACTATTTTTAACTCCTTCAATTTTGAGAGAAAACAAACAACACAACAAAAATATTACAGACTAGAACGAAATGGGGCTTCTCTTTCACCTGGGAGTGGCAATAACAAACTGTACAACATTTTAAGAAGCAATATCTGTTCCAAATTCCATATTTAGCCATGCCTTTAAAAAACTGGCTTCTTTATTAAAAAGTCTAAGTATTTTACACATTCTTAAAACATCAGGGTTTGCTAAATACTCCTGTGTGTAAAACATGCTTTTGCAAATAAAGCATTTCTGCTAATTTGCACTTCAGGAGAGAATGGTGCTGCAGACTTCAGTTTGAATTAAAACACGTTCTCATAATGAGCAACAAGTAAAAATATTTTAACTCTATACCAATTTGAGCATACTGTTTGGTTCTCAGGAACACAGTATTCTGCCTTTAGGATAATGAAGTGTGAATGTTCCCTTAAGGCCATCACAACCTTGTGTGTAGTAAATGAAAGCAGCAAACCGTCACAGAAGGAAAAACAAGTAATCCCATATTTTACTTAACATACCGCAAGGCAAAATGATTCACATGAAGCGCACGCATGCATGCTGATGCCCACGGTGTAAGTTTCAGTGCACCAACATTTTACGTAAGCATTATATAAATGTTGCTATACAACAACACAGTACAGTGCGTCTTGTTTAGGGTTAAGGAGTAGGGGTGCAGTGGATTTCTTCGATTAATAACATAGTTGGACGCATTCTCAGCAGGGTTCAATGCAGAGCACGTTTCTGGCCCTTCGGAGCACTTTACAACAGCAGTCAATGGAGTTGTGGCAGAGTTATAAAAAAACAAAAAACAATCACAGACCACCCATGTGAGAAAGGACACATGCCAACTTTCTCGCGTCACAAAACTGGCACTGCAGTTTTGGAAATACCTTATTCTCTTTCTTTCCCTCCTTAGAAAGGGTTTCATCGTCGGCGGCAGTACCAGGCTGGGGCCCAAGCAGCAGGAGGAGAGAGAAAATAAAGTGAGAACAGAGAGGAGGAAGCTAGAGTCAGGCAGGCAGCTTTTGGAAAGAGAGATCTGAAGGGTAAAGGAAAGGGGCCATTGGTGAAATGGAGATGGCCGGGAGGATACGAACCAGGCAAGCAAGAAGCCCGCCCACTGGGAAACGAGCGAATGGCAGTAGAAGGGCAGATGATCAGGCCAATAGGGAGTGAAGGCCCTCAGAAAGAAAACAGTGACGGGCAATCGGTGGATGGGGTAGGAGCTAGTCCCGTAGACAGACGTGTCTAAAGAAATGAAAGGCAAAAATAAATATATAGAGGTGACTATTTGGACGGTAAGGGCCATCCAGGAGAAAGGCTCAGAGACTGGGAGGTAGAGGTTGAAGAAAGCAAATGTAGGAGAGCATAGCAAGAGAGGGCGCATACACAGTATGGCCACAAAGTGCAGGACAGGCAGCAAACACCCCAGAATGTAACAAGAGCAGGCCATACAGCCACACTAGACCAGAAAAACTGACGTGCGTGGACAAAACAAAAGCAAGGACACAGAGGGGAATAAATGATGCAATGGAGCCCACCCTTGCTGGGCACATGCCGCTAAGAGGGCCCAAGAGGCAATGGAGGTACTTCCAAAGAGTTCATAGTTGAGAGAGAACAGACAACGGGGCACCCTGTAGACAAAGCGATTACAGGAGGAACAGAGAAGTAAAAGGAAGGCACTGCCAACATAGGGATGACTGAGCGAGGATACAGCGTGGGAAATGACAAGAGCCTGCACAATGAGATTACTTTGAGGATGCACCACTCAGCTGCAGAGAGAACAGGAGAGCATACACAGGACACCCCAAAAAACAGCAATTACTTCGGATTACTGTTATGCCAATGCATCACCTGTCAATCACTCATACACATGTAGGAGGTTTGGTTTACTAACGTAGGTTGGCATGGGCAGGAGGTTAAGAAGGATAAAATGAAAAGTAGTAACTGAGTCTACAGGGAATTTTGCAGACATCCAGATTACAAGGTTATCAGTAATGGATAGACTTGGGTTAGCCAGCAGTCACAGTTCCATGTCACCTATGGGTTGCCACAGGGCTATCACCTCTATTAATCAATGTTTAAATTGCCTAGTTCAGAAGTTCTTAACCTGGGATCCGTGAGCCCTATTTAGAGGGTCCACAACGAATTTACAAAATTAAATAATATTAAAATGAATACATTCAAATTGATAACGTATACACATTTAAAGAAGCAAAATTGAAAATCTGAAAACTTTCGATATTTGATTGTGAATTAAACAAAATATTTCAATATTTGGGCATTTGTTTGGTGTATACTTATTTTTGAATGTGGTTTTGAGGCTAAACAACTGTGTGTGTTCCCACATCCGGTGAGACTGACAAGTGTAAACAATTTCAAAATTAATGTGTCGCTCTTTGCATTTCGAGTGCAGTTCTATACCTTCAGGGATGGTGATCACTTGCACCCGTTTGGCTCTTCAAACACATGCTTATCATTACAAAGGGGTCTTCCGCAACAACGTATCTAGTACTAGTCAGAAGTAATGGGCTGACTGAACTCGATCCAACTACTATTCAAAGACCTACAATGGTCGAGGCCTTCATTCACTAATTTGAATGGCAGTTTTTCAGGATTACTTGATGATAGGTCTCTCATTGGCAGGGGATTTTATTTGGAAGGCATTTGGGTTTTTCTTCTTGAGCTGAAGGACCCTCAGGTTCAAGTCCTCATGGGCCACACAAGTACGATGTGCTACCTGAACAAGGAGGGTGGCGTTGGTTTGAGATGGTTGGACACAGCTATGAGACCTACCTATACACAGAAACACTGGACAGTCAGCAGCTCTTCTGGAAAGAAAGGACAGTGGACTTTCTATCTGGTATTTCATCTTCTAGTCACAATTGAGAAGTGGTGCAGGAGATTACGAACCAGGTGTTTGACTCGTGGCGAACACTGAACTTTAATTTATTGCCATCAAGAACAGAAAATACAAACACTTTTTTATACTTGAATTTCCCAAGAACAGGTCACTTAAGGAGACGTGCAGGCTTTATCTTGAACCTTTCCTTGAACCTTTCGCCTTTACTGTGCTTTACCATTCATTCCACAATGTAAAGGCTGATCCAAACAAAGTTATCACAAGGCATAGGTGATTCTCATTGCCCAGGTTTGAGCGAAATGGGCTTCGTACAAGGATCATCTACATCTAAGTTGCAACCTTCCTTGTCCTCAACCCCTTGTGAAAAATCTATTGCCTCAGAAGTAGGCGAGCTGTTACACCAATATCTAGCGGCATTAAACTTGACTCCCTTCAGAAGTGATGGAGGTACTGTTACCAGCCAGGTGGTGGCCCAGAACAATGGTTTGTTCCAGTCGAAGGGCTATTTTCGCAACTTGGTATCACAATGCTTCTATAACTCCCAGCAGTAACAGGTGAAATCCTTCAGCACACATGTTTCTTAGTAGAGAAAGCACTTAATACTGCAACAGTGAAATGTTACTTAGCAATTCTTCAGCTTGTATTTTTGCACCCGACCATGGCTCACAGTTGAAAGTTCTAGTTGTCTTTAGGTTCTCAAAAGGTTGAAAGAATACATTTCCTCCTTGTTACTTAACAGGTTTCTTCTTGCCATCTGAATCTAGTTCTTACATTTTTTTGCCCCTGCTTTTGAGCCCTTGCATTGCTGTCATTTGAAACGGCTAATAAACTGTCTTCCAGTTACCTATGACATCTGACAGTAGGGCCACCGTGATGGGGCCCTAAGCCATTAGATTCTCATGTCCCAGACACTTCAGATTGAAATAACCTGATTTGAAGCCAGTACGTTGGGCTACAGTGTAAGAAACAAATGCATCTCTTATACCGTTCAAAACAAAACTCATCCTGAGGGATTACATGCTTACTCCATGAGGGGCAATGTGACAAATTCTGCCCTCTTGAGAGGGGTACAATTCCAGAAGGTCCGCGAGGCTACTATATGGTCCACCATGCACTCCACTCACCATACGTTATTGCCCAGGGATAGAGTAAAGAATGTGCTTTATTTGGTAGGACAGTTAACCTGCCTTTTTTTTGTTCAACCCTTCATTTAATCCTCAATTCTCCTTCTGGACAGATGCTTTTTGGTGTGAGGTACGCAAGTAATCTAACAAAGCAGGCATTCATTAGGAGAAAAAGTTACTTCACTTCAGTAATCTTCTCTCTGAGGAATGTTAGATGGTTAAGAGCCGTGCAGGTTCCTTGCACTTTCCCTCTTCAGGATATGTGATTATTCACTTTTGGCTCTAGAGTCACCTTGATAAACAGATATAGATATTTTTTAGCTATGTATATATGGACAAAATAACATTAGCACTGTGCAGGCTTATACACCACAGCCAACGTCACTTCCAGTACCCTTGCAACCCTGTCCTCGAAGTCACTCAGAGGCACGTGTGATCCACTGCTGCCTAAAAATGTTCAGGATCCACTTTTGGTCCTGGGAAAGGGTCCATGTAACAAATCTTTAAGAGCTGAATCATTCGTGAGAAAGAACATTACAGAAGGTAACATGCTTGTTTGTTTCATCATGGACTCTTCTATAAACATTTTAATACGGAACTATGTTAGCGTGTCAGTCTGTTATGGGAAGAAAAATCAACCAAGTAGGACTAAGAAGTTGGGTCCCGTAAATGGTTCCTTGTTAATATGAAGGGCATCTCTGGGTGGGATATGGTGTTCGAGAAATTGAAGAGTATCTGCTTGAAGTAAATCTGTGTAGATTCATACATTTAGAAGCATGACTGGCTTTCCCACCACAAGAACTAGAGAAGGACCCAAGAGGTCTCCTAAAATTAGGTGTCTGAATAATCTTGTCTGGTGGTACAGCAAGCCTTTATGAACCACTGATTCTGTCAAAGAAAGGCTTAAAGGCAAGCTCCTCTACGTGAAGTACCTCGACTTTAAAAAAGGTTTTTACGCCTCAGATTTGCATTCCCTTATTATAGATGTGTGAAGCCCTCAAAAATGCAGAACACTGACTGATATGAAATAACTGGACTGTTTTTTTAAACAAGGGAAACCCAGGGAATACCAAGGGACCATGGGTATGAGTATTTTAAAGAAACAAGGGTCCCTTACCATGAGATACCAAAAAACATATTCCATAGAAAGATGATGAATTCTACATCACATGTCCAAATGGAGTAACGAATAGTATGCCTGTTGAGTAGGGCATTAGAGTTGGCAATGAGCCAGTTGATTGCTGCATTCTTTTCTGGGAGTCCTTTTCGAAGGATCCCCTGGGCTGTTTTTCCCCGGATGCAGCTGCGTCCGTCGAATGTTTTGGCGCCAGTGCTCCTTTCGAGGACTTTGACTATGATTTTCGAGAGTCTGACTGATTTTCGTGAGTCTGTCGGGGTTTATGCAGACCCCCCAGGATATAGCGGCATGGATTAGCAAATTTAGCGGCACAAAAATGAAAATTTAGCGGCACAAATATGGAAATTTAGCAGCAATTTTGCGACATTTTATTTGGCCATTTTTCCTACAACAAACACATATATCTTTGTTTTTTTAGTTATTTAACAGCACGAAGCTATGTATATTTGGTTTATTTACAATGTAGATACTTTGTTTGGTTTGATTGAAATGTAGATTTAACATATGTCCGGTCCTACTCTTGCCATGCCGGACAACCTTAACCCTTGCCTTCTACTCTCTATCCCCTCGCTCACCCTACCACTATGCTAAAGGACCAATACTACAGCTGACCATATAGCTTTTCTGTCCCCATAATCTCCAGTATTCCCCTCATCACCCTTGCCATATGCAAAAGAGTGCAGTGACCTTGCCTTCTCTGCCAGGGATCTTCTTGAGGAAGGAGGTGCCCTGTCCTTCTCTGCCACCCTACCGGATATCTTCATTGCTTGTGCTTGATCCATTCACCTCGCAACAATCGCCTTCTATCCTTGAGAAATGCTGGGCAAACACACACCAAATGCTCAATTGATTCTGTGTAATGACCACAGCCCCTACAATTAGTGTCCTCATTTGAACCACGCCATGCAGGCAAGTGTTTTAAAAATGGCCATTCGCCCATCCTCAGGGCCATAAATCTTTTCTTCCAAACAGCTGCATAGGTGCTTGAAAGATACGACAAGCACCTTATCTGTACAATACGAAAAGCCATGTTTGACACACTGAACAGTCTCTTGATCTCCTTAGTATGGGCTGGAGGGTGCAGCAGAGTCAAATTAGATCTCCTTAAGCTTGATACAGAATCGGGTGGCCTGGGTCTCCCAGGGTTTAGGCTCTACTATCTGGCGGGACTTATACAATAAGCGACACAATGGTGCGCGGAGGGCTGGAACACAGAGAAAGAACTGTTGGCGGATCGGAATAACGGTATGACACTCCCACACTACGTCATGATGGGCGCTCGTACCCCTAAAGAATGCCCTCGCATAGTACGGCAACTGGCGACAGCATGGGAACAAGCAGTCACCCTGATTATCCGGAGGGCCCCATAAGCCACAGCACTCCCCCTCAATGGTTGCAGGGATTTTCCCAAATCCAAACAGTAACGGACATCAGGAAGTGGTATGAAAGGGGTTGTCTAACTGCCGGAGACCAAAATACAAATGGAACATTTTTGACGTTCCAAGAGGAGAAAGACTGGTACCAGGTCACAGATGGCTAGGTCTTGCAACATGCAAAAATAACACGCACAGCCCAGGAGATCTGGCCCTCGTTCCCAGATGAACGGGTAGAATACCACACATGGTCATTAATTCTTGACCCAGGTTCCACCAGAGGATTGATCTCAAGTCTATATAAATCCCTAAAGGCAGACCGTACTATTGAGCTTTCTCAAACTAAAGATAGGTGGGAAGCGTACCTCGCTGCTCCGCTTACGGAGGGCGAGTGGATGAGAGCATTTACACAGCTCTGCTGAGTAGCCAGTAATGCTAGATTTAAACTTACTCAATTTTATTTTTTCTAATCGAGCACATCTGACACCCCAGCGATTGGCACTTTTTATTCCTGGTACGCCTGTAGCTTGCAAGCCCCCTTGTCCTGTCCTTTTTCTCTGGCTGGAGCTGTTGTCCCTCGCTGGCCGCAGTGTGCTTCGTTTCCAGGTCTGAGCACTTTTTAAACTCCTCTCAGAATAACCTGCAGCGTAATTCTATAAATAACCACTTAAGGGTAATATACTACTATCTATTATGGAAGGAAGACCAAGAGATTACGATCAAAATGTTTCCCCACATTTAACATTTCTGTGCCATCGAGATCGCAGAAATAAATCCCGGCATGGATTCATATTTTTCAAATTTCGCGGGCCGTTTTGTAAAAATCACGGCATTTTTACAAAACGGCCGATTTCGTGATTTTTTTGCAAATCGCGAAATCCTGGAGGGTCTGTTTATAGGGTCGACGTCTCTCTTACCTCCTTTATGGATTTCATATCGGTCTCTACGACCGTGTAGTCATCTGGTCCCTCGGCGATGTTGTCCTCTTCCCCACTGGAGAGGCCCAAGTCCCGGAGCGACGGAGGTTGACCTTGGCCTTGCATGTTGTAGTTGGCTCTCCTCTGTCTTTCTTTTACCCGGAGTGTCTTCGGGGTGAATGCCGAGCAGGCGTTGCAATCCTTGCTCTTGTGGTCGACCGGCAGACAGAGGTTGCAAACCGGATGCTGGTCCTTCAGCGCATATTTGTGGTGCCAATTACGGCAACATTTAAAAGGTGTTTTGTCCATTCCTGCGCTCAGGAGGCACCCTGTATGCGCATTCTCCGTTGGACGTCGAAGTTTTCGATATTCTCCTCCTTCTTCGTCATCCCGGCTCGGTGTTCTTGATTGCTAGATGTATTCTCCAATTTCTTCGGTGGGTTTCTGTCTTTCTTTTCTCCTTTTCTCCAAAAACTCTGGAACCTCTCAGTGACTATCCTGACCCAACGGCGGAAAAAAGAATCTGAAGATGGCGCCCAAAGGTGGGAGCTTCCGGGGGAAGCGTGCCGACGTCACAGGAAGGGACACCAAATGGTGGGACGTCGACGCCCACCTGGGCTATAAAAAAAACAGTAAAAATACTACGATTCTGGACCCAACCACTAGACCGCAGAATAATACACAGCATAGTGAATCCAGAAAGATTCACGCTGCAAAACAAATATATTTATTAGAAATTATAAAACATTAATGCAGTGGGAAAACAAACAAAAAGGTAGTAAATCCTGTAGGCTCAGATAGTTTTTAGTTTTCATGTGAATACAATGAATGTAATCATGTCGCATATGCCACACAGTACCATCGCTCATGTACCTAAAATAGAAATCCTGGTACTATTGTCGACGTACACACTGCATTAATGTTTTAGAATTTCTGATAAATATATTTGATACTCCAATTGGACATGTGACAAATAATTAATCATATTTCTATGTAATATGTTTTATGGCATGTCACAGGAAGGAACCCTTGTTCCTTTAAAATATGAAATAACCAGAGGCACTACCAAGATCGATTCAGGGAGTAGGAATGTAATGGAGGCACGGTCAGCACAGTGGCCATTTAGGGAGTGAAGACACACAGTAGGCACTGCCATGGAGGCAAGAGAAGTAACAAAGAGAAAAGAATGAAATCCACACCACAAAGAAGGAATCAGAGATGAAAATATTAATAAGAAAGATACATAAAAAGACAAAGAGTCCAGGGAGACACTGGAAGCATTGTATAGATCAGAGAGGAGAACACAAAGGCGCCATCGAGGAGAACGAAGGCACCAGCAAGTGTTGAAACTCAACAAATGAGATAAACAGGATAGGTCGGTGTGCGACAGTAGTACAAATGCTAATATTACCTGCTGTTGTAAGGCACATGCAGCAGCTAGAGGAGCAGCAGCAGCTTGTGGCAGCACCTCCTCAACTACTGCTGCCACCTCATCTTTTTTTGTCTGGAGGCTTTTTTTGGTAGACTGCATCTTGATCTGTTGGGGTTTCGAGTTTTGTGGCAAGTGATTTGTGGTCTGTAATAGCTGCAGAAGGAAAAAAACAAACAGCAAGTAAGTTTAAACTTGAAAAGTAAACAATGGCGGAAGTTTAGACAGGATACCCATGAACTGTGGCGGTTAAACACTAAAGAAACTTTAACAGTTATTCAAATTTGAAATATAGATGTTTAAATTCCAACCTTGACTGTGGATTGTTCCGCTAATTACGTCATTCGAGTTAAGCTCCATGTCAATAAATGTTCCCCTGGCTTGGCCCTCCTGAACTAAGTGTGGAGTCTGCCAGGCTTAAGTCTACTCTTGCATTAAGGATGGTCTCCAAGGCATTTGTGGGACCCCACCCAAGTGACAGTCCCTCTGTCTTTAGTTCACTCTGACCCAAGTGATTATGCAACTGTTTTGTGCGTGTCCTGACCAAAGTTTGTGACTTCCCCCCTCTTGCTTTCAGGCATCCAGACCAAATTAAGTCCCCTGTGACTTTAGTGTTTCCTGGCATAAGTTGGTTGACCTCTGAGCAGAGGAAGATCCTGACCTTATTTAGCTTTTGTGTATCCTGTCTCAATACACAATCCCGCACAGCTTATGCACATCGTGTCCCAAGTGATTGTATCCAAAGGCTTTTCTACTTCCTGACCAAAGTGAATGTACCCAGACCGCTTTCGTATGTCCTGACCAAAATGTCTGTGGCCAGCAGCTTTCGTGCGACCTGACCCAAATGACACTCTCTGCATCCTGACCTTGGTGATGGTCCCCACGGCTTTCGTACGTCCCTCCCGGAAGACGAGCCGCTGGTCGATGTGGAGGTACTCTGGTGTTTTAATGAAGCGGAAGTGCACAGTGGCTTTGTCACCTGTCCTCAGGCAGTCCTTGCTCATGCTCAGGATGGTTGCCGTCTGGCGGATACTGCCGCAGTGTACTGTGAAATGCACACATTTGAGGCACGGTTGGTTATAATTTGTGACAGAAGGTTTACTGCGGTGGCACAGCGAGAAGCAATTACTTGCACAACATTGAGAGTAGTCAATTACAGTATTGCAGTGGAGGAGATCTTATGGGTAGCATAGAGACACTGGTTCTGAAGACACATCTATTAGCCAAACTTTGATATTGCTAGAAACTGCGTTGCAAGTCTAAGACCACCATCATCCACAAAATACTAAGTTGCATGAAGCCCACTGGGGCACATATTGAGTGCCAGAACTGGTGGAGTTAAGGAAACTGGGCAAAGAGATTACTTCAGTGTACAGTTCTTTTACACTCAGGGAAATCCTATTAACAAAACGCATACGTTGGGCGCCAAGAATACTACCAAAGCTGAATTATTATGTTTTACACCTCCGGCGCCTCCCTTGTACCAGGGACCATGACCATCCATTAGGAGACATGACTTACCCATGGCCTGATAGCGGGGGCTGATGGTGGTCGGGTGGTGCAGCACCAATATCTCTGCCTCAAATTCCCAGGACGCCTGAGGACTGAGCCTCGGAGACACCATCACCATGCCCTTGCGTATGGAAGACCGTTTAATCTGCAAGGACGTAAAGATTGATCATAAAACACAAATCAAGGAATGAGAAGACGACACATAGACTGGAACACTGACCTTCTTAAGGGCGAAGGATGCGGTTTGTCCGCCTCGCACTTCCTTGACAGGCATGCGCTTGCGGTGGATGGACTTGACAGCCAGGGGCATGAAGCTACCCAAAGGGTCGGGCCCAAGCAGCAGTGTGTCATTCAGACGTATCAGGCCCCGGAGAGTTGTGCCTGACACCACTGTGCCCACACCCTGCAGGCAAGAGAAACAAATAATTAGCTGTATGATCACACACACTACTAGGCTGGCCTAATCCATAATTATGTACCAAAATCCCCACTCACTCATATGTCTATTCAGATCTGTTGGAAGGCTTACTTTTAGTCTCCGGGAAAGGCACTGCTAAGTGTAAGGGAATTACTCACACATTTATGATTGTTAAAGGTGTATGACTTGCAAACAAGAATATAGTTAAATCATTTGTACTATATATTTTCTTTGTGTGTTGCAATGTAGATAAAATAGTATAAACATATAGAAGGCATTGTGCTAATTGAGTGCCAGCACTCCAAGCATTTCTCTGATCAAATTCTAATCTCGTCAACCGAGCTTCCTCTGAAGGAGACAGTCTTTTTGGTACCAGTATGTCAGAGAAATGTCTGAAACAAGCTATAGCTCCAAGAATAGATCAACCCCCATTGCTCCCCAACTCTCCACCCAAACACACAGGGTGGCAGTCTAGAAAGAGCTTCTCTCCAGTGTACTTTCCTCCAGCCACCCTCAGATGGCCTGGAAGCTGATAAGGGAGACAGAGTACGCACTGGGACAGAATAGGTGTCGTCTATCTGGAACTCTGCAGGTTCCTCTTCCCGGGAACTGGTCCGCGGTGACAGGAGGTTCAAAAACATCTTCAGCAGCTCCAGGTTTTCACCCGTCACGTTGGAGATCTGGAAGATAGGGCACATCCTGCAAGCGGGTGCAGGTCAGGCAAGACAACATCAGGTCGACCACATCCCAGATGTTCATTCACAGAATCCAAAATCAGCATAACAGAGTGATTGTGTAAATTAGGGACTAATATACAACAGTGGCTACCACTTGGAGCACTTTTCAGAAATTAGTGCCACCCAGCCTAATGACCACACCTTATATGTGCTTGCCTCAATATTACACAACCACACTGAGGATGCCACATTTGCCACCCTTGTAAATACTCTCATAGGTAACACAGGACCAGGTGACATCATATTCCTCTCCACCACACAAATATGAACATAGTCACAGACATTGTAGTATCCACCTCTGCATTCAACATAATACTACCCCAGTATATTAGATTATTAAAGAGCGGCAATATTCCATCCCTGCCACCATTGTGGACACTATGTAAAATAGAACAGTGCCCGCTTCCACTTCTTCCATCACAGTGTTGGATCCCACCTCTACCACCATTATGAGCACTCTCCAGTAGAATACAGGGCCAGACAGTTTTGAATCCAACTTCTGCCTGGAATACGAGTCTGCCTAAGCATTAATAGTCAGAGTCAGGATCCCACTGCTGTCACCAATGAGTTTCTACAATGTGACAGGGCTAAAAAAAAAATCCAACTGTTGAGACAAGCAACGTCCTACTCCTCCAAACTGCAGCAACAAAACTAATCAGCATCCAACCTCTGACACGGAGCCTCCCCAACCTCAACAGAATATCACAGAATATAGTACGATAAAATGAATCCGCTAGTTGAACAGGCCGTCTGGTGCAAGCAAGGAACCCTACAGCCCCATAAACAAATGTGAAGGCAACACAGCAGGAAGGAAGGAACGCCGTGGCCTCATTGACCTTACAGAAGCCTGTGCATCAAAACTGAAGACGCTCTAGGCCAACAGACTGGGCAAATGAGTATGCTCCAGAATCAGGACTCGCAATCTACTGCCTCCCAACTCCTTCTCCTTACCTTTCAGAGCTGAAATTGGAGGCTGTAACAATGACGTCATCCTTGTTTTGAACCAAAACGGGGATCTTGCGACAACCGGGGGATTTTAGTAACCGTTGAAGCAGTTTCAAAGTTTCTTCCCCAAAAAAAAAGGAAGTGTTGCAATTAGCCAGCGTCCCAAGCCTCTGCCACAACTCCATTGCTTTCTGGTGCATATCATGTTTCAAGAAGGAACCGATCCACTACTGGCACAGGATGCACATTCATTCCAAAACACTCTGAGGTAACAGGTCACCTCGAAAATTGTATAATCTTACCCATCCTCACCTTGCAGGATGTTTGCGGGACACATGTCGATCTTGGTGACCACCACGAATACTGGGACATTGAGAGCCAGCGCCAGCCCAAGGTGCTCCTTCGTCATGCCAACTATCCCAGCATTACTACCAACCTGTTAAAAATATACACAGGGAGAGATCTTGTTAATGCCATAGGGAAGGGTGTGCTAAGCTGAGGGGCTGGGGATTTGAGGGAAAGTCTTATAAGAACAGCTTTCATTGGTAGGAAAAAGGAGTTGGGTAAAGATTGACTTGGAGTAAGAAATGTTCTTACTGTGGTTATACAAGTTTCTTGCATACAGGGTTGAGGCAGCAAAGTCCTGCACCTATTAACATGCATGGCTGATTATCATTAAGATGGCGCTTGCGAAACCAGAGAACGCAACCCTATCTGTTCCCTCTTGGGCAAAGCCCAAATCACAAAGCAAATAGAATAAGGAATCAGCACCCGTCAAGGAAATATACTGTCATAATCAGTCTTTCTTTATCCTTAATAGATCAGAAGAATGTTTTCTTAAAAAACAGGTCCGGACTTTTTGTGATGTATCAGAAAAAAGGCATGGTGGCCTAGAAAAAATGGGAATCAATGTCAGCGGTTCGATGGTACAATCGAACCGCTGACATCGTTTTCCATTTCTGATAAACGAGCATATAAGAAAATAACAGATTACTAAATATGAAGCTGCTGATACAAGAACAATTCTTTCATATTTGAACTAGCGGTAACAGTCTATTGAGCCCTGAACGCGTTGGCTAAAAGAATAATCAATGCACATTTGGATTTTACTTGTTTCTGGATTGATCAATAAAGAATTGAAAACGAACATCACAAAAAGTCCAGACCTGTTTTTTAAGAAAACTTTCTTCTGATCTATTAAGGATAAAGAAAGACTGATTATGACAGTATATTTCCTTGATGGGTGCCGATTCTTTATTCTATTTGGTTATATAAGTTATATATATGGTTTAATATGCATTGTGTTACAGAAGGAGACTATAGAGATGGACAGACCAAGACAATGGAAAGCATTTTTTTATCTGGGAAAATTCCCATATAAAAAGATTTGTTCGGGGGAGTGGGATGGTGGTGCAGGCTCAGATATTCTTGTAAGTGGCACACCCTTATAACTGAAGTCAATTGCTGATGAACAACTGGTTAACCAGTGCCAAGGCGCACTTCCATAAAGCCCGCAGGCTTTAAAACATTTAAAACAATAAACTGCTCCTGATCAAACAAAACAACTATTTCCAAGCTCTTCAATTTCGTTTCTTTAATGACTGCTTTAATATAGAAGTCTTCAGAATTGAAAGGCAGTGATGTTCAAATTATATGTTCCTAGGACATGTATTCAATTGGTTTCAACCAACGTCACAATCATGCATGGTTTTGTCCTCATCTGTCGTTGACATATTTTTGGGCATGTTTTTGTACAGATTTGGTTTTTAAACATCTGAGCGACGGGCACTTTCCATAAACAATTGAAGACACAGCTTTGCATTAATTATGACTCGGGCACATATATAGTTTATGGAACGTTCACACGGTCACTCGGCAGGACTATTGTGAGTACGCATGTACACTTGCTGTTTAAGGTCACGTTTTGCAGTCGATGTAGATTGGCACAACCTCTCATCTTTTTGGCAATGTCTAACCGGTACTCCTTTCAGGGAGAGCATGACATTTGCGCCGTGGAGTTGTACATCGAGTTGCATGGTTATCAACTAGTGGCACAGTTATTGGTCACATTCCTAAGTGTTATTTGATAGTCCCCATGAACCATTCTGATTAGGTTTTCATACAATCTGTTAAAGATACCCCTGATGAAAGGTTTTTACCACGAAATGCATTGGGTAGTTGATGAAGCTGGATACTACTGTTTTATGAATTGAAATTGCAATATTAAATGGACATATAATTTGAGCATCTCTACGCTTCAATTTTGAAGACTTAACTATTCAAGCAATCATTAAAGGAACGAAACTGAAGGACTTGGACATACCTGTTTTGTTTGCTCGAAAGCAGTGTATTGTATCAATGTTTTAAAGCCTGCGGGCTCCACTGAAGTACACCTTGGGAGATAACCAGTTGGTTATCAACAATTGACTGCAGATTTTTACGCGTCTTTATGAAAGAGCACGCACCAAGCCTGCACACCAACGAAAATTGTTTATTGATGATTACAATTTTTTAACTTGCTAAGTGTACAGGAGTGCATTCTATGACCTATTCCCCTAATAATACCCTAATAAACACCATCATCACTATCACTGAAAGGCACATCCACAAGGCCTTAAATCAGTGACATCCAACAAAGGGCTAGATTATTTCTATGTAAATATGACTGCTATTGATATTTTAAAATCTTGCACAATGTCCTGCCGGACCCATGCTGGACACCCCTGCGCTAGGAGGCAATGACACAACAGCGCTCACCATCAGCATACAGAAGTCAGGGAGGTGGCCCGTCATGCCGAACACCGTTGTCTTTAAGTACTTCTCATGGCCAGCCAGGTCGATGAAGGTGATGATCTTGGAGGATTTCTCGCAGATCTTGGTCCACTCCATGTTGCCGCCATGGCTGTCTGGCTTGTTCACCACGTGGCCAGCATTGTCGAAGCCAAGGATGTCATTTCCCACACTGCTGGTACGGCCAGACTCAATCTCATGCTTGTGACGGAAAAGTTTCTGCCGGGCGAAGCCCCGGCCGTTGTCCAGCTCACCATGGGTAAGAACCCCCAGCAGGGTGCTTTTGCCAGCATCCACATTGCCAACTACTGCCACCCTGCACAAAGAGAGACACTGCCTAGTTACGCAGTCAACAGTTTGCTGTGGAGAGCTGCCCGGCACTTTGCAAGTGCCTAAGGGCTGCCTTGAAGATTTCAAGTGGCTTATTTACGCTAACAGAAGGCTACGGGTCAGCTGATATACTAAAGTGTTTAATACTCACAACCCCCTGTGGTGCCGCAAATTGAGGCTTTGCGAGTGCAATGTACTAAAGGCAAATTATGACCCACAAATGAATTTGCAACTCACAATGCGACTCACAGCGATCAGCAAGGAAAAAAGTGTGTAGAATTAGTAGCATCCCCCACCTCATAATTTGCTAGGTTACATGTATTACATGTTTTTCAAACACAATCACTGTCGTAAATCATTAATGTATCCCAGCATCTCAACGGATGTGGTAACATTTGAAAAGAATGTGGACTGAAGGCATCAGGGGAGAAGACAGCAGTCTATGGAAGCAATCTTATTATGAGACACTACTCCTTCACTGCCCTCACTGCTCCTCACCTGACTTCCAAGAAGTCATTCTCACCCACATGCTTGCGGACGAGGTAGTCTTGCACCTTGCCCCCTGCTTCCTGATGTTCCCGGAGCAGGATCAGGTCAGCCCCTATCTGCTGAGCCATGCTGGTCACTGTGGCAATGGAGGCCTCCATGTCTGCCTCATTCAGGCCGTACTCGGTCCCATCTGCGCAATTGGGGGTAGGAAAGGGGTCAGAGGAGAGAAAAAAGTGAGACAAAACCCAATGAACCAACCTGTGCTTATTCAATTTATTTTCTGGCTCTTTAAGAGGATTTATCACCAAAGCCTTAATTGTCTAGTGGTCCAATCCCCAACGTAACACAGTGGGGAGAATTAAGTCCCTTCATTGTTGGCTAGCCCTGCTCCATCCCAATTAAAAGATTTTACATCAAGAATACCTCCCAGACCTCAAGATATCTTCAAACACTAAGGAAAGGGATACATTGGGGCACTAAAGGAAGCACTTCATGCTGGGTTTTGTCGGATTCAAATGTTTAGTACTCAGACATCCAAGTAAGCAAAGTAGGGTAAAACTGTAGTCTATCTGCTCATCAGTACTCTACCCATTGACATGACCTTTGTGATAGTGCAACCCTGCAGCAAGGTCAAGGCTAAACAGGCACAGGCAAAGCCAACAGGTCAAAACGTTAATATGATTATGTTTATTTTATGTTTAACTTATTGGTTTGATTAAATGTTTTGAGGCCATGTGGGGGGCTTTATTTTGCTAATATTAAATAATTAAAATTGTTAAACTGGATGTCAACGGAATCTGTGATAATGGAGAAGCATGGCCTAAGAATTTAAATTGAATTTGTTACAGACAGTTTAGAGTTATCCATCGCGTAATGATGTATGGCCACTTTAAGTATCGTAATGGCTGAAGTACTTACAACCCCGGAGAATGGACTCCGTAGGGGTGTTCTGCTCATGCAGGGGCACCCTCACGCTAATAACCGAGCACCCTGCCTTAAGGATTGAAAGGCCTGCCTTAGGGGCGACTTATAGGTTTTACGTGCAGTGACTTCAGATATAAGGAAACTTATATCTATCATAAGTGGTGCTAGCACCAGCTTACACAGGCTGCAATGGCAAGCCTATAGTAACTATTTGAGTGGTCTCCCTTGGGTGGCATAATACATGCTTCAGCCCATGGGGGACCCGTGGTGTACCTGATGCCCGGGGTACATAAGTACCATATACTAGGGACTTACAAGGTTACATCAGTAGCCAATCTGGGGTGTGTCACTATGTCCAAGCACAGAGACTAGAGTCCTGATTAGCAGGATCCCGGTCAGCCTGATCAGAAAAACATAATGACACCAGCAAAAAGTTGGGGTACCTTGAAAGCAGATCCTACTATCTTACAAGGACACACAAAATATAGGAGGAGAAAAGCAAATATTTATAAAGTAAAAGTGTATATTAACAGCAAACATGAGAAACCACTTGGGAAAGGTGGATATTTAATGAACAAAGCTAGGTGAAAACACTAAACAAACAGGCAGGCAAAAGTTTCAGATTGTATAGAGGTTTAAATGCATGGAGGAAAGCTATGATTTGTAATTTAAAAGGTTAATGTAGCAGGAGTTTAGAAGGGTAAATAATTTAAAAGGGTATATAAATAGAAGCACACAAGCAGTGAAACCTAAAAACATAAATAAAGCATGTGGAAAACGAGAAACATGCAACAATGGTTTTACAATAGTAGGGTG
Source organism: Lissotriton helveticus (assembly GCF_964261635.1). Taxonomy (NCBI): domain Eukaryota; kingdom Metazoa; phylum Chordata; class Amphibia; order Caudata; family Salamandridae; genus Lissotriton; species Lissotriton helveticus. The sequence continues at coordinate 1,366,125,448 of NC_136057.1, forward strand.
GAGGAAACGCCAATCCACAAGTGAAAGGCTGCGATTAAGATTGCAAAATCTCCATAGCATGATTGGTCATTTAGAAAAGATGCTGCCACCAATACTGAGAACCCTGCCGCATTGCCGCCACTGCCGGACTACATTACCCGGCAGCACTCGCGGCGCGCACGCCGCCACCGCGTTCACCAAGAGCCAGGAGGCGCTTATAAGGAACTCTGGGCTCCTGGGTCGCCAGGCGAAGCCCGGGTCAAGGGTGGGCCAGTTTGAGGCCGCTGGAGACTGGAGGAGGCCGGGCTGGCCCCCCCTAACATCTTCTGCACACAAGGTTAGCCATATGGTCTAATTGTTCTTGCCAATTGTTGTTGAGGGGTGTGAGACTTGGTACCAAACCATAGTGCTATACCTAGTTTGTGATGTCTACACACAAAGGTAAGGGGAAGAAAGCTGCGATGGGCGGGAATGTTTCCGGGACACTTGACCAGTTCATTACAAGAGCAGCGTCAGTGTTAGCACATGAGATTGCACTAACTGAGCGCCGTCTCTCATTGGACCCGGTATTTACCAAAAGCTCATCCCTGGGGGGGTTGATGTCGGCACATTCACCCGAGCAGCATTTACCTCTAGAAACTGACCTTTGGGATGCGGGACAAAGTGGTAGCCAAATGCCCCAGGATCCAGTGAACACATTCATGGCTCGGGAACCTTGCTCTTCTGTCCCACTCACGGACACATCCCCGTTAGACACTGACAGCGGTACAGCTACTCGCACATCTACAAGGCTCGCACCTAAAATTTTGCCCTGACCAGCGGACCATGCATTGGGACTGGCCTCTAAAAGGAAGCGAGATGGGGCTGTGCAGAGGGAGAAAAATACAAAGATGCCCAAAACTAATAAGACCGGCGACTACAATCTTTACAAGTACCGAAGTACCCCGGGCAATTACTTCTGGATTAAATACCTCGCCTACTGTTTCAATTGATTGCTCCTTGCCCCTGCTTGAAGATGGATTTTGGTCAAAAGTAGGAGCCCTCATAACGTCATCTATGCAGCCTTTCTTTGAGAGGATGTCGTCAATTGAGGACAGATTGGTAAAATTTGAACAGTTGACTGCCAATAATTTTGATTCTATTAAGAGCAGTTTGGGGAGGAGCGTTCAAGTTAACGAAGTGATGGCGAATGTAATCCGGAATTCCGTAGCTTCTAATCTCCCATTGCCCACCCCAATTACATCTAATATAGTGGATGTTCCATCTCGTGGGAGCGATGTAGCCAGACCTACCACTTATAGCGGTGCAGTGGCTCAGCGAAGAACAGGCTCCCCCAGGGGGAGAGTGCCGTACAACAAACTCTGGGAAGGGGCCTGGCCCAAAAATTATCTGGAGAATCGAAGGAAAGATCTAATATTAGTGAACCTAAGCATAGCCTGCCATACATTGATTTACCCCCTGATTTTTCGCCATATGTTGTACTGACCGGGGTGCCTGAACTAGACAAAGCTAGCGCAAAATCTTATAGCGAACTAAAAAATAAATCTATTCATTGATTGAATAGCAATAGACCCCTTCCGCCGAACGTGCAAACCCAAATCCTGTTTGCCAGTAGAGTAAGTTAGGTGGGTTGTAGAGTGAAAGACTTAGCAGGCTATTGTATAGTGATTCATTTTAGAGACAGACGAGCGGTCCAACATATATGTGAGTGGTCTTTTTAAAGGACGAGATCTAGCATTCAGACTTTCGATTTAAGTTACTTCTATCCTCCCTCAACAACCATGGAGAAATTTGGATATCAAGGCAAGAATTGGGAAGGGAGAGCCCGGGTAGGCAATGCCAGTAATAGAGGAGGGAATGACAGTATTTGTTTTGCATCTAATATCCCCCTGAGTAATAGATTCAGTGTGCTGACCTGGTGGATTGACTGACTCCAACTAACTCTTGTCCACCCATCTCGACTAAACAGTTGTGTACTACTACTTTGGGTGTGGGAGCTAAGGTAACTAATCAACAGGCTACGCCAAGAAATGAGACGGTAAACCAGGAGCTTCGGGAAGCAACTAAAGTTGGAGATTGTTGGGAGGCGAGGAAATCCTTAGATGCACCTGAGAATAAAATTGTTTCAACTAGTGAGGTGGTATTAAGCCCTCAAACATTAGGGACCGCTGACAATAATCATGAGGCTCCGGAAGCTTTAAGTAGGGGAGAATTGGAGGCGACCCCTGAGAGAGAGTTGGAAGTGAGATCATATGGCCCGAGGATCTTGTCTTGGAATATTGCGGGCCTAAGGCTAGATTGGATCTCCCCGATTTGGGTGGCTTCATAGATTCCCACGAGATCTGCTTATTTCAAGAAACTTGGGCATTGAGATCACTACATAGAGTAGGCTTTGTATTGTTTTGTGAAGTGGCAGTGAAGAGTCCAAGGGGTAGACCTTTGGGGGGGTTTGTGCATTTGGGTGGGCACCCATTTGGGTTGTACAGTAAAGAGAATAGAAACTCATTCACCCGATAATTTATGTATCCTTCTCATCCATAGAAACCTTCCAAAGATGGCCATTATCAAGGTCTACTCTCACCCAGTTAAGTATGGGCAGACGTCTTTGACGCTAGATTGTTTGGTTGCTCTTCTTACTTCACTGTCTGGGAAAGCGTATTTCTTAATTGGTGGGGATTTCAATTGCCATTTTGAACCCCTTAACGGTATGTCAACATCTATTACCAGTGATGAGGATTCAATGTGGTCAATCCCTGCTTCCAATGCCTACCCGATAAGGGGTTGGACCCCACTAGTTTTGCAATTAACCTCCCTTACCCTCACTTACTCGTTGAGGGCATGTAATGGTCAGTTCCCTGATGACAATCCTGGGCATCCCACCTTTGATAGAACTGGTCAGGCAACAATAATTGACTACATTTTAATAAATGTTGAAATTTGGCACAAGGTGGTGAAGTTTTCTGTCCTCCCCCGTGGAGAAAGCTACCATAACCCATTGGTCGTAACTCTAGATAGCCATCTAGTAGAAGTAGGGCAAGATCTGGATAATTGTCCACTAGATAATTTAATAGTGGTTGAAGGAGGGAGAAGAATTCGCTGGGGCTCAATAATCCAATCTCCAGAAGTAATGTCAGAAATGTAAACTCGCATTATTCCTTTGTTAGAAAAGGCAAGTATTGTTTCTGGAAATAGTGCCAATCCAGATCCTGACAAGGATTTAGGCAAAATCCACCAGGACTTGGTTGCAAGCCTGGCGGATTTGTTTTATAGCAGTAAGCCAAATAAGGGTAACTTTCGTAGAGAGAAAACCCCCTGGGACAAAAGGTCATGTAGGGATGCTAAGAGCCCTGTTGTTAAGCCTTAAAGGGGGGGGGGGGGGGGGGGGGGGGGAAGGGGGTAGTACGTGAATAACGTAAGCAAGGGTAGTTTTTTTTTAAATTCTCCTAGCAGCGAAATCTGAATGGGAAATGGAAAGATGGCAGGCCATCAAGAACGCCAGGGACCACAAAGACACAAGAGGCTTTTGGAACTTAGTCCACACTGGAAAAATTGAGGGCAGGTCCACTATCGAGCCTAATATTGGGGAGGAAGCCTGGCGTCTTTATTTTAAAGATTTATATTTAAGCCCATCTAGTGAGAGTGGGAAGTCGGTTTGTTGCCAAACCTTTGATCCCCTTGTGGAGATACCTCCTTGCACCTTGGCGGAGGTATTGGTTGCCCTAACCAAGGTACTACCAAACAAACCTCCTGGGTTAGATAGAATCCCCGGGGACCTGTATAGAAACAAACAGGTTATTTGGGCCCCATACCTTGAGTCATTATTTAATGCGATTCTCTATGGTATGCCACCACCCCCTCTACGTGGGCTGGGGCAGAGATTATCCCTAGCTATAATAAAGGGTTCCCCCCATAGAACCAGCAAATTATAGGCCAATTAGCCTTAGCGACGTAACACAAAAGATCTTTGCTAGAATGTTACTGGGAAGACTCCAGGAATGGATGGAAGACCTTAATATCTTAACTCCGTTACAAGCAGGCTTTAGATGTAAAACATCTACTATAGATCAGCTGTTCAGGCTCCAACTGATCTATTGGCAGCATATAGTTCTGGAGGGCGGAAGTCTATACCTTACATTCGTGGACCTCAAATCGGCGTTTGATATGGTAGACCGTGACTAGTTGTGGGGTATTTTGTTGGATATGGGAGCGCCACCATGCCTCTGTCACCAGCTCAAACGCCTCCACAAGGGAACATTTGCTAGGGTAAGGTTCGGCAAGAATGAGAAACTAAAGGCTCTCTACTCTGTTGGAAAGGGGGTGAGGCAGGGTTGTGTGCTCGCGCCAACCCTCTTCTCACTCTTTCTTAACAGGTTCATTGGAGACCGTCTTACCGTTAAGGATATAGACTCCCCAAAACTAGCTAACCGCAAAATTCCCGCTCGAATGTTTGCGGGCGACACCCTGCTCCTCTCAAAATCGTCAATGGGGATGCAGAGAGTGTTAGAGGAATTTAGTCTGTTTTGTAAAAAGAGGAATTTAGTAGTAAATATTAAGAAAACAAAATATATGGTCTTCCATGTGGATTCCACAAATTGTCCGCATCCAAGAATGGATGATAGACCTTTGGAAAGGGTCCCTATCTTTGATTATTTGGGTCTCATATTGAACGACAAAATGGGGTGGGGACCTCAAATCAACAAAGCTAATCTAAAGCTAATTCAGGCCGTTGTGGGGATTTTAAAATTCCATAAGAGATGTGCCTTAAAGGTTATTAGCCCGCCTGTAGAAATTTACAAGTTTCAAGCTAGGGAGGCAGCTATGTATGGGGCCGAACTGTGGGGACATAGCGTAGCTAATGCCCTCACTGCAACAGAAAATAACTTTCTAAGACAAATCTTGTGCTTGCCTAAAAGCACCCCCTTAATACCATTAAGGATGGACCTGGGCATCCTTCCCATTGCGGACTTAATCGCTTCACGCCCACTTCTCTACTGACGACGGCTGTGGAGCATGCCAGAGTTAGAACATTATAGGGAGTCTGTAATGTCTACTCTGGGGGCAGGTGGTATCCCGTGGTTGTCCTTTATTATGGACTAATTTAGTGCCATAGGAAGGGAAGACTTATGGTCGGCACCGGAGGAGTCATGCTTAGCTATTTCAAAACAATCTTTGGCTAGTGCACTGAAGGAGTACAAACTGACACGCATTTTACAGACAGTTAATTCTTCTAGTTTAACTTATGGGTTCCTGGATATAAAACACCAATATGAAATGGAGCAGGAGTTGGATTCTATACAACCACCAATAGAAAAAAAAACAGTCTGCAATTTAGATATGGAACGCTCCCGCTCCATGCACTTACCAACAAGTGGGCGGGTGCTATTACCCCCTTCTGCCCGGGGTGCTTAGTAGAGGAAGAAACTGTAATTCATGTGTTGTTTTTCTGCTTGGCATATAATTGGGCCAGGTCAAAGTGGGTTATTCAACTTTGTAGAAACCTGGGCATCAGAAAATATAAAGAATTCTGTAGGGTCTTAAAATCTGATACCAACCTGGTTTTTGTTGTCGCAATTTCCAAGTTCCTTTTTGCTATGTGGTGTAAACGAAGGTATTTGCTGAAAAATCGATGCGAGAAACAGTTTTACCAGCTCTTACGTGTCAACCTTTGCGATCTTGGTTCTTGCCAAAACCCAGTGTCCAAGTGTATGTGTTTCTTGAACAACTGATGTGAGATCTATAAATACCCGCTTTCAATTGCTTGACATTTCGATCTTGGCTTTTTATAGAAACATAGGCTGTGAACTTTTTTTCTTCTTAATAGTTTTAGTTTAAATTATATTTTTAATGCTTGTTTTTATTTGACTATAACTCCCATAATGATGACTATCAGTTTATTTGCCTGCTTTACAATTGGGTGATTATTACTGCTATGTATGTCTGTACCATTTTATCATTAAGTGCTCTTTATGATACTTTATTTTTTTCTTATATGAATTTTAAGAGGTTATGAATTTGTAGGTGGTTTTATGGCTGCAATAGCCGAAATAAAGTTTCATGATGATGATGATGAAAAGATGTGTACGGGCAATTTGTTAGTGGTGGACAAAAGTGACAACAAGCATTGTCAAAGCTATCAGGTCTCAGCAATGCCCAAGTTTCGAGCTATTGGTGTTGACATTGGGAGTATCTTTTAGCCATATTTGGTCCCCTAACTGATGTTACTGTGACAGTGATGTGTCTCAAATAAGAGCAAATGTTAAAAAGAAACATGCATGAGGTAAAATATCAAACATTGATCTGCAAAAAGAAAGCAACAGGGAGACAAATTTGACGAGTAAGGGATTGTCAGGTGAAACTATTTGGTTGAACTACACTGAAAGACGGGTTTGACTTTTTTAAGGTGTGAAATAAAGACTAAGCTAATGAAACAAACATAGAAATATGAGAAGAACAGCACGTGGCTCAGGGGGACTTAAAGGAACGCTGAACAAAAAGCCAATAGGTCTTGTCTATAGGAGGAATTGGCTATTTCAATATTTGAGCCATGATGTACAAACTGCGCTACTGTACAATATTTCTAAAATGTTTACAAATTAGATAACTCTCGTGGGGGAGACCAATTGGCTTTGCCAATGTTTCTTTTTCATGCTTACTTACTCTGCTCTTTGCGCTGTCAGTTGTCTGACAGCAGGGCTTTGGCCGAGAACTGAATGTCACATAATAAGCTTAATATAATAGATTGTGCAGCAGCTTAACACCGTACTTCGAGCATGACAGTTCTCTTCTCTGAAAAAGTAGATATCAGTCTTTCAAACTACCGTATACACCAAAGTCCTATAGCCTCAAACCTTTGAAGACGAGAAGAAAAGTCTCAAGCAATCTTTGATTTGCACCCAGTTTTAGACCTGTCTGCTTGTGCAAGGGAGGGGGGATTGTTTTTCATTTTCTTTTGAAGGTGGACTCCTTTGAGCAGCACTTTAACTAAAAAAGTAAATGTTTGTGACTTTTCTAGTTCCTTGGACTTGCTGTCTTTAACCAGCATTAGATTATTTGGTCATGAATCTGTGAAGTACACATGTAGCCCCAGGCATCATCAGTGTTAATCAAAGTCAAGCAATGGCTAGTTGGTGTCTCGAGGTATACAAAACAGGAAGCTCTGAGCGACATGGTACAGATTCACCCACTGGGGAAGAAAGGCCACGAATGAAAGCAAGTAAAATACCCCACCCCTTTCATTGGTAGGGCAGTAAAAGAGGCACAGCTGGGTAGCAGTGGGCCCTCCCAACATTTGGCCCTATAGCACTATTGATAGTTGTGCTTCTCGATTCAACATAAAAGGTGGCAGTTAGCAGTCTTGTGGGACCCTGCAGAACTAAGCAGATTAGGGAGCAGCGTCAGGGTGAGGAAAACAAGAGACGGAGAGTGCTGAGCTGGGAAGGCGTTCAGCCCCCTGGGCAAAGTGGTCTTCCTATTTTACCCCACAAACGCCAACAGGGCTCCATTTACTGCACAAGTTGCATGGAGTGTTGTGTGAAATTACTGCGTGAAAGCTGTTATAAGCGCTTTATTGTGATTTTGTTTGACACTCGGTTTTGAGACACTGCAGGCGGCGAGGGATTCTACACTGTTTATTCTGTGTCTAGTCACTGAAGGACACTTCATCCATCAAATAATGTTTGTGAGGTTGCGGTTGTGTCATGTGTGCCTGTGCTCTAAGGAGGTGCCTGTGTGTATGTTTTTTCATGTTTACACACACACACACACACGCGCGCACAGTTGTGTGATATAACGGTGCCAGTGCGCAGCTGGGTGTCATCGGTGTGCCTGTGCATGTGTGTTTTGTGGGCGTTTAAACCTGCTCGTGCAATATGCCCCTGAGTGTGTATTTTTCTGGTGATGGTGAACTAAATGTGCAAGCCCAGAAGGGAAGTCATCAAGTGTCCTGCAAGGAGTACATCAATAGGGAGGGCAGTGCACAGTTCCCATTTGTCTGTAGCACTGCACAACGTAATTCATGTGCATCATTTTACAAATCTGAGACAACACACAGAAGCTGGCATTCCTGACCTCTGGTTACAGAAGATGAGATTATGTGGAGAAATTAGCTTGAAGTTAAAAGGTAAGGGAGAGGGAAATGCCTAGTAGGAGCACTACTCAGAAATATTGCAACACCAACAACATATTGTAAAATAAAAGTAGCAGTGAAAATACAGCGTCAGCTTCTATATTTCCATTTAAAGCACTGCTGGCATATAATGTGGATGGTAGCACGGAGGGTCATTTCTGTAACTAAATAGCCTTTCTGTAAAACGTGGGTTGTATTTCTGTTTCCACGGTGACCGTAGTACTGAGGAATGAAAATCACCCAGTTATATGATGGCAGCTATATTCAGTTGCTTCTGGATACGAGACAATTTGGCCTGTGTTGTCTCCGAAAACAGTATTAGTATCGCATGGAAAGGGTAGAGAAGGAATACTAAGCCACTTTTATTTTTTACGATTACTAACACAAAGAAAACATAACCAACATCTGGCACAAATCTGTAGCGGCTTCAGATATTTGCCGCATTTGTGACAAGATAAGAACAAGCTTTACAGCCATGTTCACTGAAACAGAACGAGTGGAAAAAATGAGTGTTGTGTAAAGTGCTCCAAATTAAAGAACAAGAATTTACAATGCAATGGTTTCGCCTTTGGAAAAGTTAGAGCTATTGGCATTGTAAATGACAAATTTTGTATTTATGTGTTGGTTTTGAAAACAGATAAATAAATGCCATTGTCATTTACATTGCCATTAGCTTAATCTCTCGCAAATGTGAGACCTGTTGTACCCTACGGACGAGCTCAGCAGACCGCAATTACTACCACACACACACAACCCCAGAGCCACACACACACCCACCCAGAGCCAGCCACACACACACACACACACACACACACACACCCACACACCCAGAGCCACACACACACACCCAGAGCCACACACACACACACACACCCAGAGCCACACACACCCACACCCAGAGCCACATACACACACACCCAGAGCCACACACACACACACACCCAGAGCCACACACACACACCAACCCAGAGCCACACACACACACCCACCCAGAGCCACACACACACACACCCACCCAGAGCCACACACACACACACACCCACCCAGAGCCACACACACACACACACCCACCCAGAGCCACACACACACCCACCCAGAGCCACACACACACCCACCCAGAGCCACACACACACCCACCCAGAGCCACACACACACCCACCCAGAGCCACACACACACCCACCCAGAGCCACACACACCCACCCAGAGCTACACACACACCCAGACAGCACCATACATACATCTTAAAAGTACACAATCCGTTGTGTGTCGGGGCCGATGCCCCGCACACCGCCCTACTCTACACACGCTAACATGTGCTGCATCAATGCCCACAGAAGAGTGCCACAGCCCAGCCACCGCCCTGCATCTCTGGCGCTGCACAGATAAACAACTGTTGATATATGTGATACCAATGCAGCAAACCCGGCTGCCGTATCATTAGAGACAGGCACGCATCCTTTTATCGTCGTCCTGCTACTATAATGCTTCCTATAAATGACTTTCATGTGCCAATGCCGTTCCCACGTTTCACGTCTCTACCAGGACAGGTCCCACCAACAGGGTCTATACCCCAAAAGCTTTACTGTCATCTTTATGATATTGACAAAATGGGTGCCAAACAGAAGGTGGGTGGCATTAATCTATGTAAGCATTTGGAGACAAGTCAGCCTGCACTATGAGTCATTGTGATGCAGAAAGAAGCAGGCAAACTCTTCCTGATGTTCATGTTATAACCATCCAGTGCTTAATTTGAATAATAACAATTACTCGAATGTACATTTTTGTGGGGTGGGTGGGACGGAGCGGCTTTAATCCGCAAAAGCACACAGCTCAACCCCCGCTGTCAGACGGGAAAGACAAAATACATGTGCCAGAAATCCGATCCCGGGTCACTAACTATGTAGCACATTTGTTCAACAAATAGACATGTTTTCTCTTTTAAAAGCGTGGGGCGCACTAAACTCTTGTCACAACTGGGGGTTGTGAAGTGTCAGACGATGCGCTGAAATGTGAACTTTTCCTGTTCTGGTGCTTTACTTCTGTCACGTGAAACACACGAACCACTGATAATGGACCTCGATGCTGTAGGCGTAGGGTGTTGGGCTGGAGTACCGCTAAAACCCTACACCACAGATTCCCAAACTCCTCCTATAATGGTCTGAATTAAGACTAAAAAATATGTGTCCAGGCCTCCAGCTCGCACTGTGATGCACGATCAAATCCTTAAGTATAGTTTGCAACCATAGCTGCACGTGCTCCTGGGCAGAGTGCATGAAGCCCCTCCCTGTTTAGGAGGGAGACTTGAGACTTTGGACTTTGTAAGCATGTTTTCATGACAGGGCTCTCCAAAACGTACTACTATAGCTCTTGCCTGGTCTCTCCGTGACCCATCTGTCTTCTCTGTAATCAATCCTACATTCAGGGCAAAAAGAGAAGCCCATATCTCACCTATTCTGGTCACTGTTCGCTGCATGCCCATTGAAACCAGGCCCATATACAAGGCGGCCCTACACACATTCACACCTCACTACCGAGTGGAGAAACCTAAGCTGTCTGGAGGCCCCAGGCCATCGCGATATACAGAAGTCCTGGTGCTCCACCCTCCAACCCTTAGCAAAGGCTCACGGTCTAATCCTTCCCAGGAAATGGGACACCCCTCACCTACATACCACCGCCCCACCGGCGATCTTCAAAACGGAGTTTAAAACCCTAGACATTTCCCCTAAATGTCCCCTTAGTTAGCCTTTCCAATTGAAATGTGCTCTCACCTCAAATATCCTCTTAGCGAACCTCTCCTACGTCCGTTTTATTTGAACCAGTTGATCACCTGCTCGCTGCTCCTACCTACGTCCTCGAACTGTAATTTTATGGCTTATTAACGATCTGCTATTTTGAATCTTATGTAACGATTTACTGTAAAGCGCCCCAGTACCTCCGATGAATGCCCGCGCTATTTAAAAATGTGAGAATACTTAAATAAATAAATAAAATAAATAAAACTCCGTCCCTCTTGTGAACACACTTTACTAGAATGGATTGCCTGTGGTAAATGTACTCCTCCGCCTCTCTTTAAACACATCCCCTTTCAGGGGCGCCCAAAGTTTGCGTGTGTGCATTTATCGGATGAGGGGGTCTGCACAAAAAAAATCTGCAAAGACGCCCAGCCAGACATGGCTCATTAGGGCTTCCGAGAAAGACGCCGCTTCGGTTTTTGGCTGCTACTGATTGCGAGAGTCCGTAGTCCGGCCTCCTCCGTCCCCTGGCGCTATCGAACCCGTGCCAGGAAACGGCTTACTGGGGCAGAACAAAAGCTCTCCTATTTGACTCCGCAAGAATCAGAGGGTCAACGAGGGGGCGGGGTAGTGAATACCTTACTTAAGACGTCTGGATCTCAAGCCCTAGCGCCCCTGCATTACAGAGAGAAGCTAACATGTCACTGCATCCTCGGCGCAAGCTGACTGAAGCACGTCGGGACACAGAGAGGATTAAAAAAAAACAAGCACATGGCCTGCATTTCCTGTGGGCGGTTAAAGAGAAGAAATACGACGGACTGCTCTGAGTGTCTACCCAGCCTCGACTCAGCACCCAGCAGACAGAGCAGGGGATCGCATTTCAGTGACATGTGGTGGAAACAAAAGGACGGTGCACTGCACGATTCTTGTGCAATGTTTCGGCGCAGGCTAGTTCCAAACAGCTGTGACTCACGGAAAGCATGCCCGGCACGGCGAATGAAAGAATATTACAATCTGCTGTCCCGGTTATGCTTTGCCACTGATGTTTACTCCTAAGCAATAGCTCGGAGTCTCCAGTATTGACGACCTAATGTGGGCGGATTCAGTAGGCACACGGACAGCGGGAGGGGGGCGGGCAGGCACAGGACAGCGGGGGGGGGCGGAACGGACAGCGGGAGGGGGCGGGAACACGAACAGCGGGAGGGGGGGGGACGGGCACTCACTTGGACTTCTTCCGGCGGCCGTGGTCGGCATAATGACGAAAACAAACACCAAAAATAAAAAAACGAAACTCCGCCCACCGCCCGATGACGATGCAAAAAGGGTGGAGAGGTTAAAAATCTCGGGAACGCCCACGAATCTGGTCCTGCCTTGACGGACAGATCCGGCTTCCAATGGCTAGCCTCCATTTATGGAGCTAGCCAATGGAAGAAGGGGCGGATTCAAGTCCCCCATACTGCAAAACAAAAGATTTCTCCTGAGCGGAGCTAGGAGCTCCGGCCCCAGGCGAAATCTAAAAAAGTAGCTCCGAAAACATTTGCTAAAATGGGAGACGAAATGGATAGTAGTAATTGGTCCATGCTCTTGGGGAGGGCTAAACACAGGAAGAGGAATGACGAATGCACAACTTGGACAAATGGAAAGAAAATGAAAGCGACGAAGGAGCCAGCAAATGGACAGACAATGGGCAGGCTTGAGCCACAAAATCTAAACAACATGTTTATCTGAGACAGCGAGTGTGCTGTTACAACTGAGGGCTAAAAATCAATGTGTCTGTGTGTAATATAACTGGTGCTCATGTAAAGTGCTCCAATATCTTTGGGTTGAGTTTGCACTATATAAACAAAACTGCAAGCACACTGCAGACGCACTGCAGAGCACTTACACACACACTGCAGGCTCAATGAAGAGCACAATGCAGACCACACTTACAAGCACACTGCAGGCTTCCTATAGAGAATGCTGCGGAGCACACTTACGAGCACGCTGTTGAACAGGTTTACCAGTGCGCAGCAGGGCACTACATTAACAAGCGAATTATGGGACATTCTTAGGAGCTCACTGCAGGACAGGCTTATGAGCTCAATGTAGAGCATGCTGAAGAGACTGTTGTACGAAGGCAAAGTTTGAGACCCATTGGTATAAGGGGGTCACATTTACTCTAGTTTGCGCTGCACTTTAGCACGGAGTACTCGGCCATTACAGTAGGCCTCTGCAGAAATGTGAAGAAATGGAATGACTCACCAGATCCCTGGCCCAGGACATAGATGGTCTCTCCACGTCCCTCGTCCATCCGATCACGGAGCTGGCGAAGGAGACTGTCATACTGCTCACCGTTGGGGCTCACAAGGACCAGCTGCAAAGGAGCAAAATAGTCAGGGCATGGTGAGCACGAATTCCAAAAAAAAGCATACAACGTAAGGGGAGGGAAGAACGAAAGAACAGCTACTCTTCTGTGGGAAATCAGAATTATTTGTCTTTAAATAACAGATCAGTGTGTTGAAATACTAGAAGTACAAACCACTAACGATTGAGATTAACATATGTTTTGATGTACTGATCAGCAATATAATGTAAGGACTCAAGTATATTCATTGTTGTATCTGTCTCACACACACACAATGACCTATCAATACCCCTCTTCAGCAGAGAACAACTCCAAATTTTGTCAGAGCAACCCTGAGCTATGCTGTGATTACATATAATCAGATTTTTTTTTAAAAACACAGTTTGCTCAAGTGAGACGCTTGGACTAGGATCTAAGTGCTCCTGTTCCACAGCTCACATTCTGGACAAAAGGCACTTCTTCCTCGAACAGAGAGCTGGAGGTCCTAGAAGCAAGTACCCTTCCATTAGCTAGGAAGCGAACAGAGCATGAGCATGATGACGGACTATTGGGGAATCTTAAGAAACAGAGTAAGATTGGGGGCATGATAGTGGATTATGCCAGTCAAGGTGCTGGTGAACAAGACTACCTGGCTCAAGCTTCAATCTATTGAGCATTGTTTACAAAAACCATGTGGGCAGGAGCGGTAGCAATAATACAGACATCCGAACACAAGCAAAACTTCTGCGGTGATCTGAAAGCCACATTTGCTTATGTGGGGTAAGTACAAACTGTAATAGGAAGTACTGTCCTGGGAATTCTCACATAGCAAGGTACAAAACACAATCAAATGAGAAACAAAAGCACTAGAAAAGCACAGACAGGCACATTTTCAGCACATGTTGCAAACAGAAAAAGCTCATTACGGGCATTTAATTCCTCGGTTTTCAAAATAGAGTCTCACACCCAAATCAACAACATTGTCTCGGCCTAGAAACATGGGAAACGTCAGAGACTGTTCAGGAGGGGGTCACTTAATAAGCAGGAGCTACTGTGCCTCAAAAGTGGGGGCTGAGGTTGTTTGCCTCTGATGTCCTAGAGAGCCTGTTCCATTATGGCTCTGCACAGTACGCAAAGTACAACTCTTTCAACACTTCACTCTCAGGGTAGCAAGGGCGAACAGTAAAAGGCTTTGCATGGAGGTAATATGTGGTTGCTCAAGCTCAGAGCTTAACAATCAATCAACAGACCCAATAAAGTGAATATCCTGCCCAGATGCGTATCTTTAATCATTCAGTTCCACTCAATACTACTCAATACTACACACTATAATAATCAAAACAAGTTAGTGTTTCTGAGTGCTACTTGAAAGATTCTGCATCCAACCACTCCCTCTCTCTGTCTTCACTGTCCCCAAGCTCTCTTCCCAGCTCTGGATTGCCCCTCTCTCTAGTGGTAAACGGGAGTAGTGTCAATATATCATAGGTGCTGTTCCATACCCTCCAATGTGTATTTCTCGTACCTCTTCACAGGATAAGTCACTCCTCTCAGGATTGCTAACAGGCTGACCGGTGCTTAGAAAGTGTGCCCATACACTTGCGAGAAGAGTGGCACACCAGTAGGCTATTGTCCTTCACCTAAAAATTCTAAAGTGAAGGTTTGCATTCAGTGGAACACAAGCTATTCTTCTTCACAGTCGCCTAAATATGTGCATTTCTGCGATGTTGTGGTCCCGTTAGTAAGTGTAGACCCACAGGGTCCTCACACTCAGCCGATGCAACATATGCCCTACCTGACTGGACCACATGTGTAGCCCCCCGAAAGGCCACTGACACTTGGGTAGTTGCAGCCATGTACAAGCCAGTCACTAATTCTGCAGATGCAGCCCCACATTGGCGAATTAGCAAGACGCAAGCACAGCCTCAATCAGCTTCAACAATCACACTTTCGCTGTTCCAACCTGAAATAATTAGGAGACTCTAGGGGGGCGGAAGGGGCCTGTGACACCTGGTCCATCCCCCCAGGATCTCTCTCCAGCAGTCTGCTTCTTCTGAGCACCCCCCCCCCCCCCCCCCCAACCACCATGAATGTACTGGACCGTGTTCCTTCCTGGACAGTTTCGCTTTCTGCAAGGTAGTTTTCTTCCCTCTCCCGAGAGGCAGACTTCTAGGTGCTTTAGAACAGTACACAGCTTCTCTAGGAAGATATGGAGATTTCAGGTTATGTCCCCACACCTATGGAAAACCGGCTGTCATGCAGACACCGTGTCCAGTGGCACAGCAGCCATCTAAGTACTCTGCTGAGCACGCTTTCCCTTGGTCATAGAGGACATGGGACAGGAATAAAGGGGAAGATTACTGAGCAGATTCTTGCTAACTAATAACCTCACAGAATATCTAAATGGGTCCTGTCTCTGCTCCCCTCACTTCACTGCCTGGGTATCTTCCTGCACTGTATAGAGGAGAGGGAGAAATAAATGCGGACTCTCTAAGAGCACAGTCCTCACCCTCCATCTTGGGCCAGAAAGGGGCATCCAAAATGGATCCCAAATTTCTCCATTACACATGCTGCCTTACCAATGACAAGCACGTACCCACAAGAAACACACTAAACATTCACTCTGGATATTAGCATAAGGGACTGAGCCAGCGCATAGAAGCAGAACGTTACAGGAGACGACTGAAGGCCTCCACCCAAGTGATCCAAACAAAATAGTCTGATCACACAACTGGTCCTTAAAATATGGTTACTGCGACCACCACTCTATATGTTAACAAAATAATGACACAAACAGCAGTCCTCTGTCTCAAGTGAGGGAAAGCATGTTGTGACCCTCCAGACCATAGGACATGCTTAAATCTCTGCACCCATGCTACATCACTGTGATGCCAGGGCTAAAAATAAAATCGAAGAGAGTCCCGAGCCATCTTGGATCTGGGAAAAAGGTTGTGAATATTACATACAGGGAAATGCGCCTTGCTTAGTAGCACTGTCAAAAACCAAGGATAAATCTCACTCTACCGGACCTCTTCAACATTTTTGAAGCGCTCTGGGATGAATGAAGTTTGGTCAAATGGTATCTGTTCCTCTGTGACCCTTGGAAATATACACTCAAAAAGTAGGGAGAATGTGGAAAACGTGTTTCTTTGAAAATGCAGTTCCTTGGATCAAAGGAAGAGAGCTCTTGTGAAGTTTAGGTTGCCAAACACCGCACAGCTGAGATAATACACAGGTAAACATTAAACAGATACATGCCTGAAGCCAAAAACTAGTTGGCCAGGTTGACTGAGACTGATCAAACAGCATCACTAAAGTTGTAAAGCTGTGCTCCCTTTGACAGACTTACAGATAGTCCATCAGACGAGAGGCAGGCGGTACTATAAGCAGCAGAGATCACATTCACTCCTCTAGACTATGGAACCCATGAAAGAATAGGAGACTGACAGGAATCGTGTTGTATTGAGGCATTTGCAAGTGTGAAACTGAATTGGAATAGCAAAACCCCACTTCTAACAGCCAAGCGAAAGCCTTCCTTTGAGATAACTGATTTTACCACTCCTTAGATACGGAGGTTGTGATATGTAAAGAGGATAGGCAGTTCAGACCATTCCTGGATTCTGTGGAAACAAGACCATCAGACAAATGGGCCTGCTCTCTTGGGGACAATGCTGGTCCAACCAGAGGGTATTAAATGGCTGCGCATAGCAATAGACATGCACCACGGTGCAAATCTAACTTTTTTTGCCTTTATTCGAAGCAGTTCATAAAGAACATGTATTAGGTGTCTTTGTGAACTACAGGTGTTATGCACATAATTCTTAAAGGATTTGCCAGTGCCAATGTTCCCGATGTTCTCGGGCTGAAATTAGTTTGAGGTAACGTCTGGTGACCTCAAATGCTACAAGTTTCACCTCCCTCAACGCTACCCAAAAGCAGACCAAAGACAATAAAACCAACTAACATCACATGTCCATTTTTTTCGTCTCTTCTACACCTGCATTTCCTTCTTTCTGTCCCCTGCCATCCAGTACTGGTGTGCGATGGGTCGCTTAGCCACAATCCAAGAAACCAACATAGCAGGGCTTCAAGGCAAAGGGTTAGGGAAAAGATGGTTTGCTTCTCTTGCAGGAGTCTAACGAGAAGTATGGGTCTTAGCAAACCGGCTTCAGCTGCATAAAAAGGCACCACTCCCTTTCTGAGCCACAGAGCTGGCAAGGAGATAAGACATGTGCTACAGTGAGAGACCACAAGTGGAGAGTGTGAGACAAAAGTCCTGAGTTCAGAATCGAGTGCGGCCTTCTGCACCACGTCAGGCCCAGACCCACACAAACAGCAGTCTGTCTACACGGTTTAAGCCAAGGCGAGCCAAACAATATCTCCAATGCCTGCAAATAGTCTCAGGCAAACCTAATGTTGTCTTTTCAAGTATCACCGGAGGCAGGGCTGTCTATCTCCACACACGTCATTCCTCAACACATCCTATGCTGAAGACCTTAGTGCCAGATCAGTATAGAGGATGCCCAGTCTTAAGACACCCAGCATGTAAGGAGCGCTTCTTAGGCTGCCAAATGTGTGTTGCTTCGGGTAAATGTGCAGCACAATAGTTGCACAAACAAAACATGTACACGGATTTGAGAAATTAGAGTGCAAAGGACACACAGATGTTCCAATCTAATGCTGTAAGCAGGCAAGCGTACCCAATTCAAACACTTATGCAATTTACCGATGAGCCTTCACTGAACACTAAATCCATTCACGTTCAAGTTTGACTTCCAGTACAACAGATCTATTGACATCTACAAAGACATTTCACAAGTATCAAGAGACAGGATTCACAAATGTGGGTGTAGCTTTACAATGGAGACTCACAGATGACGGATTCAGACACCCCTTGTACAGTTAAAGCTCAATTTACCACATATCCACCCAAGACAGTTTCACATGCAATTACAGATCTACAGACATACTGCATTCCGAAGAGCCCCTCCACTACCTGTAAGTGGCTTTTGCTTTCCACCACGGTGTCCCTTTTCCTACAGAGCACTTCAATGCTTTATAGAGAAACGGACTCTACATAATGACACTTATACAGATTAAACTTTCTAGTGTATGTTTCTGCATGCAACAGAGCCAAAGATGTGTACAAGTGTGTATCATAAATTCCTCATATAACAGACACACACATGTACACCATTATGCCAAGTACACATGTAACAAACAGATCTGTGGCTAAGGGTACAACCTAATATTTCCCAAGCAACATCTTAAAACAATTTTACAACTCTATAACAGAAGTTACACAGGCGACACCCACAAACAATAATATACCTTTATAATGTGAGCTACATATGTGACAAGTCCACAATCAAGTATACAACTTTCATATTATAATTTACAAAAGAATACATCCAGATGTGCACTTCATGATTCCAGCTGCACATTCAGATCCGCAGAAGTACCGTATAGCTAGGTCTAGAAGCACGAACAACAAGAACGTGTGCAATTTTATAATTAAGGCTACCAGTTTTCCCTTTTTACTGATTTTAAATACTTATTGAAAACTATGTTTTATGCAAGTATTTATTTTTTAAATATGGATAAAAACGTACATTCGGTTATTTTTTTATAACCAATTACAAATACTGTCAGACATGACTGCGAGGCCAATGCTATGCTGACAAGTAACAGAGTTAAAACAAGCATTGAAAATACAATAGGTCTCGCCTTTGATTAAGTTAAAGCCATTTGCTTTGCTAATGGTATTGTATAGCAAAGCAAATGGCTTTAACTTAATGAAACGATACAGAAAAGGGGGTGGTGATGAACAGAGTGTCTGAATTAAGCAGACCACTCTTACCCAGTCCAAAGATCAGGGCTTGATCCATCACCGTTATTTATCTCACTGCCCCATCCCAGCTCAGAACCTGGCTATATGCAAATTAGTCTGTCCCTGGCCCAGTGCATCATGGGAACAGGGCAGACCAAACTACCAAGCCAATTCTTCACCAGAAAGGAGACAAGCTACCGGGGACCGGTTTCTGGCATTTCAGCCTCTTCGGCCCGGCTTGCTTGAATCCTGATGGAGCAGTGAGAAAGGGACTCATGTCTGAGTATACCCTGCCACACCTATAGTGGCCAAAAACGATACAGAAAAGGGGGTGGTGATGAACAGAGTGTCTGAATTAAGCAGACCACTCTTACCCAGTCCAAAGATCAGGGCTTGATCCATCACCGTTATTTATCTCACTGCCCCATCCCAGCTCAGAACCTGGCTATATGCAAATTAGTCTGTCCCTGGCCCAGTGCATCATGGGAACAGGGCAGACCAAACTACCAAGCCAATTCTTCACCAGAAAGGAGACAAGCTACCGGGGACCGGTTTCTGGCATTTCAGCCTCTTCGGCCCGGCTTGCTTGAATCCTGATGGAGCAGTGAGAAAGGGACTCATGTCTGAGTATACCCTGCCACACCTATAGTGGCCAAAAACGATACAGAAAAGGATTCAAGCAAGCCGGGCCGAAGACGCCTGAAATGGCAGAAACCGGTCCCCGGAAGCTTGTTTCCTTCCCAGTACAAGAATTGGCTTGGTAGTTTGGTTTGCCCTGTTCCCATCATGCACTGGGACAGGAACAGACTAATTTGCATATAGCCAAGTTCTGAGCTGGGATGGTGCAGTGAGCTAAAAAACGGTGATGGATCAAGCCCTGATCTTTGGACTGGGTAAGAGTGGTCTGCTTAATTCAGGCACTCTGTTCATCACCACCCCCTTTTCTGAATCATTTTGTCCACCATAAGCGTGGAAGGGTATACTCAGATGTGAGTCCCTTGCTCATTGCACCATCAGGATTCAAGCAAGCCGGGCCGAAGACGCCTGAAATGGCAGAAACCGGTCCCCGGAAGCTTGTTTCCTTCCCAGTACAAGAATTGGCTTGGTAGTTTGGTTTGCCCTGTTCCCATCATGCACTGGGACAGGAACAGACTAATTTGCATATAGCCAAGTTCTGAGCTGGGATGGTGCAGTGAGCTAAAAAACGGTGATGGATCAAGCCCTGATCTTTGGACTGGGTAAGAGTGGTCTGCTTAATTCAGGCACTCTGTTCATCACCACCCCCTTTTCTGAATCTTTAACTTAATGAAAGGCAATTGCATTGCAAAGACCTATTGCATTTGTAATGCTTGTTATGTCAGTGCCCCTTGGGGCGTGGCTTAGCAAGCCACGATGGCGGCTGTGTCTTGCTGAGGCTCCGCGATCGGGCTAGCATCCTGCCCAATTCCTGAGATCGCCGGGAGCCTCAACCTACTACGAAAGCACCTGTGGTACCCCCACTCCCTGAGGTATCCTCCTGGTGGGCCGAGTAGACTGCCGGTGCACGGCACCCACGACATATCTTCTACCGGAGCCGTGCGCCGAGTTCTCAAGATGGCGGTAGCGGCTCCGCATCACAGACGCCTGCATCGCCAGGAGCCAGTTCACTGAGCGGAGACCCTCGCAGGGGAGACCAGCCAACAACTACAGAGATCCCTGGGGTGCGGTAGGATCGGCCCTCGCCGGTGTGCCCCGGACCGAGCTTTCCCCTGGGAAGGTGAGTGCCCGCCCTCCCCCCTTCCCACCTCCGGGGACTTCGGAGCTGCTACCCGGGCGGCCTCCTGCCCCCTCCGGGACTCATAGGGGGGCGTGGACCGCGTCGTCCCCCGGCCGGGGGAGCCGAGACATTCCTGCCGCCCCGGGCGGATACACGATCCCGAGCGCCTGACCTTAAAATGGCGCCCGGGGAGTCCCGGAGACAGTGACCAGCACAAACCTCGTCTTGGGTGCAGAAGCGCTCCCCCGAGCCTACAGCGGCCACGCGCCGTACCAGAGACGTCCTACCACCACCCCTGGTCCCCCGGGATCATACCACGTGATCCTCGCCCCGACCGCCGGGGGAGGGGGGGGGGGGACGCCATTCTTGAGGACTTGAACAGCAGTGGAGAGGGGAGCCCCCCCTGTCGACACGCGCCCGTGGACACCCACACGGCCTCCTGCCGCACCACTGAAAGCTGTAGATCACCGGAGCGCCCCGGTACCCCGGGATACACCCGTAATTACCACTGGGCTGCCATCCACCCTCCAACACTGGTGATCGGCGACCCGCTGCCCCCGGCACCTACAGGAACGCAGCGCTATCTTCCCCGGACCCATGGGGAAAACACGGGGCTCACAGATGACTGCTGTCCCTGAAACAGCCCTTGAGAAGATGCCACACGCGGGGACCGGGGCACAGGCCAACACGCCACTCACGGACCCCACACTATCGGCGAAACTGGACCAGGTGCTAGCGGCTATCGAGCTGTCCCGACTCTCAATGGAGGAACGGTTGGGTGTCCTGACAACGGACATTAGCCTAATTCGCGACGATCATCGTAAGTTGGCGGATAGAGTGAAAGAGGGGGAACGGGCCGTGGCCACACTGCAGCCCACGGTGAAAGCGCAGGAGACGGACATGAAGGAGGTCATGCGCCGCGTGACGGCCCTCGAGGAGCGCGCAACTGATTTGGAAGGGCGCTCGAGACGATGTAACATTCGCGTCCTGGGTCTGCCGGAGGGGATTGAGAACTCAGACCCTTTGACCTACATGGAATCATGGATCAGATCGTTCACCCCCGAGTCAGAACGCTCAGCATTCTATCGAGAGAGCCCACAGGGTCCCTGCTCGGAAACCCCAGTCAGGCCTCCCTCCACGCCCCATGCTCGCCAAATTCCTGCACTTCCGAGACCGCGATGCGGTGCTTCGAGCGGCCCGGACGGCGGGTCCCCTGCAGGTGGAGGACCAACAGGTCATGGTATTCCCAGACTATGCCCGAGAAGTTCAGCAGCAACGATCTAACTTTCTGGAGGTTAAAAGGCGCCTTCGCGCGAATGGTGTCCAATACTCATTGTTGTTCCCAGCCCGCCTCAAAGTGTTGCACAAAGGGAAGGCCATATTCTTCACCACGGCGGAGGAAGCACGGGATTGGACTGAGTTTCATTGCCCACTGATCCCTAAACCCGGACCCCAGCGAACGCACAACAACGAATCACGAAGATCCAGAAGACGGGACACGAACCGCACCCAGGCAGACCCATCCAAAAATCAGCCATCCTCCCACTCGGGATCACCCGACCTCACGCAAATCATGCAGGAGAGGCGGGACGCCCTACGAGCGGTGACCGAACTCAATACATCACCCCTCGCATCGGACCTGAAATGCCAACCGCACCTATTCACACCTGAGAAAGACCGGGACAGTGATGGCACAATGTCAGGGTTTGGCCCACTCTCTTCCCCCCTCATTGCAACAAACGCATTGGACGCTACCCTGGCTGAACACCCGGACGCCTCTTCATGATGAGCGGGAGACAGCTGCTGTATCCTCTTTTATTGGTTACCCAATGTACTATACGATGTTTGTGAGCCGAAATTGCATAATCAGATAGCTTTCTGCGCTTGCGTGCGATAATCACATCTCCTACAAAAGCCCGATCCGCGCACAAGCCTGGCAGACACACGCTGCCACCCCCACAAGATTCTGTTGTAAACTCTCCCCTCGTGGGACACTGGTTTGGATATGCCACCCCCGGTGACATATCCCCAGCATTGGGACTGTTGCCCACACATGGTTCTCCCTGTTGTTATCCCCGTTAGTCCCCCCCCTATGCTTCAGGAAGCTTGGCGAGCAAGAGCACACACGAGTCATAAGACCCTGGTGGCCTCGGGAAATGCAAGGGGGCCCCGTCCACAAACACGACACCCTAGTGATGGCGATCTCACGACCGGATGTTAACGTGCTCACACTGAACGTGCGGGGTCTACACACTCCCAACAAACGCTACTCTGTTTACTCCTACATTAAGCGCATGTCGGCCAGTATTGCACTTCTGCAGGAAACGCATATTAACGCTACCGAACTAGGCCGGCTACAGACCAAGTGGCGGGGGACCTTTTGTGCCACACAATACTCAGCATTTGCGCGCGGCGCCTTAGTATGGGTTAGACCAGGCACCCCCTTCCGAGTGCTCAGACGGGTGGTAGACAGGGAGGGCAGATATGCATTTCTGGAGGGAATATTAGACGGACAAGGGATCCTCCTAGGCAGCATTTACGCCCCTAACACAGAGCAGGATAAATTCTGGGACCACCTCCCGGGAGTCTTAGCCCAGTTCACCACGGTCCCATGGGTGTTGGGAGGTGACTACAATTGCGCGCTGGACCCCATTCTGGACCGATCACCCCCCCCCGCACACTCCCCAGTCCCTCGACAAGCGGAACTCTTTAGAGCTTGGGCCACACATTGGGCGCTTACGGACGCATGGCGACACTTGCATCCACTGACCCGCATCTACTCATTTCACTCGATACCTCACAACCTCCGGGTTCGCCTAGACAGATTCTTATGCTCCGCATCGATCCTCCCTAAGGTCACATCCTCGGACTACCTGGGCCGGATCCTTTCGGATCATGACGCTCACATCTTACGTCTGACCTGACGCCCCCCACACCCACCAGTCCCCACTTGGCATCTCCCTAGAGACTGCCTGTCAGACCCGGTCTTTAGAGACACACACAACACTAGCATTCGAGATTACTTTTCACACAACACGGACACAGCGTCGTCGGCACTGGTGGAGTGGGATGCATTTAAAGTAGTGGCATGGGGGGAATTCATTAAACAGATTGCAGGGGTTCGCCGCACATTGGAACAAACACTCCTGACCTCGGAACGGCGTCTAGCTGCACTCACTAAGCGCACTGATGACTCGGAAGACCACACCGTACTCACAGCCGAAGCGAAGGCAATCTATCAGACCGCCTGTGCCGATCTTCGGAAATACAATTTCAGGGCCTATGCCTCCAGAGTTCACAAGCACAGGGACAAAACGGGGGCGATGCTCGCCTGGATGGCGAAGCAGGACACCGAAATCAAACCAATCACGGATATTATCACCCCGGAGGGTGTGCTGGTGCGATCTCAAGTCGAGATCCTCCGGGCGTTCCAATGCTATTACGCCCAAGTATACGGAGCCCCGACCCGACACTCCCCAACGCTCGTGGATCACTTCCTCGACCCACTGACGCTATCCACGATATCGGATGCAGATAGGCATGCGCTCGACACTAAGATAGTACCCTCAGATATCACACAAGCGATGCGTGCCCTGTCTCGGAATAAAGCACCGGGACTCGACGGCTTCCCACTAGAATACTACTCGACGTTTTCTCCCCTGGTGGTCCCCCGATTGGTTCGGATGTTTAAGGCGTCCCTCCATTTGGGACGGCTACCCCAGTCACTACGAGAGTCCGTGATTGTTACCTTTCCCAAACCCCACAGGGACCCACTCCATATGGGTTCGTACCGCCCGATCACTCTTCTGTCAGCAGACTGTAAGATACTAGGGAAGATCCTAGCTGACAGATATGCCCAGGTCATACGCCCATTGGTCCACCCGGACCAATGTGGCTTCGTTCCGGGGCGGAACACCTCACAAAATCTCCGCCGAGTCTTCCATGTCCAGGATCAGGTACGCGACAGATTCCCCCGCGCCGCCTGCCTCATTATGGATTTGGAAAAGGCATTTGACACTCTCGCATGGCCATTCCTCTTCTCGGTCCTGCGTCGCCTCAACGTAGGCCCGACGCTCATGGCGTACACACGCCTCCTGTACACCGACCTGACCACGCGAGTGCGGATAGGGAAACACATCTCATCTGCATTTGAGGTTCAACGAGGCACGAGACAGGGGTGCCCCCTGTCACCTCTTTTATTTGCCCTGGCCGTCGAACCGCTGGCGGTTAGACTGCGCCAGGAGGGGATATATTGGGGCATTCCGCTCACGGACGGTACTCATTGCGTCTCTATGTACGCGGATGACCTCCTCATTTACGTCCGGGACATCGAGACTGACCTAACCCCCATAGGGGTGGCACTCGCTGAATTCGCGGACGCCTCGGGACTCCAGGTGAACTGGGACGAGTCCACGATTTATCTCTTCCATCAGAGCCTACCTCCCCGGGACGTGGCACTGGGGACCCATATACTCTCATGGTCCACGAAGCCCCCCGGTACCTTGGTGTCCGCCTGTACCACTCTCCGGCGGATATCTTTGAGGGTAATCACCGTAGAACCCTCGCTAGCCTACGCCTGACGGTCGCCTTCTGGAATAAACTCCTGTTGGCCCCCATAGGGCAGATAGCCCTGGCGAAAATGGTGATGCTTCCCCGACTCCTCTACCACTTCACTAACTTGCCGGTGGTGCCACCCAGGTCCTTTTTCCAGGACCTTGACTCCCTCTTGGGTACCCTTATTTGGGGAGACGGCAGACATAGGGTGGCCCTGAAAACCCTCCAACTTCCTACAACACAAGGTGGGCTCGGAGCTCCCTCCTTTGAATCCTATTTCCTGGCGGCGCAGCTCCAATGGCTATCGTATTGGACGGCGGACCGTCACACCCGAGAGACATTTACTTCGACTGGCAGAGTAACAACCCCGGAAATCACCCGACTTCTCCTCCTGGGCACCAAGCCCCGACGAACATACCCCCTGCAAGTCACAATAGCACGTCGGTGTATGATGCGGATCCACCGGATGTCCCCAGGTAGACCCCCATACTCCCCACTACTGCCATTGATAGGCTGACCCAGTCGAGACTCATATTTCACGGCTCCAATGCTAACTGCATGGACGCAAAGTGCCATCACGGACATGGAGTCGCTATTTGAGGGGGGTCAGTTGAAACCAATTGACCGACTGGTCGCTGAATACGCACTTCCCCCGGGTCAATTCCTCCGATATCGACAGTTGCTCGAGGGACTCCGTCCCTACTATAATCTCCAGGCCGGCGAACCTGATACGCATCCTGTAATACACACTATCCACCACATGGGAGTGGAGCGCCACTTGGTCACCTGGCTATATGAGTCGATCCAGGAACTCACGCACGCCCCCCTGACAACCCTGCGGGCCACATGGGAGGAAGACATCGGACGTGCACTACACGACTCAGAGTGGACCAGAGCGCTCGAGGCCCCAAAACGCGTCTCCAGGAATGCACGCTTCAAAAACATTCAATACTGTATTTTGCACAGGGCATACCTCACCCCAGCACGCCTGCAAAGGTTCTACCCATCGACACAATTCCTATGCCCCCGATGTCACTCCCCTGATGCGAATTTTCGTCACATGTTCTGGAGCTGTCCCGACCTGCACTCCCTATGGCAAACGGTGCACGACACACTAGCGGATATCACAGGCCTCGCAACACTAGCCTCCTGGGAATCCTGCGCGCTAGGCATATTTCACGTCCCTAAGCGAGCACCGGTGCACAGACGCTTTGTGTCCTTAGCGCTGCTACTGGCGAAAAGATGCATCGCCATGCACTGGCGGTCCTCAGAAGGTCCCCCCATAGCGGCATGGACGGGGGCGGTCTGCAAGTGGGCGGCGGCGGAGGAGGATGCCCTTAGGGAGGAGGAGGCTAGAGGTGCGCGGAAAGATCCCATCTCTATGGAATGGGCTATGCTCCTTCTTCGCTTCCGGCAGTCCGTGCACACAGTAGACCCACCTACACCCCCCCCCCCCACCCGAGAGCGCCCTTAATCCTGGACTGCTGCCCACCATCCCAGTATCGAACCCCGGTGCTCCACACTCCCTCGTCACCGCCCCGCTACCATGTCATCCGTCCTGCTACTCACATGAGTGGGAGGCCCCCACCTCCCGATTGCCCAACCTCATTATGAGTACATACTGGGGATCCCACTGCCTTCCGACACCTGAAGCCTGTTCTATCTCCCGCTGCTCTTGCTAACGCCTTTACGCTTTCCCCCCACAGTTCTGTCCCCCCCGTTACCTGGTAACGCCGCTGTGCGAACGGTACAGACCCCGACCCTTTACCCTAGAGGCGGGAATTCACACACCCACTGTTATTCTTCGTACCCCCCCTGCGAAGCACGTTCACTGTATTCCTGCCTGAAATCATATGGGATTGATCTGTACTGTTTAATGGAGGAAGAGCCTGTTTACACCAGTTTATATATAGAAATGTTGCGCACATGACTGGCCGTGGCTGAATGTTGACGCCACACCAGTAGATGATCCGCCTTATGCCCATGTTCTATGATGCAACAATAAAAACATTTAACAAAAAAAAAATGTCAGTGCCCCTTAAGCACTGTCACCCATTCTGGAAGTACAGGTATGTCACAGGAGCTTCCTGCAGTTCTAAAAGCACGGTCAGAAATCCAATGGACGCCAAGTGTATTTACGTGAAATGAATGAAGATGCTGTCAGTCGTTGTACAGGAATAGGGGATATGCTCAGTCATTCTACCAAAGCTAAAGGACGACGAGGGCAGTAAGTCCACAGATTAACATAAGACATCAGAGACTCTATAGGCTCATACAAGGTGGCAACATTTTGGTAGGTGCAGTCGTAGTTCTCAAGACAAGACGCAAGTATGATGTCAATGGATTCAAAGGTCTGATTGTCAAATGTTGTAGAGGCACTTTTACATGAAGTCTCTGGGTCTCGCAGTCAAACCCCTGCATAAGCCGCCTTTCCTGAGCCTCTGCTTCTCCGCCCGGCCCATGGTGGCTTCCCCCAGGTGGGTGCTCCCACAGAGGAGCACCAGGAAGAGCAGTGCACAGGCCCGGGATGAGCACATATCCCGGCTCATGGCAGCGGAGAGGGGGCTAAGTCCTCGGGGCAGTGCGAGGGCAGCACATCCTCCTACTGTGTCTGTGCTGCTGTTCAGCAGGCTCTGCACCGGCCGCTATGCTCCAGTGTGGGCCAGGTGAACAAGGAACGCATGTACAAAGCCCTGTCCGAGTGTTGGGGTGGACTGAGCTAGCCACAGGAGACACGTCTACCAACAGCATGATTCACAGTGGCGGCCATCTTGTACTGCTTGATATATATATATATATATATATATATTATATCTACGAGCATCACTAAACCCAGTGAATTATTTCTCTTAAAACAAAAATACAGATGCATGTTCTTCCAATCATTTCAGAGCGGATGCGCGATATACAAAACAAACAATTTTTATAACACCGTAATATTAATTATTGGTGAAATTAATATTTATTAATTCAATTTTTGTTTTTGCCTAAGCTTTAGCCAATGCAGTTTAAGCTTGGCCTACATTGGACAGCCTCTTCCCATGCGCCACTGATGCATGTTATTGTCTGGTTCTAAGATGCATGGTCTCTGACATTACTTTCAGAGAAAATAGATGGTTTTAACTGGCAGAGTGGTTATGGACACAAGTGTTGTATTCATCAGCCCCTCTCTCCTTCAAAACAGTCTTTGAAAAGTGAACATACATTACATGTTCCCTGGTGAACACGGTTGACGTCCCTCAGTTCTTAGCCTAGAATGGATGTTGTTGCCAATGTCTAGGTTTTGGAGAGATAGTTAGGCACGGTCAACCCCATTGTATTTATAAATGCTCGTTTAAAGAACAGTTTGCACAACACCACAGTTAACGTGGGCAGTTTTGATTTTTTTAATGTAATGGGTTGGATAATGCTTAGATGCTGTTACTTGTGTGGTTAAGAGATGAAAAGCGTAGAAATGGCAGATTGTCATTAAGTCAAGCTTGTGATTAAGCTAGGGTGAACTTACTGATACGGCTCATGGCTTCTCGGTTATTTAAACAAGTTGGAGTAGCGGAGGAGCGGGTTTACAGAATGCATACTAATGAGTAACAGTATTTATTTGCAATGAATTGCATCATGGTTGAGACTGGAAGAACAAGAGAGATATAAAAGGAGAAGATGGAGTAGGTTGAAGCTTTTCATGGATCTCGAGTTATTAGCGTATTTTCCAACAAGTTGCCAGAAGTAATCGGTATTCGTGAGTAGCAAGAAAAGAAACTGTTGACAACGCCACATTCGCTCTATGCAGTCCTCCAGCAGGATCTCCCTCCTCTGAATCGGGCACCAGAGGAGACTGTGGTTAAGCACATATCCAGTGAGGAAGGTTAAATTCGAAGTTACCTTTCTTCCCAGCAAAAGCTCAGTTTAATGTAAAGAATTGATGGCATTGCCATTTTAAATATGAATCTGAGTGAGAGAAAAGCCTCTCTCTTTGACGGTTTTCTTACTGTTTGGGGCTCATCAATTTACCTTATCTCATGGTCCTTGCAAGTGATGTCGATTAAGAGTGTGGCTGTAGCATCCTCAGCGTCTGGTAGTGCTGTTGTTGAACACAGCCAAGTTAATTTTCTAAGTAGAGTAATCCTTTTTAGGTCGAGGGACCTATAAGCTGCGCAAAGCGCAGCTTCCGGTCCGGAGATCTTATGTTTTGGAGTAGGGCAGTTTAAATCCGCCTCTCTGCTCCGTTCGCTTCCATTGGCTGGCTTCCTAAACGGAGGCCAGCCATTGGAAGAGAAGGGAGTCACTCCAAACAAGCCCCGTCTCTTTCGGATTCGGGGGCGTAAGTTTTGCTGTTCTTTAGCTCGTGACGTCGTCCGTCACTCAGGACAGCAAAACACGCCCCTGAATCCGAAAAATTTCGGAAGCTTGAGGCCGCTATTTTGCTGCTGGTAACGTTGAGGTAGGCTGCTCTCGCTTTCCTCGTTCCCCCGTCTCTCGCTTTCCTCTTTCCCGCCGTCTTTTTTCCCGCCCCCTCCCGCTGTCCGTGTCTTTTCTTGGACTTATGAACAGGGGCCTTCTATTCTGGGATGAGAGGATGGGCATGTAAGCTCCTAAACCACACCACTTGTAAACATCTCGGTTTGGGCACACTGAATGGCTAAAGTTAATCAAAACTTAGAGATTGTACTTTAGGTGGGAGGTAGCCTGCTACACTCGTACATGCCTGTATTACGGCATTCTTGAACAGGGAAAAGTGCACACACGCAACCCCTCCCTGCTCGTGTCTTTCTCTCTTCGTGGGAGGTAGCCTGCTACACTTGTACATGCCTGTATTACGACATTCATTAACAGGGAAAAGTGCACACACGCAACCCCTCCCTGCTCGTGTCTTTCTCTCTTCGTGGGAGGTAGCCTGCTACACTCGTACATGCCTGTATTACGGCATTCATTAACAGGGAAAAGTGCACACACGCAACCCCTCCCTGCTCGTGTCTTTCTCTCTTCGTGGGAGGTAGCCTGCTACACTCGTACATGCCTGTATTACGGCATTCATTAACAGGGAAAAGGGCACCAACGCAACCCCTCCCTGCTCGTGTCTTTCTCTCTTCGTGGGAGGTAGCCTGCTACACTCGTACATGCCTGTATTACGGCAATCATGAACAGGGAAAAGTGCACACACGCAACCCCTCGCTGCTCGTGTCTTTCTCTCTTCCACGGAATTACAGAAAAAAAGATTGTATCCCATATGTTGCAACTGACACAAACCAGGCTGTCTTCCCATAGGCTTGATAGGAAGCGCATATCCGAATTTAAATAAAGAAGGGACACAAAGAAGGGACACTTTAGGTATTGACTCAGCATCCTGCCATTGTCTATAGCTCTGCGAGAAACACGGACCTTGAGCCGTAGTGGGTGGATATAAACACTATGTAAAATAAAACGTAACTTCCTGGAAAAGTTCAAATTCATCGAGTTATCACGGGTTCACTTTTTTACAGAGCCCCTCCTGGAGGGTGGGCGTCTTTTTATCAGTAGCCACTCTGCCCTCTCCTGTTCTTTGCATCTCCCTCCTGGAAGGCAGGATCAAGAGGCTGCCCAATGTTCATTAAAGCTGTCCGCTGTGTTACAGAGATCCGCAATCAGTGTCTACAGAGTTCGTTGGAAAATATTGTTTCATTTGTCTACAAATCTATATGATTTCATCTCCGAAGTGTGAGAGGTTTCTGTGCCCCTCTCGTTCTTGATCGACGCTCCTTGCTGCTGGCCTCCCCCCCCCGTCTCTCTTACGTTTTTTAGGCGTTTTTTTTGTTGGATTGTTTGCTGCAGGAAATCGCTGCGATTTGGCGCGATGCAGTCACTGTGCGTGGTGGAGCCAGCGGTCCTTGTCAAGCGTCGCTCTGCACAGCTACCTCCTGCCTTTCCGTTAGCAGGCACCCTCTGTGTTGTCTGTACTTGACTAAACACCAGAGAAGATATGAATGAACACACGCTGTTCGTTCGCAATGCGGTAGTTTTACCTTTTCGTTGAAAATTACTTAGCGGGTTTACCTGCACAAACCCAGGACACCTTACCCGTTGAAGGGTCATGTGCTCACAGATGCGTGTGCTCACCTTTCAGCAGGTTGGAGTACTCTTCAGTGCACACTCACCTTTGAATAGGCCGTCTCATTGTTTGAGAACCGAGATGGCAAGTTGTGGAAATGTAGGTGACTTTTTTTTTACTTTTTTCAATTCAGTTCATTGCGTTTACAAATTGATATTGTAATCCTCAAGTGAGTGCCAGTGTTCGTATTTCTTCTTCTTTAAAATGTATTACATTTTACCCACACTGGGTGGAATGTTGTGATCTCCTTAGAGTCCTCGGGCTATAACAGTTGTGAAAGCCGGTTATCATGGTTACACACCCTTGTCGATGGTTCAGGCCTGTAATTCTATCTCGGGCCCATCATTCATTATTGCCCTCAGAGTAGAGACTGCTGCAGTCTCTACTGCTTAATAACTCTTCTTTCTCTTTGGAAACTATTATACTGCCTAATAATGATTTGTCTATCTAAATATTTATTAACTTACAGTTGCCTAATGACCCATTTTTGCTTACTGAATATGTGTGCACATTTTGAAAAAATATAGTGCTTTGCTGGATATCTAGCCTTGTGTTGCAGAACCTAGGCTCAGTATTCGCAGGAAGGCGTGTAGTGTCATTGAAACAGTGCTGCCTTTGGACTATTTAACAATATATTTGACTTGCACTGTTTATATCACTCATAGTTCCATCTCAGTCTCTCTGGCCTCCCCTCAACTCCATTTTCACTGTCTCCTTTTCTATCTATGTCATCCATTATTCTCTATCCCTTTTGTTCCCCTCTCATCTACCTCATTCTCAACTCAATCTTTGCATCTCTCCACCCTTTCCATAGCTCCATCTTCGGTCAGTCACCCCCCCCCCCCCCAACCTCTAGCACGCACTGGCATCTATCTTTTCCATTGTATTTACCACCATCAGGCCTCTTCAGAACTTTCCGTCCAAGATTTTCAATACAACAGATCATGGAGCAAATACGCATCTTGAATGGGCATATAAACACGTTTTTGTAGAAAACAGTGGGCATATAAACATATGTGTTTTGTAGACATAGAATAGTTAACAGCACAACACATGAACTATGTATATGCTTAGAGTGAAACCACAAAAAAGCTGGTCTGCATATAGAAATTCAACATGGAAAATGCCTTCCTATTTGTAATATTTACAACAAGGGGTGGTGAGGGACAGGGTCTCTGAATTAAGCAGAATACTCTCACCCAGTCAAGAGATCAGGGCTAGATCCAACACCGTTTTTTAGCTCATTGCACCATCCCAGTTTCAGAACCTGGCTGTATGCAAATTAGTCTGTCCCTGGCCCAGTGCAGCATGGGAACAGGGCAGACCAGACTACAAAAGCCAATTCTTACACTGGGAAGGAAACAAGCTTCCGGGGACCGGTTTCTGGCATTACAGCCGTCTTCGGCCCGGCTTGCTTGAATCCTGATGGTGCAATGAGCAAGGGACTCATGTCTGAGTATACCCTTCCACGCTTAGGGTGGACAAAAATATTTACAACAAGGGGTGGTGAGGGACAGGGTCTCTGAATTAAGCAGAATACTCTCACCCAGTCAAGAGATCAGGGCTAGATCCAACACCGTTTTTTAGCTCATTGCACCATCCCAGTTTCAGAACCTGGCTGTATGCAAATTAGTCTGTCCCTGGCCCAGTGCATCATGGGAACAGGGCAGACCAGACTACAAAAGCCAATTCTTACACTGGGAAGGAAACAAGCTTCCGGGGACCGGTTTCTGGCATTACAGCCGTCTTCGGCCCGGCTTGCTTGAATCCTGATGGTGCAATGAGCAAGGGACTCATGTCTGAGTATACCCTTCCACGCTTAGGGTGGACAAAAATATTTACAACAAGGGGTGGTGAGGGACAGGGTCTCTGAATTAAGCAGAATACTCTCACCCAGTCAAGAGATCAGGGCTAGATCCAACACCGTTTTTTAGCTCATTGCACCATCCCAGTTTCAGAACCTGGCTGTATGCAAATTAGTCTGTCCATGGCCCAGTGCATCATGGGAACAGGGCAGACCAGACTACAAAAGCCAATTCTTACACTGGGAAGGAAACAAGCTTCCGGGGACCGGTTTCTGGCATTACAGCCGTCTTCGGCCCGGCTTGCTTGAATCCTGATGGTGCAATGAGCAAGGGACTCATGTCCGAGTATACCCTTCCACGCTTAGGGTGGACAAAAAAAAGCAAGCCGGGCCGAAGACGGCTGTAATGCCAGAAACCGGTCCCCGGAAGCTTGTTTCCTTCCCAGTGTAAGAATTGGCTTTTGTAGTCTGGTCTGCCCTGTTCCCATGATGCACTGGGCCAGGGACAGACTAATTTGCATACAGCCAGGTTCTGAAACTGGGATGGTGCAATGAGCTAAAAAACGGTGTTGGATCTAGCCCTGATCTCTTGACTGGGTGAGAGTACTCTGCTTAATTCAGAGACTCTGTCCATCACCACCCCTTGTTGTAAATAATTTTGTCCACCCTAAGCGTGGAAGGGTATACTCAGATGTGAGTCCCTTGCTCATTGCACCATCAGGATTCAAGCAAGCCGGGCCGAAGACGGCTGTAATGCCAGAAACCGGTCCCCGGAAGCTTGTTTCCTTCCCAGTGTAAGAATTGGCTTTTGTAGTCTGGTCTGCCCTGTTCCCATGATGCACTGGGCCAGGGACAGACTAATTTGCATACAGCCAGGTTCTGAAACTGGGATGGTGCAATGAGCTAAAAAACGGTGTTGGATCTAGCCCTGATCTCTTGACTGGGTGAGAGTACTCTGCTTAATTCAGAGACTCTGTCCATCACCACCCCTTGTTGTAAATAATTTTGTCCACCCTAAGCGTGGAAGGGTATACTCAGATGTGAGTCCCTTGCTCATTGCACCATCAGGATTCAAGCAAGCCGGGCCGAAGACGGCTGTAATGCCAGAAACCGGTCCCCGGAAGCTTGTTTCCTTCCCAGTGTAAGAATTGGCTTTTGTAGTCTGGTCTGCCCTGTTCCCATGATGCACTGGGCCAGGGACAGACTAATTTGCATACAGCCAGGTTCTGAAACTGGGATGGTGCAATGAGCTAAAAAACGGTGTTGGATCTAGCCCTGATCTCTTGACTGGGTGAGAGTACTCTGCTTAATTCAGAGACTCTGTCCATCACCACCCCTTGTTGTAAATAATTTTGTCCACCCTAAGCGTGGAAGGGTATACTCAGATGTGAGTCCCTTGCTCATTGCACCATCAGGATTCAAGCAAGCCGGGCCGAAGACGGCTGTAATGCCAGAAACCGGTCCCCGGAAGCTTGTTTCCTTCCCAGTGTAAGAATTGGCTTTTGTAGTCTGGTCTGCCCTGTTCCCATGATGCACTGGGCCAGGGACAGACTAATTTGCATACAGCCAGGTTCTGAAACTGGGATGGTGCAATGAGCTAAAAAACGGTGTTGGATCTAGCCCTGATCTCTTGACTGGGTGAGAGTACTCTGCTTAATTCAGAGACTCTGTCCATCACCACCCCTTGTTGTAAATAATTTTGTCCACCCTAAGCGTGGAAGGGTATACTCAGATGTGAGTCCCTTGCTCATTGCACCATCAGGATTCAAGCAAGCCGGGCCGAAGACGGCTGTAATGCCAGAAACCGGTCCCCGGAAGCTTGTTTCCTTCCCAGTGTAAGAATTGGCTTTTGTAGTCTGGTCTGCCCTGTTCCCATGATGCACTGGGCCAGGGACAGACTAATTTGCATACAGCCAGGTTCTGAAACTGGGATGGTGCAATGAGCTGAAAAACGGTGTTGGATCTAGCCCTGATCTCTTGACTGGGTGAGAGTACTCTGCTTAATTCAGAGACTCTGTCCATCACCACCCCTTGTTGTAAATAATTTTGTCCACCCTAAGCGTGGAAGGGTATACTCAGATGTGAGTCCCTTGCTCATTGCACCATCAGGATTCAAGCAAGCCGGGCCGAAGACGGCTGTAATGCCAGAAACCGGTCCCCGGAAGCTTGTTTCCTTCCCAGTGTAAGAATTGGCTTTTGTAGTCTGGTCTGCCCTGTTCCCATGATGCACTGGGCCAGGGACAGGCTAATTTGCATACAGCCAGGTTCTGAAACTGGGATGGTGCAATGAGCTAAAAAACGGTGTTGGATCTAGCCCTGATCACTTGACTGGGTGAGAGTACTCTGCTTAATTCAGAGACTCTGTCCATCACCACCCCTTGTTGTAAATAATTTTGTCCACCCTAAGCGTGGAAGGGTATACTCAGATGTGAGTCCCTTGCTCATTGCACCATCAGGATTCAAGCAAGCCGGGCCGAAGACGGCTGTAATGCCAGAAACCGGTCCCCGGAAGCTTGTTTCCTTCCCAGTGTAAGAATTGGCTTTTGTAGTCTGGTCTGCCCTGTTCCCATGATGCACTGGGCCAGGGACAGACTAATTTGCATACAGCCAGGTTCTGAAACTGGGATGGTGCAATGAGCTAAAAAACGGTGTTGGATCTAGCCCTGATCTCTTGACTGGGTGAGAGTACTCTGCTTAATTCAGAGACTCTGTCCATCACCACCCCTTGTTGTAAATAATTTTGTCCACCCTAAGCGTGGAAGGGTATACTCAGATGTGAGTCCCTTGCTCATTGCACCATCAGGATTCAAGCAAGCCGGGCCGAAGACTGCTGTAATGCCAGAAACTGGTCCCCGGAAGCTTGTTTCCTTCCCAGTGTAAGAATTGGCTTTTGTAGCCTGGTCTGCCCTGTTCCCATGATGCACTGGGCCAGGGACAGACTAATTTGCATACAGCCAGGTTCTGAAACTGGGATGGTGCAATGAGCTGAAAAACGGTGTTGGATCTAGCCCTGATCTCTTGACTGGGTGAGAGTACTCTGCTTAATTCAGAGACTCTGTCCATCACCACCCCTTGTTGTAAATAATTTTGTCCACCCTAAGCGTGGAAGGGTATACTCAGATGTGAGTCCCTTGCTCATTGCACCATCAGGATTCAAGCAAGCCGGGCCGAAGACGGCTGTAATGCCAGAAACCGGTCCCCGGAAGCTTGTTTCCTTCCCAGTGTAAGAATTGGCTTTTGTAGTCTGGTCTGCCCTGTTCCCATGATGCACTGGGCCAGGGACAGACTAATTTGCATACAGCCAGGTTCTGAAACTGGGATGGTGCAATGAGCTAAAAAACGGTGTTGGATCTAGCCCTGATCTCTTGACTGGGTGAGAGTACTCTGCTTAATTCAGAGACTCTGTCCATCACCACCCCTTGTTGTAAATAATTTTGTCCACCCTAAGCGTGGAAGGGTATACTCAGATGCGAGTCCCTTGCTCATTGCACCATCAGGATTCAAGCAAGCCGGGCCGAAGACGGCTGTAATGCCAGAAACCGGTCCCCGGAAGCTTGTTTCCTTCCCAGTGTAAGAATTGGCTTTTGTAGTCTGGTCTGCCCTGTTCCCATGATGCACTGGGCCAGGGACAGACTAATTTGCATACAGCCAGGTTCTGAAACTGGGATGGTGCAATGAGCTAAAAAACGGTGTTGGATCTAGCCCTGATCTCTTGACTGGGTGAGAGTACTCTGCTTAATTCAGAGACTCTGTCCATCACCACCCCTTGTTGTAAATAATTTTGTCCACCCTAAGCGTGGAAGGGTATACTCAGATGTGAGTCCCTTGCTCATTGCACCATCAGGATTCAAGCAAGCCGTGCCGAAGACGGCTGTAATGCCAGAAACCGGTCCCCGGAAGCTTGTTTCCTTCCCAGTGTAAGAATTGGCTTTTGTAGTCTGGTCTGCCCTGTTCCCATGATGCACTGGGCCAGGGACAGACTAATTTGCATACAGCCAGGTTCTGAAACTGGGATGGTGCAATGAGCTAAAAAACGGTGTTGGATCTAGCCCTGATCTCTTGACTGGGTGAGAGTACTCTGCTTAATTCAGAGACTCTGTCCATCACCACCCCTTGTTGTAAATAATTTTGTCCACCCTAAGCGTGGAAGGGTATACTCAGATGTGAGTCCCTTGCTCATTGCACCATCAGGATTCTAGCAAGCCGGGCCGAAGACGGCTGTAATGCCAGAAACCGGTCCCCGGAAGCTTGTTTCCTTCCCAGTGTAAGAATTGGCTTTTGTAGTCTGGTCTGCCCTGTTCCCATGATGCACTGGGCCAGGGACAGACTAATTTGCATACAGCCAGGTTCTGAAACTGGGATGGTGCAATGAGCTAAAAAACGGTGTTGGATCTAGCCCTGATCTCTTGACTGGGTGAGAGTACTCTGCTTAATTCAGAGACTCTGTCCATCACCACCCCTTGTTGTAAATAATTCCTATTTGTAAGGCACTGTGAAGGAAGCACATTACTGTTATCTGAAGAAATGATTTTGGGCACATAAGTGATGTGTGTCAAGACTAGGTCTTAAGTTAACAGAGATTTCTTGGAGAAATGTTGCATACATTTTGTATTCCCACTGCAGGTGGACAAGACTTTGTTAGTGAGAGAATCTTTGTTCTTAGTAGATGAGTAGGTATGTAAAGCTGCAACTGGTATGAAAAAATGCGATAAGATGGGAGGAGAATTATCATGGGACAAGGAGACGAGACAGAAGACGGCTGGAGTAACGATTTATGAGAACAGCAAGGCGGTGTATAGAAACCAGTGTGTTCTGATAGTATGGAAATTTACTGCTTACAGTTTGTGGAACGTCCTTTGGATATGACTGATGCTATGATGTAATGTGGTGAGGGATAGTTGAGATTCTGACTTAGGACACCTTGAGGTACAGATCTCTGCTTTGGTTAGTGTGGCTTTATGCCACTTGACCCATGTTGGAGTTTCTTCTACGGAGGACTCTCACAGCTGACACCGTTCTAAATTTGCCTTAATTTAAATCTGTCTGTTTGTGTGGCTCTGTCTGTTTGTGTGGCTCTGTCTGTCTGTGCAGCTTTTTTTGTAGGTGGCTCTATGTGTGGGTGGCTCTGTGTGTGTGTGTAGGTGGCTGTGTGTGTGTGTGGCTGGCTCTGTGTGTGTGTGTGGGTGGCTCTGTGTGTGTGTGGCTCTATGTGAATGACTGTGTGTGGCTCTGTGTGTGTGCGCGTGGCTCTGTCTGTGTGTGTGCGCGTGGCTCTGTCTGTGTGTGTGTGCGCGTGGCTCTGTCTGTGTGTGTGTGCGCGTGGCTCTGTCTGTGTGTGTGTGCGCGTAGCTCTTCCACCTGCCTCTTTCAACCATAGGCTGCAGACTTTGACAATCACTTCGTAGGTCAGCCCAGCAGAGTATTCTTCTCTCACCTTATGATATTGACTGTTTAGGTGTATTTTTCTTCTCCTTTCCACTCCACTGTCGACAGCTCTGGCCATTGCATCCTCTTCCCTCCAGTGTTAATACATTAAACACAGACCTAATGCCTTTGCCAGTTCTTGTTGCGCCCTTGAGGACACCTTATCTGTGTTGCCACCCCTGACTCCTTGTCTAGTCTAGCTTCTTGAACTAGAGGAGCAGCCAGGCACCTCGTTAAAAAAGTTAAAGAAAGGCTCGCGCACAACTTGGTTATGTAAAAGGACTCTAACAAAACTTCCCTTCTTGCTGCCCCCATCTGCCCCGCATTTTTGGTCTCCCGTGGCATTATAATCGTTATTCTTTTGAGATGATAGTCTGAAGAAACGGACGCAGTTCAACCTACGATGGAAAGTAAAGGCGAAAACGCCAATTATATTGGAAGTGTCCTAAAGTCTCTGTTTCCAATAATAATTTCATTCTTTTGCCAACACAGAGGCGATAGTGCCCTACACCGAAACGGAAAGGAACTCGAAAGTATGAATGCATGTCCCTGAAGATGAGTCAGGCCGCACAATGGCATAGGATTGCTGCGGGGCGCGCCTTCATCGACGCAGCAGGGGTGAATGAATGGGCGGCCATTACTGACTGGAACTGCCATTTAATCCTGCTCTAGTTCTCGGAGGGGCTGCCATTCATAAAACCGGCTCTTGTTTTGTGCTCAGAGCAGTATTTAGGTTAGTGGGTCTGTCATTTCCTGCTGTTATTGCTGCATGAATGGATCTGCTGAGTCAGAAAGAGTTTCACCTTCTCTGGAACGTGTGGGCGCCTTGTGCTCCTCCGAAGCGCTCCACTGTTATGCACGCGCGAGGCACACCTAAGCATCCGCTGTGCACAAAAGAATACATAAGTGGAACATAAGTGGAAATTGCTTGTCCCGGCGTTTTCTTTTTCATAATTGTGTTGGATTAATGTGATTAAGTTAGCAATCTGTGTT
Organism: Lissotriton helveticus; assembly: GCF_964261635.1. Classification (NCBI taxonomy): domain Eukaryota; kingdom Metazoa; phylum Chordata; class Amphibia; order Caudata; family Salamandridae; genus Lissotriton; species Lissotriton helveticus. The sequence continues at coordinate 1,366,165,051 of NC_136057.1, forward strand.
GGGCTTACTTTGATAACGGACGTGAATGCATGGGCTCTCATTCTCAATAAGTGACTTGTCCTGCAAACGGTAGAGGATATGAAAACAAGCGCGGTACCGCAAAGGCAGCCACGGGTTTATTTTCGCATCGCGCTTTCACTTTAAGTGAAAGCGCAATGTGAAAATAAACACGCGGATGACTTTTCCAAAGACGAATGTGAAGAAAATAGTGCTTAGGGACTATTGAAGGAGAGAGTGTCACGCCGCCGGTAAACGATCCAAACCCGATAGGCGGGGTCAAAAGGAGAAAAGGCGACAACAAGAAGGGACTAAGAAGCCTTATTTACAATCAAAAGCCAGCGTTTTGCATGGAAGATGACGCTACCCAATTAAAAAGATGGGCGAAGCTTTAACTCCGCCTCCGAGAGCTTCGGAATCTGTATTGATTCCAAGAAGCCCTCATTTAGACGAGCAGCACATGAGCGTCTTTGGCCAGGCCAAGACCTAAAAAAAAGGAGAGAGAGAGAAACACTTTTGTGGCTTAAGCAGAAGCAGATGTGTACAAGATTGAATCTAAAATCATAGTGTCTAAAGAAAAGTAGTTCCCTAAATAGGATCAGTCAAAGGATAAGTTGTGAAATCAACAAACATAGTAAAGAGGTCATATTCTAGGGCAAGGTCAAACACAAGAGGAAGGAAAACTATTAAATAAGAAGCAAGCAAATGAGTGACAAATACAACCAATAGTAAGCTATGGGTGTGCTATAAGTGCACTACCATTTTTGGGTGAACTCTACAAGAGGCTTTCACCTGCAGACAGCTAAAAGCTGTTGGGTCAATTTTGTAGATGGCAAAAAATGAAATGTTGTGACACCATAATTTAAACTTTGTGATCCCTCCACCTCCCCTTTACTCATCTCATACTACCTCCTCCTATGATCACCAAAAAACACTTTCTAGGCCCTTCCCTCTTCTAGCCCTCCACTATCCTTTCCAATCCAAATAACAAACTCACATGTCCACCGCTCAAAATAATTTCACATTGTTCTATACTAATTCCCAACTAATCCTCTTTGGGTTCCAGAGTAGCGTGCCACTCGACGGAAAGCACTGACGCCTTATCAGGGGTAGTAAGCACTATATAATTACAATACTATAAGGTGGAAAAACCAGACGGGGCAACATTTGTTTGCACACTTGCTGCAGAGATCTGTGTGTGTGTAATCTGTGTCGCACGTTTGAGGCCCTGCGAGGCGGACTCAGCCTCTTAACCCTACAGTGGACATACTGTATATTATAATAAAGTCCAATCTTTAAATAAAGAGTATTAATAATATTAATACTGATAAAAGCTGCTCCAGTGAATAAAACAGATTTAAGACCAGCTTGAAGTATTCATTGCTGAAAGCCTCAGATGGGCTTTGCACTGTCCACATGCATTTATTTATTCCATCCATAGAGCCCTGTGCGCCACCAGTAAAAGCTGGATTTGCATTCATTACTTTATATGTGCACAGACTGTGGAGTTAAAATGCTGATCTTGTGTGCTATGTAATAGTTTTCTAGTGATTTAAGCAGCACTCATTCTGCTCATGGTAAATCCTTGCAGCACTTGTATGTAGCACACAGCAATATTACCTCCTGGTCCATAACTGCAAGTGCTGGTTGGTCAAAAATGTCAAGGTATCCGAGGGCTTTAACATTTCATTAAGGCTCTGTATGCATTACATAACTGCAAAGCATACCCGTATGGCCCATGCTATTTTGGTACCATGACTAACTAACCCTTGGAGGAGTTTGCAGAGTAGCACTATGCGGAACTCTGCGAAGTGCAAAAAAAGAAAAACTCCGCCGCACTATGCGTAGCTCAGCAGGTGGCGGAGTACAATAGAAAAATGCAGTTTGAGTTGATTGCACAGTGCCGGATGCTTGTCCGCACTGTGCAATAATTGCGAACTGCACCATGCACAGCGCAAGCAGTCCCTGCTTTTCTTTTCTGCCGCTCGAGTAGATTTTTACTATAGCGGCGAATAGGCAGTTTCTCAACGCGAGCTGTCGCAAGCATACGTGACCACTCGCAATGAGAAACCTGACCCCCCCGCCGCGTTGAGAAATCTCGCAGAGATGTTGATTTTTCACGCACGCCAACTTATGTCGACGATCGCGAACGAGGGAAAATCTCGCAGGGAGGTTGACTTTCCTCGCCCGTGGTCGCCAACTTGACATTGGCGAACGGGGAGAAAAACTTTTCGGAGCTCCGCGTAACACGGAGTGCAGAAAATTCCACGCGCGTAGCAGAGTTCACCACCCTGGGTTAACCATTACCAGCCTTTCCCTTGGCGCACTCCCTATGCTTCACTTTGTATTTGTGTTCTGCTGCAGACTCCTTACAGCCTGTGTACTCTGATGCAGCGTTAGTGATGAAGCACACAGTTGCAGGCAGGAGATGCCTCTGGGCTGTGAGTAACCAGGAGAGGCACGGGCCAGGTTTAATCAACCAGGCGCACTCTACAGAACGTGTGAAATCTGAGGGCCAGAGGTGTAACAGGCACTTGTTTGTAACACCCCAATAGCTGAGGCCGTGTATTAATGGTGTACACAGGGGCTGGTTTGAGGCTCCCATTTTGGTACTCTAGCACCTTTCAAGCCTATGAAAAAATCTACCCAAAACCCCATATCTCACCAGAGTACAGTTAACATGCCCCAACCAACCTGTACAAAGATCCTGTCAATCACACAAAACACCCTGAGTTCCATAGCTTTCACCCAATCCATCTAAAGTGACGCAAGCCAATGCACTTTATACTTAAGGAAACGCACACAATACAATCATGACATGGTTTTTGCAAGTTTATTTTCTCATGTGTCGGAAGATGTCATACTTTAAACTATGGCTTGTTTCCATGGCTTCCATTTTATTTCATTTTCATTTGACAAGAGTTTGTGTATATTTTGTTTGAGACAATTGACAACCGAAGCCTTTAGGGGTTTATGAAGAGGGCTGCCCTTTAATAGCATGTATGACTGGTGCAGGGTTCTTCATGGCAACTCCCAGGCACAGTTAGTGATGCCAAGTGCTGCCTGGCAGGGAATGAGACTATAACAGGCCAATCTCTTGGCCTTTAGGAAGGACCTCAAGTCGTGGCTTTTTGTTCACTAAGCACTATCTCCTCCTCCGCATCGCTCCCTCTGAGGTTTGTTTTAAGCACCGGGACACTCTTGAGTAGCTGAGCGCTATATAAAACATTTATTAACATAACATATAACAGCTCCATTGCCATTTTAAAGCAGACAGGTCCAGCTGGAAACACAATCGACTTAACTCTAGCCTGTCATTTTTTATTTGCACCTGTGTAATGTCCCTGAAGGTTCTTTTGGCATTGTTTTGGCTTTGCCCCCCTCCATCGGAAGCTTGCATCGTCTGCTCTCTGTGTCCTTTCATTGGGTGCCTCATCAACGCCCGCAGGTCTCCGTTTGTTGCCATATGGGATGCCTCTCCAGCTCCATTTGCACCCCTGGGGGACCACAAACCCCGCAAACTAAAGGTGCATGGTCTTTAAACTTTTGGGGGTACAATCAGTCCTATTTAGAGGAGGAATATCAATTCTGTTGTAAGTGTATCCGCCTCCCCCGGCTTGCTCTATCACACTCTGTGTTGATTTGTAGAGTGTCTAATGATGTACTGCTGCCCTCCATGTTACTCTGTCGTCTTAATACCTGCTGTATTACACTGTGCAAACAATAGTAATTAAATTCCCACTGTGAACATGAAACCAGCAGCGGGCTTTATACCCACATCTTAAGAACCAGGAACTGATAATTTTTCCGGAAATCTGTAGGCAGGAGATGTTTTGGGGTTGTTTCGGTTTTCAATTTCATCTTTATCCTATTCTGCAGTTACAGCCTCTGTGTGGGTGGTGCTTCACACATCAGGGAAGTCTCCAGCCTGCAGCACCCACAACAGAGTGACGTTATGAACTATGTGCACCTGGCTATGAATAGCCACAAAGACAGTGACCAGGAAGTAGACAAAAGGGTGGTTTTACATAAAAGACCCTTCCTATTCAGAACAACAGAGACTGCAGCCCCCATTACCTCTAGCATACATCAAGTCGCATTGCTACAGGAAGACTAGACAGGAGTCACTCTTAATAAAAAAGACCTAATAGACGGGAGCCACTCTTAGTAAAAAAGATCAAATAAAATTTCTTTAGGAGCCTTTTCTCTTGTCCTTACTTCACTCACCTATGCTGATACACTTCTACTGTCTTGGGAAACAACACGACACTTTTACTGTGCACAGGAACAGGCCAGGGGCTTTCAAAATGGAACCCACAGGCCTCTCTACTTCGATTAAACATACAATAATACAATGGTTGCATACACAAACACACACAACATACACTTGGATAGGACTGGGTGACAGGGTATAAATCTGACTGCGCATTGGCAAGACAGCCTCAGCAGTGCCAAATAACTCAGTTTTAGTGAGTGAAGAAAACTTGAATTACTGAATATTGGGGGAAGCTTATTAAATGAGACTTTGTTTTTGTGCACCAACGTCCCCTGTGAAACATACAGACCCTGTAACAAAATTGTGATATACCAGCCTATGTTTAAAAGTGCTGCTTTGGGCTAGGCACACAGCAGGCTAGGGATCTTAATGTTCAAATGATGCGTACACTTCGGATTTGCATGTTTATGCTGTCTGCACTGGAAATGGGGCACTATTTATAATGTTGTTTCTTTACATCCTCAGATTGCTGGCTATCTCAGAAAGCCTTCTCCCACTACACCCCTAAAACCCAGCATGAAATCTGTACCTTTAATTACTTCTGCTTGATTCCTATCTTTTCTATTTCCAGAGTGACCCACTTTACCTTTGATCCTCTGCATACCTTCTATTTCTGAGTATAGCCTCATCTCAGTATCTTGTCGGTCTGCCTTCATCCTTTTTCAGTAATTCTTCAATTGGCTGATAAAAACATTTCATAGATCACATCCCCTCATCTTCAAAACCCTATCACTGTAACCTTATATCACCCAAATGTAACCATTCACCTGAAACCACATAGCCTCACTAATGATCACACCGAACTGGTATTAATATAACGTATCATCACTAAGTAACTGGAGTAAACGCATGCATTTTTTTCTTGAGAGCACATAACCAATCGCAGTATCTACTAGATTAACTGCTAACCTTGGGAATAGCGGGGTACTCGCCCTAAAGCATTTCAACGCCTCGTCAGTGATAGTTAGTGCTAAATAAACACAATTACATTAAAACACATGCTATGTCCCTGCTCTTTTTTGCACCCTCTCTCGCTAGGGCTCTTTCTCTCTGCTATCAACTCATCCACATGTGTCATTCCACGACTTTCCCCAACCTCCCCATTTTATCAGCTCCCCCCTTCCAGCCTCTTTTCTACCACATCTGACCCCCTCCCCCTCCCCCAATACCTTGGAACTGAGGTCGGGTTCCCCAGGCCCCTCCCCCTCGCCCTCCGAGCTACTGCCGTCCGAGCCCTCCTCCTCCGGACCGAAAATGTGGGCGGGCAGCGGGACGACCGGAGACCCGGGGCGGAGGGCACCAGGTGAGGTCGCCGGAGAAGCCATCAGTCACTAACACACAGCAACCCCGCGCGATAGCGCCACATCACCAACACCCATGCGCAGCCACGCCCCCAGGGCGTGAGCATCCACGGAGGGGCGGGGTACTGCTCATAGCCGACCAATGGGCAGCTGCGAAACCAATTTCTGAAAATGAGGCGTAGATCAACAGCAAGGAAATACCTCCTATGTTCAGCCATCATGGATTGGGGAGTCTGCTTCAATTTGACATGGAAACATATGCAATGAGTGAAGACTTTAAAACGAGGCGTGGGGCAAATAGAGCGTGGGCTGGCTCTCGTACTACAGTACTACAGTAGCAAGTCTCGTTCAGGCGATGCGGGCAGTTTGCTTACCTGATGAAATATGCCAGCAATAGAGTGAGGACTTTTGCAAATAGAGCGTGGGCGGGCTTTCGTACTACAGTAAAGCAATCTCGTCCAAGCAGTTTGCTCACCTGATGAAATAAGCAGGCAATAGAGCGGAAACGAAAGTCGAAGTCATGGACATAAAAATAATTGCTTTCAGTACCAACAAGCATTGGAAATGCATAAGGTCTCGCATTCAAACGATTTTGAGCTATTGGCATTGTAAATAAAAATGGCTACTATTTATGTTTTGGGTTTTAAAACATAAATACAAGGCACTGTTATGTTCAATTTTAATAGCTTAAAAAATGCAATGAACCTCTATCTATACCAACAGAAAGGGCGCTTCACCCGACTGGCGCAGATGAAAGAGATAACACAGTTATATAACCGGGTCCTCCATTGCTATAAAAACATAGTGTCCCTGAACAGCGGGGAAGGATTGTAGTGTGGGGTTTTGTGGCTGCTGTGATGATAAACCCATATTTCACAGTAATTTTTAAACCACTGCATTTTTTGAACCCAGGAATATAATATGAGCCAGCAAGAAAGAGAGAGAGTGTGTGTGTAGATCATGGGTACTCACAAACTTTCTCTCAGGGCCAAATTTACAGTGTGGTTTGTGGTCAAGGGCCGCACTGGTGGGGAGGGTCAGTGGGAGAGGGGGCTGGGCTAGAGCAAAAAAAACTGTGACCATGAAGTTGAACACTAGCCGCTGCTGCGGACGCTTCGTCCAATGAGCCACCAGACCCGGCATACGCACTTCTTTCTCTCTATCTCTCCCTCTCTCTGTCTCTCTCCCTCCCTCTCTCTCTCTCTCTCTCTCTCTTCCTCTGTCTCACTCACTCCCTCTGTCTCCCTCTGTCTGTCTCTGTCTGTCTCCCTCTATCTGTCTCCCTCTCCCTCTGTCTGTCTCCCTCCCTCTGTCTCCTTCTGTCTGTCACCCTCTGCTCTCTCTGCCTCTCTCCTTCGGTCTGTCACCCTCTGTATCCCTCTCTCTGTCACCCTTTCTCTCCATCTGTCTCCCTCTCTCTGTCTCCCTCTGTCTCCGTCTCTCTGTCTCCCTCCCTCTGTCTCTCTCTCTCTCCCTCTGCCTCCCTCTGTCTCCCTCCCTCTCTCCCTCTGTTTCCCTCCCTCTGTCTCTCCCTCCTTCTATGTCTCCCTCCCTCTGTCACCCTCCCTCTGTCTCCCTCCCTTCCTCTTTCTCCCTCCCTCTGTCTCCCTCTGTCTGTCTCCCTCCTCCCTCCCTCTGTCTCCCTCTCTCTGTCACCCTCTGATCCCTCTCTCCCTCTGTCTGTCACCCTCTGTCTCCCTCTATCTGTCTCCCTCTGTCTCTCTCCCTCTGTCTCCCTCTCTCTCCATCTGTCTGCCTCCTTCTCTCTGTCTCCCTCTCTCTGTCTCCTACTCTCTGTCTCCATCTCTCTGTCTCCCTTCCTCTGTCTCCCCCCTCTCTCTCTGTCTCCCTCCCTATATCGCCATCTGTCTGTCTCCCCCTCCCCCCTCTGTCTACCCTGACTCCCTACCTCTGTCTCCCTCTCTCTCTCTCTCTCTGTGTCTCCCTCTCTGTCTGTCTCCCTCTGTCTGTCCCTGTCTCCCTCCCACTGTCTCCCTCTCTCTGTCTCCCTTTCTCTGTCTCCCTCTGTCTGTCTCCCTCTCTCTCTCTCTCTCCCTATCTCTCTGTCTCCCTCCCTCTCCCTCTGTCTCCCTCCCTCTCCCTCCCTTTCTCTGCCTCCCTTCCTCTGTCTCCCTCCATTTGTCTCCCTCTGTCTCCCCCTCTCTCTCTCTCTCCCTATCTCTCTGTCTCCCTCCCTCTCCCTCTGTCTCCCTCCCTCTCCCTCCCTCTCTCTGTCTCCCTCCATTTGCCTCCCTCTGTCTCCCTCCTCCCTCTGTCTGTCTCCCTCTGCCTGTCTCCCTCTGCCTGTCTCCCTCCCTTTGTCTGTCACCCTCTGCTCCCTCTCTCTGTGTCCCTCTGACTGTCACATATAAATCAACAAAAGAGTGACTAAAAGAAAACAAGCATTTACAATGCAATGGTCTCGGCATTGTTAGAGCTATTGGCATTGCTCATGACATTATTTTTATTTATGTTTTTGTTTTTAAAACATAAATAAATGGCATTGTCATTTACAATGCCAATAGCTTAATTGCTCGCAAATGCGAGACCTATTGCATTTGCACTCACACAGAGCCACATACACAAAGCCACCCACCCACACACAGAGAGCCACCCACACAGAGTCATTCACATAGAGCCACCCACCCACACACAGAGCCACCCACACACAGAGACACCCACACACACACACAGAGCTAACCACACACACACAGCCACCCACACACACCAAGCCACCTACAAAAAAGCTACCCACAGAGCCACCCACAAACATAGAGCCACCCACAAACACAGAGCCACACACACAGACAGAGCCACACACACAGACAGACCCACCCACACAGACAGAGCCACCCACACACAGACAGAGCCACCCACACACAGACAGACCCACCCACACACAGACAGACCCACCCACAGACAGACAGACCCACCCACAGACAGACAGAGCCACCCACACACAGACAGAGCCACCCACACACAGCCACCCACACAGAGACACCCACACAGAGACACCCACATAGAGCCACCCACACACACAAGCGAGTGGAGGGGGGTGTTAAAGTTGGCATAGGGCACAGAAAGGACAGAGGTGACTGGCACCCACACTCGAAGCGAGTGGAGGGGGTGTTAAGGTTGGCAGAGGGCACAGAAAGGACAGCGGTGATTGGCACCCACGCTCCAGGCGAGTGTGGCGGATGCTAGGGTTGGCAGAGAGCACAGAAAGGACAGGGGTGACTGGCACGAGTGGTGGAGGGAGGATGCTAGTGTTGGGAAGAGGGCACAGATGACATCAAGGGGATGTACGTGTGCGGCTGGGTATGTGGGACTCGGCCTGGTGACTCTGCCAGCGGCCAGCCCCCTTTGGCCTCCCTCGTGCCACAGTTGGCAGGCACACACTCTCCTTCCGTCCTCATCCCACGGCGGCTCCCCTTAGCGGTGACAGTGTTAACGCGCAGAGGCCAGAAGGAAAGGCCTGGAAAGCCGAGCCCCGGCGTGTCGCGGCCCTGCTTTATTTATAACCACAGGAACATTTGAAATATATGAACGCTGCTTCCTCGCACCCCCGCCTGCTGCTGCGCTCCAGATGGCAGCACTGGACCCAAAACAACAAACACACCAGCAGAGCTGCAGCAGTTCGCGGGCACACCTATGCACGAGCCCCGGCACCGCGTGCACACCTATGCACAAGTACCAGCACAGCGTGCACACCTATGCATGAGTAGGAGCACCGCGTGCACTGTAGGAGCCCGCGTGCACTGTAGGAGCCCGCGTGCACATCTCTGGGGACTTCACCCGTGGACTTCCTGCCTCGAGGTAAGGAAGGCTTGGTAAACCTACAACAAAGTTTTAAGGTGGCAGCGCGTTGCAGATTTTAAGACCCTCACCTGCACGTTTCGGAACCTCCTTAAGTTACTTGTGGCTGAGACGAGCGACACTGCACACTGATTGAAGCAACACGTGGGGCGCCTTGAAGTTACGATTCTGCTTTCTAGGCGCTTCAGGGCTTTAGATGCTGTTTCCCGACTAGCTGCTGGTACAATGCCTTGCGTAAGGGTATCAGAGATTTTAGATTCCTCACAAAATTAAAATGGCTTCGTCAATCGCAAGTACAATTGCAATCATTAAACAAGGTTTGTGCCGAAAATGCCCCCGGAATCCCGCCGCGGCCGCACCGGAAGTCAGGCAAGGGCGCTTGTGACGGGGGCGGGGCCTGGTCCGGACCGGAAGAGGAGGCAGGGGAGTCAATGCGTCTCGCGGCCCAGGGCTCCTGTGAGCGGTGGAGAGCCCCGGAGCCGCCAGCAGGAGGCTGCGCGAGAGTGGCCCGGTAAGTTCCAAAGGGCTGGGGGGGCTTGGTGCACTCGTGTGTGTATGCTCGTGTGTGTATGTATGTGTATGCTCGTGTGTGTATGTATGTGTGCGACGGTGATGGTGGGGGCAGGGGGGGGCTCGGTGCACTTGTGTGTGTGTGCGCGCGCGTGTGTGTATGTGTGGGGGGGTGTCTCTGTATGTATGTGCGTGCGTGTGCCCTTGTGTGTTTCTGTTTATGCGCATGCGTCTGTTGTATTGGAGCTGTGCGCATTGCAAGAAACTTGCAACAGCGCTCGTACTTGTGCGCGTGTCAGTTTGAAATCGCCTCCAAGGCGATGCGCGCGGCCAAGATTGTCTCCTGGAAGGCACACACGCCGACAATAGGTTCTCGGCGGAGACGCGCTTCCGCGCGCTTAGCCGAGACCTAAAGAGGGTTAGTCAGTTATTATCATTACAGGAAAAAATTCAGCAGACTATGACCATTCATATAGATTTGTGTGGCATGCACAGAATAAAGAAAAAGAGCCCTCATGCACCAACAAGACAGTTGGTTGCCATTTTTCTTCATTGGGTTCTTTTCTTTAAGAAAAAGTGAGTCAGTGATTTAAAAGAAGTATGGGCTGTAGGAAGGTGGATATCTGACTATGGTTACCCCCAACTTTTTGCCTAGTGTTTTGCTGGTTTTTGACTTAGTTGGCCTTGGATCCTGCTATTCAGGACCCCAGGCTTCCTGCTCTCTCTGTTAAAATGGACTCCATGTACCCTAGGTACATAACCAATTGGTACTGGGCCACCTTATCAGTCCCTGTACAGTGTACCATAGGTACCCAGGGCATAGGTGTACCCAGGGCCTACCAGGGGCGGAAGCATGTATTATGCCACCCCTGGCTGGCCATCTAAACAGACACAACTGGCTGCACGACAGCTGGGGCAAGGGGGTGTAATCACCCTTTGCTTTAGATATAGTTCCCTATATCTAAACCTAAAATGGACACATATATTCCTATCAGTCACTCCTATGGAAGGCCTTATCAATCCTGAAGGCAGAGTGCTTGGAATTATGTGAGATGGTGCTCTGGCATGAGCTGAGCCCATTTGCATCTTGCGGAACCAAGTCCTTATAGCTGTTCCATGATAACGCTATACCATATACTCTTAAGTGCATTATAATCCTCGCGGTTAAATGCTAACTCTGGTATAACATTATCAAAACATGTCGAGTAAGGTGTCATACGAATTGGAATACTACCCCCTCGCCAATTCTAGTGACGGGGGTAGCATTCCACCCTTCTAGAGGGACACGACATGTATGTAACTGAGAACCCCGGTTAAAGTTAACTCGAGCCTTGGCATCACAAAATGGATGCTGCCACCACAGACACAAGTCTGACCTCCTGCTGCTGGGAGTCCTTCCAGCGAGGGCGGCTTGGACAAAGGGTTTCCTGCCTTGGGAGGTGCTAGCACCACCCCAGACAGGATTTTGTGTATTGGGTAGGGTAGGCTTGAAAGGAATGAGACATGCCCGGGGCACACAAGGTGTCCTGTGCATACACCGGTTCCAACCAGTTGCTGGGGCATCCCTGCCCCAGCTCTGGCAGGAAGCCGGACAAAGGATTAGGGGTGCAGCCACCCCCCTTCCTGGTCCCACCCAGGGGAGGGACCTAGTCAGTAGTGCAGCCCCCTTTAGCAGGATAAAGGTAGGAGCTGGTCCCATTCCAAATCAGATTATCCTGAACATATTCTACAAGAAGAAACTCTGGACTTCGACGTTCTGCTCCACAGAAGACTGAAGAATCTCCCTTGTGGACAAGGAGTGTCCACCCTGCACAAGCAGGCACCATCAAGCGTCCAGCGGCTTCCCTTTGTCGTCTTCCTTCCAGGATCCAGACTTCAGAGCCCGACGAGACCCGGATTCCCAGACCTCTCCGACCTCAACCCACATCTGCAGCAAAGCTGAGACCCGTGGGTGCGACGAGACACGTGGGACCGGCCATCTTGGAAGAAACTGCACTTCGCTTCCAGCACGACTCCCGAGGTAAACTCGACTAAGTGCTTTGGGGACTGAGAAGCCCCATCCCTGAGCAGCCCCTGCACCGAAGCTCAGCCCTCCAACATCCACGAGATCTGCGTGGGGCCCTTCTGCTTTGTTGCTGCTCGATGCGTTGTCTGGTCACTTGCTGGCTGGCTAGTGGCCTCCTAGACGACGAACCTTTGAATCTTTGCTGCTGGTCTGGTTGCTCCAGACTGGCCCTTGCTCCCTTCCAAAAGAGGGGCACCCCGGACTCTCCTAGTCCGCACCAGACGCTTTCTCCACTCACCGCGTGGGTTGCCTTTGCCAAGGCCTGTTGACGCCGATTCCGGACCCAACACCACCAACAGCGAGAGCCTGCGTGGGACAGCTCGTGCCTCCATCCTGGTCGTCGAAGACACCTCCTGGTCCACGTGGCTGCAGAGTCAAGCGTCCACTCTTCATCTGATCGCGACAACGACATCTGGTTCCTTCCTGGTTCCACTCCAGTCACTGGCTAGTGACTGTGAACATTGTCCCCTCTGCTTTCAGCTCTCCTTCTTCACCAATCCACCCTTGGATTGCACCGAACATCTTCCTCCTGGTCGCCTGCAGCATCTTTTCTTTCAGGCTCCATAGACTTCAACGCGAGAACCCGACACGACTTCGCACCTATGCACCTGCATCCCGTGGGTGAGGTAACGAGAGCATTTTGGTGCTCAAGGGTAGTTTAACTGTCCAAGTGTCCAGTTCCACAGTCGTTTTAGTCCTATCTAGTCAGGATTGTCCGTACTCACCTTTTTCTTGAACTATACTGTCCATAGACGTTGTTACGCATCTCGCGTGTGAGTTCACACTCTGCACACGCGTTCCGTGGGCCTCCTATTACTTACTTAGTGTTAGTGTAGCGTGGTCCCATCGATCCTACAGCCTCTGGACAGCTCCATTCAAACTATTGACTTTCACATTCCACTTACTTAGTATATGGTTTGTCGTGCCCCTAGGGCACCATTGTGATTTCGTGCAACTTAACGTATTTTTCCTAAGAGATTGTCATGTACTTAGCCCTCTGACCTCATAAAGAGTTCAGAGGTGTTGTTATTAATAAATATACTGTTTATTTTCATAACAACCTGTGTGGTGTCCTTTCATCTGGTATTCAAGGGGTTATATTGTGGTAAAACAGCTGGCTTCACATGCCAAAAGAGTTTAGCCTAAGACTGCTTTGTCCATGCTACCATTAGGATAGCTGGTCTATAAGGTTGACTTACAACCATTCACCATAAGGGTTGTTTGGACTGATACAAGGTGATCACTAGAGCTAGTGAGCATCATATATCAGGCCAACTTCTCACATGGGCTGCTCCCCAGACAAAATTACTTTATTAAAGGGGTAGCTCTAACTTCATTAAAATAGGTGAAAAGACGGACGGATTGGTGATTATGTTAATTTGAACCACCCAGTCCTAAAAGTGAAAACAATAATAGGTCGACATGTTTCTGCTATGAGGAGCCCAGATTGGCTCAGCATTCATCAGGACCATTACAATTACGTCAAATGGGTGAAGCACACTAAGGCATCACTACCATCACTGTGCTCCCTTGCACTCTGTGGCATTTAAAAAGGTGATTGAGTCAAGAATCGCTTTTTTTTTTTTAAACTGTCTATTATATTTTATATAGTCCGTTTTTAATTCCTGAACCTACTTCGAGACGAGATTACATCGCCGAGGCTCTTCTACACCCCACCACGCCGCTATTACCAGGCGCTGGGAACCCCTGAGCATTACTTTAGGCGCCATTTTTGATTGGGAAGGATGGCCAGATTGCTCGGCGCCCCTCCCACCCTCCTACGCCCCTCCCACCCTCCCACGCCCTTTTTACCATGAATATAAGCAAGGGTTTTACCCGACCGCGCAGCGGGCGGGCGCAGCGGGCGCGCCAAAGGCGCGCCAAAGGCAAGCCCGTCTGCGCCCGTCCGCGCCTGGCCCGGGCCTAGGGCCACCCCCCTGGCTCTCACCCTCTGCCATCAGGAGGTTATTACTCCTCCCTCCAGCTTCGGCAGTTACGTCCTCCGATCCTTCAGGCTTGTACTATCTCAAATCCCTACTCCTTGCTTACCAGCCCGGTCTCACGCTGCTGGGGCTGTAAAGCCCCTATACCTTCTACCTATAACATGCCCCCCTGTAACAGGAAATGTAACATGAAATCTTACATTATTGCCCTCTCCAATGTCCGTTCAGCAGTTAAACATTGCCAGGACATCCATGAGCTGATCAATGACCACAAAATAGACCTACTCTTCATAACCAAAACCTGGATGGACGAAGCGTCCAGTCCTGATGTAGTGATTGCTGTACCTGGCGGGTATGTTATATACAGACTGGACAGACAACTCAAGAAAAAAGGTGGTGGCATTGCCATTATTGCACGTGATACTTTTTCCGTCAGGACAAAAATGATCACCCGATCCTCTTGTGAAGCCCTAGAATTTGCCATTAATCTGTCCTCAACCTACACATTTAAAGGCATCCTTTTATACCGCCCTCCGGGGCCCAGGAATGAATTCATTTCAGATCTTAGATCTACACTGGAAGTATCTGCCCTCGACAACTCTCTCACGATCTTGGGTGACTTCAATTTTCATTTTGATTTACCAGAAAATCCAGATACGGCTACTCTTCTAGCAGATATGACCACTTTTGGCCTTCACCCACTGGTCACATCTCCCACGCATGATGGTGGCCACTCCTTGGATGGCATATTCACTAATATAGTGGGCCTACAAGTCACCCAAATACTTCCTCTGACCTGGACTGACCATCATCTTATTCTGGCATCATTGTCAGTACAGGATTTTCCCCCAGGCAAATCTGGCCCTAACCCCCGTCAACCCTATTTGGCATGGGACGACATAGACACCTCTAGGTTAGGATCAAACCTTACCGATACCACCCCGTTGCTATCCACTGATCCCAACATTGCGATATCTCAATACTATGACTGGGTAAGCTCTGCAGCCTCGGAACTAGTTCAGACCAAACAACGATCCCGCAATAGATCTGCCCCGTCGGCCCCTTGGTACTCAGTTGAGCTACGCATCCAGAAGCAACAGTGCAGGAACAGCGAGAGGCACTGGCGGAAAGATTATACTGATGTAGCCAAATCCAAGTATAAAGATGCAATGGCCAAATACAAAATCTTAATCTGTGAGGCAAAGAAAAAATATTACTGTGAAAAAATTGAATTAGCCAAAAATTCCAGTAAACTACTGTTTGAAACTACCAAACAGTTAGCTGGGTTTTCTTCTGATTTGACCCCTTCCCCTTCTCAATCTCTTTGTAACGACCTAGCGAATTTTTTCTTTAGTAAAGTTGAGGACATTTACCGAGTCTTCGCAAATAATGTAATTACTCCTCCCACTTTTCCCCCCTCACATAATGGTCCCAACTTCCTGCAGTTCACAGAAGTAGATCTCCCTCAGGTACGGAATATCATATCATCCATTAAATCGGGCTCTGCATCGGACCGATGTCCCTTGAAAATCTTACGCCCGATTATTGAAATAGTTCTTCCGTCCATGACCACGATCTGCAATTCTATGTTCTGCACGGGCATTTACCCAGAGTTTTTAAAAAGGACCCTTGTAAAACCCCTCCTTAAAAAACCCAACCTCGACAAGGATGATCCTAAAAGTTATCGTCCTATCGCTAGTCTTCCTCTCCTAGCGAAAGTAGTTGAAAAAATCATGAACCTTCAACTATCCTCCTTTGTCGAGGAAAATAGGTTACTGGACGAATCACAGTTCGGCTTCCGCCAATTCCACGGAACAGAGACTGCCCTGGTTAAGGCAGCGGATGATATTAGATCTATCCGGGATGAAGGAGGAACAGCAGTTCTTATTCTGCTGGACCTATCGTCAGCCTTCGACACGGTCGACCATGCTACTTTGGTCGACCGTGTCGGAGGCTTGGGCATCCGAGGGAACGCCAGAGGACTTATCGCTTCATTTCTGGCGGGGAGGTCCCAGGTGGTTACCATCGGACCTTTCAAATCATCTCCTCTGTCACTGCCATGCGGAGTTCCTCAAGGCTCATCCCTTAGTCCGACTTTATTTAACATTTACGTGTCGGACCTTGCCAGAGTCATCAAGGCACATGGGATGAGCCTTACCTCCTATGCAGATGACACCCAGTTGGTCCTAGCAGTCAAGAATGATGGGCCTAAGATTGCCAGTAATTTCAATCAAGGCATGCAGGCAATTGGGAGCTGGATGGCTGCCAATTGCTTGAAACTAAATTCTGATAAATCAGAAGTTGTCATTTTTGGCAAATTATCCCCGGAATGGCCCTCACTCTGGTGGCCCTCATCCATGGGCCAGCCCCCGGATCCGACCGACAAGGTGAGGAACTTGGGGGTGGTGTTCGACAACCGCCTGAATTTCCTACCTCATGCAAATCAGATCTCCTCCTCCGCTTTTCATAAATTACGGCTCATAAAAAAAATCTTGCCATTCCTACCTGAAAATGCAGGTAAAACCCTGGTCACTCACCTGGTTCTATCCACCTTAGACTACTGTAACGCTCTGTTCTTGGGCGCCCAAGAGAAGGTGCTTCAAAAAATGCAAATCATTCAGAATGCTGCCGCCAGGCTACTTGGGCGCATTCCAAAATACCAGTCGGTATCAGCCACCATAAGACAGCTGCATTGGCTACCGGTGAGAAAGAGGATTGAATTCAAGTCCCTCTGCCTGGTATATAAAGCTTTACATAATATCGGACCTGCTTTCTTTACCCAAAATCTCATCCCTTACCACCCTGTTAGAACGTTGCGTTCATCTTCTTTACATGAATTACTGGTACCACGCACAAAATCAGTAGCGTGGGGTGATAGAAGATTCCTTGTAGCTGCCCCGAAACTGTGGAATACTGTCCCACTTACCATTAAAACGAGTACCTCTCTCTGGATGTTTCGCAAACAGCTTAAGACCTGGCTTTTTAAACAATAAAACTTCAGTCCCCTTGATGGTTATACATTGCAGAAACTTCAGCGCCGAGATGCCCTAGGGCCATTGTTCGCGCTATATAAATGTTTTAATAAATAAATAAAATAAATACCATCTGAAGTAAAGAACAAATATAATAAAAGGAATACGACCTTATGTGTATCCAAATGCACTGGAACTTTCTAGTGCTTCTCCTCCTATGTATGAGGAATTTCGTACATTTGTCTAATGAGCAATGTACCATGGGCTCGCGGCAGGGGAAAAATCTTCACGCCCGGCACTCAAACTCCCGGCGGTTCTCCACCTCTCAACCTGCTTGTTACCACGTCCGCTGCCCGGAAATATGACTGTCACCCTCGGTATCCCTCTCTGTCTCCCTCTGTCTGTCGCCCTCTGCCTGTCTCCATCTCTCTGCCTTCCTGTCTCCGTCCCTCTGTCTCCCTCCCACTGTCTCCCTCTCTCCCTCTGTCTGTCTCCCTCAGTCTCCCTCTCTCTGTCTCCTCCCCTCTGTCTCTCTCTGTCTCCCTCTGTCTGCCTCCCTCTCATCCCTCTGTCTCCCCCTGACTCCCTCCCTCTGTCTCCCTCTCCCTCTGTCTCACTCCCTCTCTGTCTCCCTCCCTCCGTCACCCACTGTCTCCCTCCCTCTCACATCCTGCTGTCCTCTGTCACCCTCGGTCACCTCACCCTGCCTGTGTGGCAGCCCACCCAGCTTCCTGGGCACACACAGCTGCACATGAGTACTTCACAGGTCTTTAAAAGACCAATTACTTGTTAATGTGATGTGTTTCACCTTTTCTTAGCGCCCCTGCTCCTTCACTCTGACTATCGCTGGATTCGCCCGCCCCCATAGCGCAGAGTCTGTGTTTGCTGACACTTTAAAAAATAAATTAAAAAAACACCGGTACGATCTCTGCAAGGTCCACGGGCCGCCAAGGAAGGCTTGCTGGGCCGCTGGCGGCCCGCGGGCCGTACTATGAGTACCCGTGGTGTAGATAGATGTTAACTATCTTTGTGTATGTTTGTGAACTTTGTTTTTGCATGAATTATTATATTTACTATCATGTTACCATTAAATAGAACAATTAATGCAATCCTTTTCTATTAATTTTTCTAATGTGAATTTAGGAGCTTTAGGTAAACAAATGCCAAGGGTGATTGTCTGCTTTGTAGAAATTAAAGTGTGTTGTAATACACTAATGGCTGAGAAAATAGGATGAAAAGGGGTTTTTCACCTCCCACAGCCCCAACGCGTCGAGCATCTATTGACAATGTTAATGAAGGGGTTCCTGCACCACCTTATTAGCAATACATCTCTGCCATTCTTTGTTGGTTAAAAGCATTATGATCATCATTACTATCATTACTGGAGCCATTATTCTTGTGTTACCATCAGCGTAGATTTATGATAAACCCGACATCACGGCAGAGTTAAAGAAGGTGTAAATGAGTGATTAATGGCTGCTTTCACATTTTAATACTCAACATTTCCCAAATAAGAAATGGCCATGGTAATTAAAGGAGGTGATTACAGAAGCACTGCTATGAAGTGTCTAATTACTCACATATGCAATTACCTCGTAAATAAAAAATACATTTTTCTGTTGCACCGCAGGAGGGTTCAGGAAATACCGCCTTGTGAGAAAAGACGTGCTTCGAAATATGCACACCGTGAAAAATAAGCATACACTTTTTAGGTCTCGGCCTAGCGTACACTGCGCAGCAGTGTCGCGCAGCTGAGATTTTATGTTTAGAGTATTGGGGGCTTAAACTCGCCCCTCTTCTCCATTGGCTGGCCTCGTAAATGCTGGCCAGCCTTTGGAGGAGAGGGGCGTCACTCCATTTAAGCCCTGCCTTTTTGGGATAGAGGGGTGTGTTTTTGCTCTTCTTTCTCTCCCTGACGTCACCGGGAGAGAGCACGCCCCTCATCACGCTGCCTGCACGCCCAAGTCAGCTCTCGGCCTGGTGTTCCTTATTAACCAATCAGAGGGCCGACTGGCGGGTGCAGGCAGCGTGAGACAAACCCGTACCTGAAATCCCTGACTCATGGAAATGTTCTCGTGTTGCTCCGCCGCCCGCTTTTCACCCCGGTTTTCGTTTCTCAGTTGTAGTTGTGTGCAGGGTTTTCTGCCCTTGCTCTGTACCCGGCTTTCAGCAACATGTTAGCAAGAGGCGGCGAGAGACAGGAACTTACTCTCCCGTCTCTCCGTTCAGCGCGTAGTTGCAGAAATTATGCACGTCACACCATGAACTGGCTGTCTAACTCCACGGAAGTTGTTCTCACGGCCTACCACCCGAGCAGCACCCACGGCAAGGCTGGGCAAAACGGCAAGAGAGATGAGCAAGCGTCACCGGGAAGGTAAGCAGGCAACGGCGCGGGCTGACCTAGGGAAGGGAGCAGGGACAGCTGCGAGCAGCCCAGCCTCAACCGTGGCCACCTGTCGCGCGCCTCGGTCATGCGGGAGGGGCTGTGTTGTTGTGGAGGAAGGCGGGCCACACGTTCAAAGTCTAATGCAGTTACATTATTGAAAGGAAGGGCTTGCCTGCGCATGTTGACTCCGAGCATAATTTTTGCAACAAGTAATTGAAAAAATAATATCCAATATCCATGCAATTAGTAGCCGTTTGATGTGTAAGCCTGCGTAGGTAACATGCATAATTAATGTCAACACCATCTGTGGGCGCGTCCATTTTTCATTCCACTCGCGGTTTCATTTTTGATGTTCAGACAATGCCGCGCGGAATGCAGAGCACACAGGGAAGGAACTAATCAGATAACGAGGAACTAATCGGCTAATGTAGACCGAATGCATTTGCGGACTGAAAGTGAACATATGCATGACCTAAATGTCCTTTCTCTCAGATACTCTTTCATGCAGGTGGACACGGAATATTAGTCTAAAATTGGTGGATGTATTTATTGTTGGGTTGTAAACGCTTTCTCATGCCCAGTTACAAAGTGCATCTTTCCTGGAGTAACTTTTTGTTTCTTTATGTGGCTGTGCTTGCTCTCCTGCCCCCTGGTTGTGCTTGCTCTCCTGCTCCCTGGTTGTGCTTGCTCTCCTGCCCCCTGGCTGTGCTTGCTCTCCTG
Source organism: Lissotriton helveticus (assembly GCF_964261635.1). Taxonomy (NCBI): domain Eukaryota; kingdom Metazoa; phylum Chordata; class Amphibia; order Caudata; family Salamandridae; genus Lissotriton; species Lissotriton helveticus. Next base: position 1,366,185,037 of record NC_136057.1, read on the forward strand.
CCCCCTGGCCGTGCTTGCTCTCCTGGCCCCTGGCTGTGCTTGCTCTCCTGCCCCCTGGCTGTGCTTGCTCCCCTGCCCCCTGGCTATGCTTGCTCCCCTGCCCCCCCGCTGTGCATTTTTCCTGGAGTAACTTTTTGTTTCTTTATGTGGCTGTGCTTGCTCTCCTGCCCTCCTGGTTGTGCTTGCTCTCCTGCCCCCTGGCTGTGCTTGCTCCCCTGCCCCCTGGCTGTGCTTGCTCCCATGCCCCCTGGCTTTGCTTGCTCCCCTGCCCCCTGGCTGTGCTTGCTCTCCTGCCCTCTGGCTGTGCTTGCTCTCCTGCCCCCTGGCTGTGCTTGCTCTCCTGCCCCCTCGCTGTGAGCGTTTTTTCTGGCCTCTGTTCCCTGTGTGTGGCTCTGTGTGTGTGTGTATGTGTGGCTATGTGTGTGTGTGGCTCTGTGTGTGTGTGTGGCTCTGTGTGTGTGGCTCTGTGTGTGTGTGTGCATGTGTGTGGCTCTGTGTGTGTGTGTGTGGCTCTGTGTGTGTGTGGCTCTGTGTGTGTGTGTGTTGCTCTGTGTGGCTCTGTGGCTCTATGTGTGTGTGTGTGTGTGGCTTCGTGTGTGTGTGTGTGTGTGTGGCTCTGTGTGTGGCTCTGTGTGTGTGTGTGGCTCTGTGTATGTGTGTGGCTCTGTGTGTGTGTGGCTGTGTGTGTGTGTGTGGCTCTGTGTGTGTGTGTGTGGCTCTGTGTGTGCGTGGCTCTGTCTGTGGGTGGCTCTGTCTGTGTGTGTGGGTGGCTGTGTGTGTGTGGGTGGCTCTATGTGAATGACTCTGTGTGGGTGGCTCTGTATGTGTGTGGCTTTGTGTGGGTGGCTCTGTGTTGGTGCAAATGCAATAGGTCTCGCATTTGCGAGCGATTAAGCTATTGGCATTGTAAATGACAATGCCATTTATTTATGTTTTTGTGGAGTAGGGGTATGGGCGGACCGGAATGACGGGCGTGGAGGCCAGATGTATTGCGCTATTTTTAGCTGTATTTATTGTTCGGTACCAGGGTAGGTAAGAGGGGTAGAAAGGAGGTGTGACTGGAAGCCTTGAAGTCTTTCTCGGGTCGTAGACGGAACAAGGTTGCTCTCAACTGGGCTGGGGTCGTCTGGGTGAGGAGGTCTTCAGGTTGGCTTCTTGTCCACGGACAGGATCCGGTTTTACCTCGGAGGGGGATCGAGAGAGAGAACAGGGCAGTTAGTCCTTTTGGTGTTGGACCGTTGGAGCACTATCACCAACACCCGGGTTGTGACGGGGCCAAGGAGAACGTGAGGGTGAGGACGGTACGGGAGGGCTCAGAGAAGGGGGAAAAGAGAGGGGAAGGGGAAGAGCGTGCTGAGGTGAGGGAAGAGTGCAGGGGCTATGTTACAAAGCACTAGGTGAAGTGAAATGGCTAAGAACTATATACAGTGCAGCTGTGGTCTATCAGTGGGAGATACTATGTACAAATATTCTACAACTATTTACAGGGAGACACGGAGAAAAGATAACAGCGTACTCACGTGCCCCGCCGCAACTCTCCTGCGAGTTGCGGCCGCTCTCCAGCAACCTCCTGAGGACTCCACCAATCTTCGGTCCAGACGTCCTCCTCCTCCTTCTCGTCTCCGATCCTCTGCTCTTCTTCTCCTTCCCTCGCACTCCTTCCACTCTCCGCCTCAGGTTCTCCGCACGCTGTCTCCTGCCACGAGTCCGCCGCCTTGAACGCTCCCCTCTCCTGGACGTCAGCTTTTCTGTGTGCCGGGCCGGTGATGGGGGAGGGACTTCCGGGGTCACGGAAGATCGCTTCCGGTTCGTTGCGCGTCTCCACTGGTTGCACTGCTTTCTGTAAGGGGAGAGAGAGAGGAGGAGTCCTGGTCGTCAGGGACGCGGGATAGACGGGTTCAGAGGCCATGGAACCCCTGGTCGGACGCCGCCCTGTTAAGGTGAGAGGCGCTCCCCTTCCACATCCCCTTTCCCTAGCTGTCTTTCTTGTGGGGGTGGTAGGTGGTGGATAACGGGAGAGATAGTCCGCATTGCCCTGTTCCGCCCCTTTTCGGTGCAATGTTTTGAATCGATAGGGTTGCAGGGATAGGAACCACCATGCACTCGGTCGTTATGGCCCCTGTTTCGGGCCATCCATTCTAATGGAGCATGATCCGTGTACAGGACAAATTCACGACCCTCCAAGTAATACCGAAGGCTTTCTACTGCCCATTTAATGGCCAGAGCCTCCTTTTCGACTACTGCGTAGTTCATTTCCCGAGGGAAGAGCTTTCTGCTAAGGTAGAGGATTGGCCTTTCAACCCCTGTCTGGTCTTTCTGGGATAGGACGGCCCCCAAACCCTGTGAGGAAAAACAGCCCAATCCACAACCGATGCCCAGGCTGTCGGCAGTCGACGCCTCTTAGTTCCCATTATGACCAGTTACCAAATAAAGAGACGGGCGCTGGAAGCGGGAGTGCAAGAACATTTATTTCTCATGAGGAGAGCCTGTCATTTCGGACATATGCACAATGTCTTCAAGAGGTGCTCTAACAAGTTTCTCTGAGGCGTCGTCTTTTATACACAGGTTTATGATGTACAAACATTCCTTATTGCAATAAAGGCACTTTGAAGTACGATAAGGCGTGCTTGGAATCCCAGCTTCAGGCCTATTCCCATACCAGTCGTCCGGATGTCGTTTCCCCTCCCAAATGTAACATGTGATTGTAATCTTGTAGCCGGACACTCCAACAGGACACGAGGGCGAGAGGGGGTGATCAGATCTAAGGTTGGGCAGGCGATAAGATCGGGCACTTCGGTTGGTGTATCACGCTTTGCTATGCTGGGCCAGGGGGGGGGGTACATCCATGAGGCTTTGTTTTATGACTTGGGACCGGGTCGGGAGGCCAGGTGTAGCCGGGGGGGGGTCATCAGAAGAAGGGAAGGGTGTTCCTGGGAGGAATGCAGGGGGTGTCGGTCAGACAGGGGTGTCAATTTTTGAGCAGGGTCGCGTAGTGGGAGAGGGTTTTATGGCCTATGCATGAGAGACCGGGGGCTGTCGGGGATGCTTGCGAGGCCGGGGAGTGAGGGGGGGGGAGAGACGCTGGCTATCGGGAGTGGGCAGAGAGGCCATGGTAATCAAAATGGTTGCTGCTTATGCGCACGTACGGATCTGAAAAGGACAAGATGGCGCCGATACTGTTTACGCCACAATCCAGATTTTTAACAGTCCTCCCTTTTCAACATAACTAGCCAACATGTCAACTTATGTCTATCCCCATTATTTTACGTGTTTCGGTATCATACAAAGCTTTCGTACGTTCAGCTTCGAAAGTCGGAGTCTTAGGGTACAGGCAGTTGGTAATGAGTGAACACAAATGAACGCCGCTTATGTACATATACATTGTCATTTTCCACAGTCGCCGCTTTTTAACATAAGTTAGTTCATTTCCATATTTATCATAACTGACGGGGAGTACATATAGCCATGTGTGGTCAAAGAAATAGCATTGTCAAAATTCAATACTGGCGGATTGCATATAACCATGTGCAGTCGATGCGATAGACGAGGTGCAATACATACGAATTTATATTTGTTGATACATATATACGAGTCTAGAGAACGGTATACAACTCAGTCGGGGTCAATCAAGGAAATGTTCCGGCACATTATGGAACCATGCTCTGACTCTCTCTCCGGTGGTATCAATGTACAGTTAAAAGTGACCGATGAAACATTTTGAAAGCAATACAAAGTGGTTGAGGGAGGAATTCAGTGCAATACAAGCAAGTAGTCAGGGGGGATAGAAAGTTCGAAAAAAAGGCGGGGTCTTCGCCACAGTGTCTTTTTAGCAGCGAGCCATCGCTGGTAGGTTCTGTTAGTTCGTTTTTCTTCCGTTGGCGCTGTTGAGCACCGGCGGTGGAGCTATAGGTCCAGCTCAGATCAATCCTTACACGTTGCAGGGTGCGATCTGTCCTCTGCTGTTAGACCACAGTCCTGTTTCCTAACTAATCTTTTTAAGGGTGCCTCATGCTGGGCACCTGCATTTCTTTCTCCTTTCGTGGCAAACCCTAGTCTGCCTAAATGCTGGTCTTCTTCTCAGAGTCAAAATCCATGTAAAAGAAATGGGATTGTCAGATAATCGAGGGAAATAGAGGGCGGAGTGGGATCAGATCTTTGTGACAAACCAAGGGAGCAAAGGGTAACGAGCAGGCAGGCCCATCGAATCGGGCTCAAAGGGGCGGGGACTTCTGGCACGCGTGGATCAGCAAACAGAGGGCTTCAAGGCAGCCCTCCATCCTTTCATTTTCCGTGTTTGAGAGTGGTGCTTCGTCCCGCGTCTCGTTGCTCTGCGGCTCCACCTTTGGTCGAGGTCACATGTGCTTCATGATCTGTGGCTAGGCTGTGCGTCACGTCCGGCCCCTCTCCTCCGGTGATTGCGTATCTTTGAATGGGTACAAAACAAGCTTTAGAGAACTGGCAGGAGAAGACAATTATACATTTCAATTCCGCCCCCAATCTTAAGTAGTTGGGGATACGTTCATCGGTCACAGTCAGAAGTTATCACTATGGAGTATGTATGCGGGCATTTCTACTGAGTTTGTACTAAGTCTATTTGGCGTTCATTCATGACGTATATTGGAGAGAAGTCAGACTCTTATCAACTGCGTATTCCATCAAACTCGAAATCGGATCCTACGGTAGAGACTCGTCTTTCTAACCTAAGCCCTGGCAGTCTTCTATCATCATGAGAGAGGAACAGAGGCTAAACATTCTTTTCTCGGGGAGCAACGGTTAATCAGGGTCATCAGTTACACTTCGGGATATGGAGCTGGGGTCAATCGGGAGAAACGAGGGCGCTTTGGACATCCGTACTTGGGTGCAGAGGGGTGGGGCAGTCGGAGCATTGGGTATTATGTTGCTAACGGACTGAGAACAGAAGGCCACTGACATATAGTCCCCTTATAAAGGCCAGATTTGGGGACATCAGTCGTCTTACCTGTCCTTTCCTTCTTAGCCAATTCAAGTTCCATCATTTTACAGAAAGGAGAGGTAGTAACATGGCAAATTACAATTGTTTTAGTTGCTGTCAATTTTGCCGAACACCTTTGTGTTAAAAAACCAATTAAGCTTGTGCCGGCGGGGCACAACGTTACCACACAAAGGAAAAGAGAGAACAGGGGGACCCTCATAGAGAGAGAGAGAGTCGTCCGCATTTTAAACGAACTATTCGGTACACGTACGACATAGAGAGAGAGAGAGAGAGAGAGAGAGAGAGAGAGAGAGAGAGAGAGAGAGAGAGAGAGAAAGAGAGAGAGAGAGAAACGCGTACAATAATAGGCCATTTAGTGCGCACACAACACAGAACAACAGGGGTCAAGTTATATAGAAACACAGACTGAGGGACGACGTGGATCCATACATTACGTGCACATGAATTCAGGCGGGGGGGGATAATACATGTATTATATACAAAAAAAAATCCAAGACAAAACATAGAACAGTACTTGGCCAAAAAGGTTTCTTCCTGCATGCTGCGCATCCTTAGTATCCTACTTAATTCATCTGGCTGCCTTTGCTGGTGGCGTCAGTTGCAAATGCTTACACCTTTGTCAATTGTTCGGGAACTAACCTAGTCGGGCTAATACTTACGATGGGATCTTCGAATCATTTTTAGCGAATGGGTATCCAAGTTGAGGCCACGGAGGGTGTCAGTCGGGAGAATAATGGGGCAGCTTTGAGTTTCATGTCTATGAGGGTGCAAGAGGGAGGTGGTAAATCTTAAACATTGACAATTATTCTAGTCTTCCAGGAGGAGTGTACTCGGGTAAACCTCACCCCGGGATATTCCTGAACCTTTCTCTATTTAGTTATCGTGTGAATTTACTCATGGGTGCACGTCATTCTTGGTTGCATTATTTGGGATGCCGGTTGGAGTCATATTTTGTCATACTGCAATAACCCGTCCAGTTTCTGCTTCAGGCCACCCTCCCAGTCGCTGGGTTCAGAGAGAGAGAGAGACAGTCGTTTCTAAGTAAGGGAGTGCTATATCTTTGTTTGCTCGTCGTGTATAGGCACCATGTTCAGACCCATTTTCCCCATTCCATCGGCCGTTCGATCATCACTTAAGTCATACATAAAACATTTCTCTTATTAATCTAAACGTGTGCAACGCGTATTCAGTCGAGCTATACACATCAGGGCATACACGCGTGCATTCATATCACACAAATTCGTCACGTTCTCAGGGGCAGTCCTCATAGACAATATACAATTTTTCCGCGCGGAACCATGACGTGTTGCTTAGGTTTTCTCCATACTGTGGTCGGCGTTCCGATGGGTCCTGCAGAAAGAAGGGAAAAAGAAGGGGTGGGGGCAGCGTTTTAAAACACATCAGCGCGCATAACCCGAAGATGCTCTTACTTACCACATACTCGACCTATTTCCGCGGGATGCAATCCCCTTCATCTCGGCGTTTAAGCCCAGAGGGATCGGTATTGCGGGTATGTTGCACATAAAAAATAGAAATATAATAATAATAAAAACATATACCCAACAAACCTGGACCATTCACATTTGCAATATTTCTGTGTATTTTGCTTTTTAACCTTTAAGTAATCGAGTTGCTTCATTTCACCTGTACTTTACTTACATCGGAAACAGTGGCCATTTATTCGAAACTTTACCAATTTAAGCGCTGCAACCATGTTTGCTTTTCACAAAACCTTTATTAAAAAATGTTGGCGCACAAATACGGGTCTACAACCACGTGGGCCAGCCACGGAGCAGACTGGAACTGTACATGAGGGGATATTTATTTGAACGGAGTCGGTGACCGTTTATTTCATAAAGGTGCGACAAGTGCAATAAAATCATATCGAAAATTCATTGTGGGTAAGTACCATAAGTGTTGAAACTTCGAACTTTCAATAATACGGTAATCAATGACGCGTCAGGACTTAATATCAATTCATCGTCCAAGTGTTCAATCAGTACTCATCCCCTCCCTCCATGCGCTTAAAAAACTGCATACATATCTCATGATATCAAGGCTGAGCGACCGGAACACAACAGGGAGTTGCGAGTTTCATTTTTACCGGTGCCATTTTGGGTGAGGTCAGGCAGGTCCAAGTATAGTCAAAATGTCTCCACCAACTCGTGGTTGGACCAGAGCCTCTTTCGGCAGTCTAAAAAGTCTCGTTAAAGGGCAACAGAAGGGGCCGTCGATAAGAACCATCAGTCAAAAGGGGGAGGGAGGTAACAATCTTTCCTACCGGGTCATACTGGTGTTCTACCGGAACTGATCAAATTGGTAGTCTGCAGGATTTTGGTCATTCAAACTGAGGCTGGCGCCAGCATGAGAGTGCCGACGTCTCGTGGCTACGTCTTGGTCGTTCCGGGGGCAATCATGGCAGTCATTCCCCATCGTGGGGAGGGGGCCGGGGGCCCCTGCAGCTCTCATAGAATCTTCAAAGCTGAGGAGAACGCTTCTGGACGGGGTATTCATTTTCTAGCTGGCAAGCGACCTGGCCATCCTTGCACGCCAGGCCCACTCTCCCAAGAGTCGACCATTAGTTTATGAGTTCCGCAGCAGCCGGCAGTCGCTGCACCGCAAGAGTGGACGAACCCTTGTCGGGTGAGTGGAGCGTTGGGGGTGCAGCTGAGGGGCCTCCACCTGGGGAGGTGGGAGAGGCTCGTCCGCGCCGCCTCTCCCTCCCAGCGCACCCCACGCCGTCTCCCGGCGCTGACTTTCGTGAAGGCCGGACCAGGCGATGAAAGAGGGGGGGGGGTCGGAGGCATAAGCAAGACATCCCCCCCGTGGCCTGCAAGGCGTCAGAAGAAGAGGATGGGAATACCAGTACATTCCGGGCCATCCACTCCACGACTTCTCCAGCCGATGGCATTCGTGATGGCCGGACCAGGCGATGAAAGAGGGGGGGGGTCGGGGGCATAAGCAAGACATCCCCCCCCGTGGCCTGCGAGGCGCTAGAAGAAGGGGATGGGAAGACCAGTACATTCCGGGCCATCCACCCGTCTCCTCTCCGGCCGAGGGTGGCCAGCCGGGCCCCGCCCTGCACGTGTCGAGACCTCGTCTTCCGGATGGGCGTGACCGTGGACCTGTTGCACTTCGGGAGCTTCCGGAATGGGGGTAGGTATCTGCTGACTTGTATCTATCTTATGTTACCGTTATTGGGCGTGGCGGGCGGTGGGACAGACATGTTTGGAGCAGTGAGGGGCGGCGGAGCCTGGCTACCTCGTGGTTGCCGTGATGTCAAGCTTGGCTTCTCTCACCACTTTCATGTTTCTTATTGCGGGCTATTTCTAGCGTTTCTTATTTCTAGCGAAGTCAAACAAACTCATCAGTGGCCTACTGATTTTGCTCGATTTCTTTTTCCTTCCTCTTCTCGTGTGTTTCGTGCTAAAGTTTCTGTTAACAGGATGCGGTGATCACTTCGTATTTTACGTATGTCCTTTTTATTAGGGGCGCCCTCCGGTCGAGCCAGATGGTCTACCTCTAATAAATGGTCCGGGTGGAACTAGTTTACCAATCAGTGGGGAGTAGATAGGCATGACAGATTACAACGGGGGACAAAGGTCCGCATTACCTACCCTTCACTACTTGCAAAGACTAGACAGAATATTTCTATTCCATGTTATTTGCAAACAGAGAATACCTCAAAAGAACTATTCCTTGAACAATAAATGTCCAGACAATCAATCAATCAGTGGGGAGAAAAACAGGCATGACGGATTACAACGGGGGACAAAAGTCCACATTACCTATCCTTCGCTATCTGCAAAGGGAGACAGAATATTCCTATTTTTCTCTGTTTGTAGACAGGGAATATCTCAAAAGAGCGATAATCGATAAAAATCGATAACAAACAATCAGTGGGGAGAAAGATAGGCATGACGGATTACAATGGGAACAAAAGTCTGCATTACCTACCCTTCGCTATCTGCAAAGGGAGACAGAATATTTCTATTCTTCCCCGTTTGTAGACAGCGAATGTCTCAAAGAGCAACAGAGCAACCAATCAATCAGTGGGGAGAAAAATAGGCATGACGGATTACAACGGGGACAAAAGTCTGCATTACCTACCCTTCACTATTTGCAAAGAGAGAGGAACGTTCCTATTCGTCGCTGTTTGCAAACAGAGAATGTCTCAAGAGAACCAATACTTCAAGTAGCACCCAAGGCTAAATGAACCAATCAATGAACAATACCAGTATTTCCAATATAAACAATCAATCAATCAGATGGATAAAGCCATCCTACCAATCAGACGTAAAGACGTCCTACTTAACCTTACCCGGACCGGACCGTGTGGACAGTTCTTCGCCTTCCCTTTCCAGCGCCCGATCGTTCTCTTACTCCATGTTTTTACCGCGGCTTTCCTGTGGGATCCCAGTCAGGACAGTAGGTCGCTTGAGAGAGGTCCGTTCGGAATCGGTGAAGTTCATTCAATCGGCAGCCAGACGAGGGCCCTCTCAAGGCAGGTATACTCCAATCGTTCAGATGTTCACCCCATCGTCTGGACCTCTCTTACCGGACCTTATGTCGCTGATGGGCCCCGCGTTGGGACGACAATTGAGGAAAAACAGCCCAATCCACAACCGATGCCCAGGCTGCCGGCAGTCGACGCCTCTTAGTTCCCATTATGACCAGTTACCAAATAAAGAGACGGGCGCTGGAAGCGGGAGTGCAAGAACAGGGTTAATTTATTTCTCATGAGGAGAGCCTGTCATTTCGTACATATGCACAATGTCTTCAAGAGGTGCTCTAACAAGTTTCTCTGAGGCGTCGTCTTTTATACACAGGTTTATGATGTACAAACATTCCTTATTACAATAAAGGCACTTTGAAGTACGATAAGGCGTGCTTGGAATCCCAGCTTCAGGCCTATTCCCATACCAGTCGTCCGGATGTCGTTTCCCCTCCCAAATGTAACATGTGATTGTAATCTTGTAGCCGGACACTCCAACAGGACACGAGGGCGAGAGGGGGTGATCAGATCTAAGGTTGGGCAGGCGATAAGATCGGGCACTTCGGTTGGTGTATCACGCTTTGCTATGCGGGGCCAGGGGGGGGGGTACATCCATGAGGCTTTGTTTTATGACTTGGGACCGGGTCGGGAGGCCAGGTGTAGCCGGGGGGGGGGGTCATCAGAAGAAGGGAAGGGTGTTCCTGGGAGGAATGCAGGGGGTGTCGGTCAGACAGGGGTGTCAATTTTTGAGCAGGGTCGCGTAGTGGGAGAGGGTTTTATGGCCTATGCATGAGAGACCGGGGGCTGTCGGGGATGCTTGCGAGGCCGGGGAGTGAGGGGGGGGGAGAGACGCTGGCTATCGGGAGTGGGCAGAGAGGCCATGGTAATCAAAATGGTTGCTGCTTATGCGCACGTACGGATCTGAAAAGGACAAGATGGCGCCGATACTGTTTACGCCACAATCCAGATTTTTAACAGTCCTCCCTTTTCAACATAACTAGCCAACATGTCAACTTATGTCTATCCCCATTATTTAACGTGTTTCGGTATCATACAAAGCTTTCGTACGTTCAGCTTCGAAAGTCGGAGTCTTAGGGTACAGGCAGTTGGTAATGAGTGAACACAAATGAACGCCGCTTATGTACATATACATTGTCATTTTCCACACCTGGTCTGAGGCATCAGTTTGTAGGATGAATGGCTGGGAGTAATGGGGTCTGATTAGTACTGGTTCGGAAACAAGGGACTGCTTGAGGCTGTTAAAGGCTTGCAACAACAAGGGAGTGGGGTATTGTAGTACTGCTTTTGTTCTTGTGTTTTTCATTAGTAGGTCTGTCAATGGGACGGCTGTTTGGGAGAAGTTAGGGATGAACCTCCTATAGTAGCCTAACAGACCGAGGAAGGCACGGAGGTCTTTCCGTGTTTGTGGGAATGGAATGGCCTGGATGGCCTTTATTTTGTTATCTTGAGGTCTGATAACACCCTCACCAAGCAGGTAACCCAGGTATTTTACGGTTTGGGCAGCGAGAGTGGTTTTGGTTGGGTTGATGGTAAACCCGTTTTTCCCAAGGGACGATATGACTTTTGTCAGATGGAACAAATGCTCTTGCCAATCTTCGCTATAGATGACGATGTCATCCAGGTAGGCTCCTGCGTATCGGGCATGTGGTTGTAGGACTATGTTCATGGCCCTCTGAAACGTCGCAGGGGCCCCGTGAAGCCCGAAGGGCATTACCCTGAACTGAAACAGGCCATCCGGCGTGGAAAACGCTGTTTTTTTCATGTCTTCCTTTTTCAGGGGTATCTGCCAGTAGCCTTTGCAGAGATCCAGGGTGCTTATATACCTGGCTTTGCCTATACGTTCCACCATCTCATCCACCCTTGGTAAAGGATAGGTATCGAAACTAGAGACCTTGTTAACCTCCCGAAAGTCTATGCAAAATCTCGTAGAGCCATCAGGTTTGGGAACCAGGACAATGGGCGAGTTCCAGCTGCTGATAGATGGCTCTATGATGCCCATTCGCAACATCTGGTTCGTGTCTTCTCTGATAACGGTCCGGCGTGCTTCAGGGACCCGGTAGGGCCGTTGTCTCACGGTTTTTCCGGGTTCCGTGTGGATGGCATGTTCAATGATGGTTGTGTGCCCAGGTAGGGAGGAAAAGACCGCCTGTAGTGAGGATAAGGTGTTTCTTAGGTCTTGTTTGCTGCTTTCGGGCAGATCAGGGTCTAGACAGCTCTCAAACGGCAGGGGTTTCTGGGCCTGTGTGCCGGCTAGGACAGGCCGGGGTCCCTCCCATTTCTTCAGGATGTTTATGTGGTACATTTGTGTGAGATTGCGGTTGGAGTCCAGTTCGACTTCGTACGTGACCGGAGTCACCTGTCGTAGGACGGGGAACGGACCCTGCCACTGGCCTAGCAACTTATGGTCGGAGGATGGTATGAGTAGCAGTACTAGGTCCCCGGGGACAAAGGACCGCACCTTGGTTCCTTGGTCATACTGGTGTTTTTGGGTTGCCTGGGCGGTCACCATGTTTTCCCTTACTATCTCTCTGATTTGTCCTAAGTGTGTCTTAAGATTCTCTACATATTCAGGTAGAGGTCGGGTTCGATCTGGCTCGGCCTCCCAGGCCTCCCGAGCCATGTCCAACAGGGTCCTGGGTGCCCGCCCATACAGGAGTTCGTAAGGGGAGTATTCGGTACTACTTTGGACTTTACATCGGATTGCAAATAGGGCCAAGGGCAGCATCTCTTCCCACCGACGGCTCTCCAGGCCTAGTAGTTTCTTGAGGGTGGTTTTTAGGGTGGCATTATACCGTTCCACCAACCCGTCGGTCTGGGGGTGGTAAGCAGAGGTCCTTATCTGTTTGATGCCCAGGTGGGAACATACCTGCGCATAAGGGAGGAGACAAAAGGAGTACTCTGGTCTGTCAATATCTCGTGGGGAAAACCTACCTGGGTGAAGATGGAGATGAGAGCTTTAGCAATGTTCTGGGTGGTTGGTTGGCGTAAGGGGACGGCCTCAGGAAAACGGGTGGCGTAGTCTACCAGGAGAAGAGCATACCTACACCCGCTCTTTGAGGGTAACATGGGGCCTCTAAGGTCCATCCCTACCCTACTGAAGGGGATATCAATGAGAGGGAGGGGTTGGAGGGGTACTTTGGGGGGCCGGTACCGACTGTTCTTCTGGCACACAGGGCATTCACGACAGTATTGACTAATTTGTTTATACACACCAGGCCAGTAGAACCTTTCCAAAATGGTCTGTCCCGTTTTTTCATCCCCGAAATGACCCCCTAATAAGTGGCTATGGGCCAGGAACAGTACTTTGTCACGAAAGGGACCGGGAACGAGTAGCTGAGGGGGTTGCTGGGGTCCGCCTTTCCTGTATAGGAGACCGTTCTTTTTGAAGAAATAAGGACCTACTTGCAGTGGGTCTTCGTTCTCCAGGGCGCGCCCCCATGTGTCCTGTAACACGAGGTCTTGTTGGGCGGCTCGATACTCCCGGTCGGTTTCCAATGGATGGTTGTCCAGCTGGACAGGATAGGCCGTGGTGTGTGTCCTCTTCTCTTTCTTCTTTTGACTCCTGGACTTCGGAGGTTTGGATGCTGGCTCTACGGGGGGAGGGTTTGGGGAAAAAGGAGCTTCGGCCCACCACCTCTCTAAGGAGTCCGTAGCGTCTTGTAGCAGATGGGGGAGACCGCAGTAGTCACTACCTAGGATGACTTTTTTCCGGTAGGTTGGGCACCAGCCCCACTGTAAGCTGGCTTCCTTCATCAGTGGGGTGTTGTACTCGGACCCTGGCGGTGGGATATCTTTTCGTGTCACCGTGTACACATTGGATGGCTACTGTACCGGTCACCGGTCCAATAGGGGTTGTCACCTCCTGGGGTCTTAGGAAGCTTTGCCAGCAGCCTGAGTCGACGAGGGCCATCATTTAATGGCCGTCGATCTTCACTGGACAACGGAAAGGAGAAGGGCTGGCATCCGTGGTGAGGCAGACATAGTTCCTGGCAAGCCCTACCTCCATGGGCTCTTCCTTCTGCGGGCAAAAGCGGGCAATATGCCCATACACTCCACAGTGGTAGCACTGTGGTCCGGGAGGGCTTGGTGGAGGCACGACTGGGAAGGGCAACAAGGGAACAGGTTCCCGTTTTCGGGGCACGGCGGGCCTTTGGGCCCGGGGTGGCTACCATGCGGTATACGGGGAGGATGTTCGCCCTTCTTCTGAAAATTTTGTGCTCGGCTGTAAGCGCTAGCTATTTCAACGGCGCTGTCCAGTGTCAGGCGGGCATGTTGTCGTACCCATTTCTGGGTAGCGGGATGGAGAGAGGCCAGGAATTGCTCCAAATAGATCTTGGTCAGAATGTCCTCCTTTGAGGCCGTGGCAGGCTTCAACCACTGGTTGGCCAGATCCTGGATGCGGAAAGATAAAGCCCGGGACGTCTCCTGGGGTCCTTCTCGGGCTTGCCTCAGTCGAACCCTATACGTCTCCTCATCGATCCCTAGACAATCTAGGATACAGGTCTTTATGTCCTGGTAAGGCGTTTGTCCTTGTACGTTGGCCTGTTGGGAGGCCGTCTGCAGTTCCCCCGTCAACAGAGGTCCCAAGTATTGGCCCCAGCGATCGGCCGGCCAGGTAGCGGCTTGTGCTGTAAAAGTTTGTAAAGAAGAAATCCGGGTCTTCTCCCGGGACGTACTTTTGTAAGACCACTGAGGGAAGAGAAGCAGCTGGTCGCTGCTGTCCCATTACCTCGGCTAACCTCCCGAGGGCCTGATCCTGAACGGCGCCCTGATCCTTCAGGACGTCATGTAGCTGTCCACGATTGTCTTCAGCCGTCTTGAGGAAGCGTTCCATCATCTTCCCTAGTAGCTCCTGACTTTCCGCCAGCTGTTTAACCGCGACCTCCATGCTTCCGGTAGATCCCACTTCTGACACCAAGTGTGGAGTAGGGGTATGGGCGGACTGGAATAACAGGTGTGGAGGCCAGATGTATTGCGCTATTTTTAGCTGTATTTATTGTTCGGTACCAGGGTAGGTAAGAGGGGTAGACAGGAGGTGTGACTGGAAGCCTTGAAGTCTTTCTCGGGTCGTAGACGGAACAAGGTTGCTCTCAACTGGGCTGGGGTCGTCTGGGTGAGGAGGTCTTTGGGTTGGCTTCTTGTCCACGGACAGGATCCGGTTTCACCTCGGAGGGGGAACGAGAGAGAGAACAGGGCAGTTAGTCCTTTTGGTGTTGGACCGTTGGAGGACTATCACCAACACCCGGGTTGTGTTGGGGCCAAAGAGAACGTGAGGGTGAGGACGGTAAGGGAGGGCTCAGAGAAGGGGGAAAAGAGAGGGGAAGGGGAAGAGCGTGCTGAGGTGTGGGAAGAGTGCAGGGGCTATGTTACAAAGCACTAGGTGAATTGAAATGGCTAAGAACTATATACAGTGCAACTGTGGTCTATCAGTGGGAGATACTATGTACAAATATTCTACAACTATTTACAGGGAGACACGGAGAAAAGATAACAGTGTACTCACGTGCCCCGCCGCAACTCTCCTGCGAGTTGCGGCCGCTCTCCAGCAACCTCCTGAGGACTCCACCAATCTTCAGTCCAGATTTCCTCCTCCTCCTTCTCGTCTCCGATCCTCTGCTCTTCTTCTCCTTCCCTCGCATTCCTTCCACTCTCCGCCTCAGGTTCTCCGCACGCTGTCTCCTGCCACGAGTCCGCCGCCTTGAACGCTCCCCTCTCCTGATCGTCAGCTTTTCTGTGTGCCGGGCCGGTGATGGGGGAGGGACTTCCGGGGTCACGGAAGATCGCTTCCGGTTTGTTGCGCGTCTCCACTGGTTGCACTGCTTTCTGTAAGGAGACAGAGAGGAGGAGTCCTGGGCGTCAGGGACGCGGGATGGACGGGTTCAGAGGCCATGGAACCCCTGCTCGGACGCTGCCCTGTTAAGGTGAGAGGCGCTCCCCTTCCACAGTTTTAAAAACATAAATAAAAATAATGTGATGAGCAATGCCAATAGCTCTAACTTTAACAATGCCGAGACCATTGCATTGTAAATGCTTGTTTTATTTTTAAGAATCCATTTTGCAGGATAATATCACTGATCAACGAGGGGGGAGAAAAGCAGCAGCGCTACAGTCTGAACCATTCTTGACCTGAGATCGTGGCTTTAGCAAAGCAGTGGGTGTTGTTCAATTGTCAATTGTTGTTTTTCTTGAAATGTATTGTCTTGTACTTAACTTCATCACAAGCAAGTGTGCTTTTGCGCAATAAGAACATTAACGTGATGTTTACAGTATTGAGGTAATTCAAAATGGACAAAATAGATAATTTATCTGACACACGTAAACATTTTTTTTGTGAAAAACGCAACTGTAAATAAACACTAAAATCCCTCATAACCTAAAGTATTTATGCGGATAAACCATAAAAATAATTTGTTTCTCTCCTTGCTTGATACTGTGCCTAGATTTTCGATAAATGTCCGTGAACTGGTTGCAAACCTTTGCAGCATTCTTTTAAAAATTGGACGTAGTCACAGCCTGCGAGGCCGCTGATAGGAAATATGTTTGTTTAGTTTACCCTTCGAAATAAAGCATGCAGCCTGCGAGGCACAGCGCATTATACTTGGAGAAAAGGCAACATCCAAACATAATCTATATTGGAGACGGTGTTGCTGCAGCATTGAATTACAAGCAGCTCCCCTTGACACAACACTCTGTATATATCCCTTAAAGGTTACACGCTACTCTGCCATTCTTTGTCTTCCCCGTGCCATTTCGTGGCAAAAAATGGAGACATCATCTTGCCCAGAGAACAGGCTTTGAGTATTTATGAAGGCTTCTTGACAAATAGGCAGGCAGGCCCTGCCACGCATCGGTGGCTGCCTTCATTGCTACCCGGTTTGTTTACATAAGGTGCTGCAGCATTTTCGCAGATTAAACAAATCACAAGCGAAGATACATTTATAATCCCCAAAACCGGGAGGCAGTTAAAAAAGAAAAAGAGCAGCCGAGTATTGTTTTAGCAGCCCGAGCTCTCCTCCGAGAACAGCGAGGCAGATAAAAGAGAACAAGCACGGCCGAAGCGTACCGCGCTTGTTTGTTAAAATAATTAATTAAATACACAGGTATGTCCGAAGTAGAACGCGCTTGTACGATTATACAATTAATTAAATACACAAGCGCAGCCAAACCGGACCTCGCTGCTGCGATTAAATTATTAATTAAATACAAAAACGCTGTGAAAACGGACCACGCTTGTGCGATTAAATAATATAAAACAACAAGGGGTGGGGGCCTGAATCAGGAGGGGCTGTCCGAGTGGCCATCAAGAGCTTGTGGACGGCCCTGCAAATGAAAAGAAACAAGTGCTTACTGTCCTTTAAAGGAGAGCGTGTAAATCCGCCTGTAAAAGCTCCAGTCCCAGTGGGCGGGGCCAAACGCGAACAGGGTGGTAACCAGGAGGGACTAAAAAGCTTCCTGGACAATCAGTACACCCCGATTAGCATAATTGGTGACGTCAAAAGACGCACACCAATGAAAATTACAGCCGGAGCCGAAAGTCAACTTCGCAAACCGTATTGATTCAAGAAGCCTCGCATGGAGAGTGCAGTGCATGCGCTGCTAATGCCAGGCAAGACCTAAAAGGAAGCCTTTCAGACATCAAAGAAAGACTCCACAATTTACTAGTAGGAAAACAGAAGAAAGATCTCAAATTGCTCATGGGTAGCCTCTAAAACTGCCAATTGTCTTACTCGACAGATGGTATACCCGTCAACCTGTTTGTTAGCTTGTGAATGAGGGTAAATTCTGGTATTTGTTAACGTGATCTTAATATAATGCAAGAATCCTAAACCGGTTTAGGAGAATGATACAGCAGGATTGCAAAGAGGGCAGCCCAATTCAACTGTATGGAGGCGTGATGTTTGTTAAGAAGGTAAAAATTGTATTTTTTTGGATTGCAGCAATTCTAAAGTGATGTCATACCTCTTGTCCTGTCCCAAAGCACTTTGCAGACCGAAGTTAATGGTTATGATTCTATGACAGGACTGGAAGCTTCATATTATGCAGTCTCCTCCTTACTTTTTATTCTCAACAGCCATATAATATTAACCCTGCGTCCTACATCCTCATCCTAGTAACTAAACAAGCGTTGATCCCCACCTATGACATGAGAAAGAACAGACAGTCCAAAAATGGAAACCAATTGACTGCAAGGGGATTGAGGCAATAAATAACCGCACTTACCCTAACAGTAGGGACAGTTAAATGCTTACTATGGTGCACAGAACCAGAACTTCAACCCCCTACCAACTTCCAAAGGGAGAATCTCCCAACTTTAAATCGATCTAGAGTGTTTAAGCACCCTAGGATACGTAAATCATATTACTCGTAATAAATAAGAGTTCAACAAAACGTTTTCAAGTAGTTAGCACACACAATACATGTTTTTTACAGTACATAATATCCATTAGACATCTATTAAGTTTAAGAATTCTTTATTCATTTTCTTCCTTTGACAATCCATTCAGAACCACAGCCAACGCGTTTCATCCTTGCGGACTTCTTCAGGAATCTAATCAAATCTCTTCTTAAAAATGGGTAGAATATTCTGTTGCATCTATCGTTTTGTACGTAATTTGTTTGTGAAACCAGCTGATGCCATCCTCTCAGTTGGGGAGTGTGACTCAGTGATTACTGTATCAAGTCAATAGCTCAGAAATGTTCTTAATAGTATCATAGTAATGAAGGATACGTTCCAATATTTCTGCTCGCATAGTGTCCCGTGGTGTGGTTTGAAGTGAAATAAAAGCGTATCCTAGGGTGCTGAACCACTGTAGACTGAGACAGCTAAAAAATGGCTCCACTCACTCTTAGCCCGATATGGCTAATCTGATCAATTGCATTTCCATTTTTTTCTCATGTTCTGACTAGGACGAAAATATGAAGTTGAGGTCCGTGCTGGGCTTGGACCCCCTCCCCCATGGTGGCCATGGGTTTCTTCTGGGAGAGGCTAATATAGTTAGTGGTCAGGAGAGCGGCATGAATAAAAAAAAATCATGCCGGCGCATCAAGAATTTTAAATTCTATTAAGGACATTGAGGCAAGGATTATGCTTCTATTTCTTTACTATTAAAATAAAGCAGCCTAAAAAACAATAAAAGCTTCAAACTACATATCCCATGATCCCTGAGCCCAATGTCTCTACCGATCAGAGGGTTCCAGTCCCCATATATATATATATATATATATATATATATATATATATATATATATATATATATATATATATATCCGTCCTTTTTCTTTGCAAACATCGAACAACTTCAACCATGTACTAGCGACCTGTCTTCAACCTGGGTACCAGGAATCAACTGCAACTTCACCCCAACAGGCTCATCCAGACATGACACCTCCGAGGCATACTTTTGAACGTGAACCTATCAGATGCATCTCCAACCATACATGTCTCTAACCCTCTACGCTGATTTCTCATCTGCATTTGTGGATAAGAGAAAAAAATCGAAGCACTTTGCCTTTTAAGAGGAAACTGAAACCACAGGGTGAGTTAGACAACATCATATGAAATGTGTAACCATTATGGTAATAATACCAGCAAGATTATCTACAAATACTCAGTATCAAATATAACATCGGGTGGGATAATCTTTGCTTCCATATCCTTAATAGAATTCAAAATTCTTGACACACTAAAACATGTTTTATTCTCTGTCAGGACAAGAGACTTTGAATTATGCTAGTTTAAAGCTGTGCCGCCACCAATGAAGCTAAGTATGTATGCAGTGGTCAGGGTCTATTGATTATCACAAAGAATTCATCATAGAAACCTTTACATTAATAAATTATTTTGAGATTACTTCTGTGTAGTACAGAAAATTTATTCAAACATTTTAGTAATCAGTATGCTAGGTAATATTTTCAAATGAGTCCCACAAGTTATACAAAAAGCAAGAGATCAATTTCTTCATTGGGTCAAGCAAAACCTGGAGGACGCAAGTCTCAATAGAGTTGGTGTGGAGAAATCCTTGTGGGTTCAATTCACAAATAATATCTACATAATAAATATTTCAACGCGCTCAAAGTGACAAGGAAAGGAGACAGTTAGGAGGGATGGGTGTGGTTGGGTAATGGTGAGGACTGGGTAAAGAATGTTGTGACCATACTACAATCACAGTGATAATGCAACCTTTACAGACTAATTTTGTTCATTAGTTCCATATAACTCTTTAACATAGGATCTGTATGTATCCATGGGTTGCTTCCTATGTTAAGAGGGTAAGTGCAATCCGGTCTACGTTTCGACCCCTGGATTAAGGGTTGATTGAAGCCTCATGCTGGGGTCTTCTTCAGGACTTGAGAGTGCAGGAGCGCTTAATGTTGGGCCGTCCAGTGGCCTGTTAAGGTTGGACCTTCATCAGTTCCTCTGTAGTTTAAAAATGACTGGGACATCCGGGGCTTTCCAGTCTGTCAGTGCATATTTTCATGTCTGTTTGTTTGGCTCCATCAGATGCATTATTTCTGAAGGGGGTGTGGATGTATCTTCGAGATATCTTGTCCGGGTCTGATCTCGTTACTTGACAGCCAAGCGCAGACGCCGCCGTTGACTAACTAGTGCCACCAATGAAGCGACATCTACAATCGTCTTATGACGAAATACCTTAAGTGTTGAATTAGACACCCAATCTGCCGCTGCCGTTTTGTCCTACTACCAAGAACCAGTGGAAACAGCTGTAGATGCCATAGCACCTCGGACCGAATTGGCCTTAAAAGAGGTCACATCAATACCCGCTTCAGCCATGGGGCCTAAGTTGCGGAAGTCACCGGACGAAAAGACTTTTGTAAGGAAATAAGCAATTGACCTCCAGGGTCTCTATTAATTATGCAAGTACAATCTTCATATGCCTTAAGGCACTTTGCCACACACAACTTCTGATTTATCCCAAAAAGCCAGATACAACACACAATGTGAATCAGTCTTAGTGTGTTTGGTTATCTAAAAAGAGACCCCAGTAGGAGTGGCCCTTGACCCTTATACAGACAGGTCACTCCCCACACCGCAACAGCACCACCTGTTTGCCCATGTCTCCCAGCTCTCTGCTGCTGCCATGACACAAGTTCAAGGCCCTCATCGACCCGCAGGCTACCACCTGCGCCTCATCCCTGGTGGCCAGTGGTAGGCCGTACGTTTGCTTTACTGTAATTGTATTGATTTTTGGTTGTACTGTTTATTTGTTTTCGTTTCTCTTTCCTCCTTTTTCCTTCTTATGCTATTTCTGTGCCCTGTTTTGCCTTCTGTATCCCGCTCGTTCTCCCGCCGATGCGGCCCCTGCAGCCCCGCCCCCCTGCTCGCCCTAATTGTGTCTCTGCTCTGGCATCTGCATTGTACTCAATTGTTAGTTATTGTGCCTTATTTTGTTTTGACTTATTTCCTCTATTTTTACTGTTGTCCCCCTTTTGCCTTCTGTATCCCGCTCGTTCTCCCGCCGCTGCGTCCCCTCCCCCCTGCTCACCCATTTGCCGCCCCACTTCCATTTCCCAGTAGCTCCTCCCTCCTACCTGCACCCATCCGCGCCTGGACCGCGCCCAGTGCCAGAACCCCTTGCCCCCGCGAACGCCACGACACCCGTCTCCGCTACGATGCCAGCACTCTCCTCACACTCAACGCCGGACAATCACACACCTGCTTCCTGGCCGCCCCGAAGAGAACCCTAGGACCCTTCTCCTGCCGGAGATGCAACTTCACCAGCCTCCAGGCCACCAAACCACCCACGAGAAAGGACACAACCACCTCAGATGCATTCAACTCAACACCCGCTCCGTCAGGAAACACTCCATTGAACTCTGGGACCTACTCAACTCCACCTCCCCAGATGTCGCCTTCCTGACGGAGACCTGATTGAACTCCTCCTCGGCACCAGACATCGCTATAGCCATCCCTGACAGCTACAAGATCACCCGCAGAGACTACACCAACGGAACGGGAGGAGGAATAGCCATCGTCCACAGGAACACCCTCAAAGTCTCGACCAGCACCGACGACGCCCTCAGCACAGCCGAACACCTGCACTTCCAGATCCACACTGATCCCAACACCACTATCAGAGGCACCCTCATCTACAGACCCCCCGGACCACGGCCACAGTTCAGCGACGCCATTGCAGACTTCGTCAGTACCCACGCCCTCACCTCCACAGACTACATCCTCCTCGTGGACCTGAACTTCCACTTCAAAAACAACAACGACACCAACTCCACAACCCTGATTGACAACCTCGCCAACCTCGGTCTCAGACAGCTCGTCACCACACCCATCCACCCACTTTGCCGGCCACACTCTTGACCCCATCTTCTCCGCAAGCTCCCACATCTCCTTCAGCCACACCAAGAACTCCACTGGACCGACCATCTCTGCATCCACTTCACCTTCTGGAAACCCACCACGCATCACCACACCCAACAGATCCCTCGCCGACACTGGAGCAAAGTCACCAAAGACCAGCTAAACACTGCCCTCAACGAACCCCACCCGTCCACTCCACCGACCCCGACATCGCCACCCCCAACCTGAGACAGTGGATCAATGACTGCGTCAACTCCCTCGCCTCGCTCAGAAAACTCTCCAACAGAAACACCAACAAGAAAGCAAGTTGGTTCACCACGGACCTCAAGGCTTCCAAGCAAACCTGCCGACAACTAGAGAAGAAATGGCACCGCAAACTGACACCAGACAGCTACGCAGCCCACAAGAGCGCCATCCGCCGACACCATCACCTCATCAGATAGGCCAAAAGACCCTTCTTCAAAGACCGCCTTGACAACAACGCACCCAACATCAAAGAGCGCTTTAACATCGTGAAGGAGCTCTCCAACCCCAGCACCGACACCAACGACATCCCACCCTCGCAAGACCTGTGGGACACCCTCGCCACCTTCTTCCATCACAAGATCGCAGACATCCACAACAGCTTCAACACCCTGACTGCCCCGACAATCACCGAGAACTCCGACCTCATGACCACATTCCTCACCGACCCCCTGCTCGCCTGGACCAACATAAACAACAACACCATCAAAATCATGAACACCATCCACTCCGGCTCCCCGTCATACCCATGTTCACACAACATCTTCAACAAAGCCATCTCCACCATTGCAACCCATCTCCGCAAGGCCATCAACATCACCTTCGAGACCGCAACATTCCCGGAAAGCTGGAAGCATGCCGAAATCAACGCCTTACTCAAAAAACCGGTGGCGGACCCCAAAGACCTCAAGTACTTCCGACCCATCTCCCTGCTCCCGTTCCCAGCGATGGTCATCGAGAAGACAATCAACAGACAACTGACCCGCTACCTCGAGGAGGACAGCATTCTGTATCCATCCCAGTCCGGGTTTTGCAGCAACCACAGCACCAAAACTGCCCTCATCACTGCCATCAGGATCCTACTAGATTATGGCGAAACCGCGGCCCTCATCCTCCTGGACCTGTCAGCCGCCTTCAACACTGTCTGCCACCGCACCCTACGCATACGCCTCCAAAATGCTGGAATCCGAGACAAAGCACTGGACTGGACCACTGTAACGACTGTACTCCCAGATCTAGCAGACTACCAACCGTAACTGACCCAGTCGTCACATAACCACACTCTTCTCAGGGCACTATTTACAAGATATCTAGGAGACTCACCTGAGAAGGTGAAAAGAAGCTATTTACAAGCCTATATAATCAAACATACCACTAACATCTAATGGATTCCATATCTTATCCTATAATTACCTCAGCTTATATTCTTTATAGTCTCCCGACTTTTATCTTTAACGTCACCCGACGATATCTTTAACGTCACCCGACGATATCTTTAACGTCACCCGACGATATCTTTAACGTCACCCGCCGATATCTTTAACATCACCCGACGATCTACACTAATGGAGGTTCATCTTTATAAGTTATTTTCCAAATGAAGTTCACACTCTCCCCCCATCTCAGTTACCTTTTCAGAAGGGCATATCCCATCCTTCTGTATGTCAGCACCTGGTTAAAAGGAAAGGTTAATCTCATTAATAAAAACAACATTCAAAGATATTTAACATTGGATCTTTATTCTAGAATTAAGCATAACAAAATGAGCCAAACAAACATGATTTAGCTTAGTAGCTACCTATAACCTAAAAGGGGCAAAATAAGTGATTAGATGTATTCAACACTAACTCAGAAGGCCTCACCTTAGACGTGTGTCCTTCCATCTCAGCAGCTGGGCTGATCCCTCTCTCGCTTTTGCTTTTGTCTTCAATATGCTCGGGACTCTGCTCTCCCTCTATGGCTCACGAATACAAGTCTGCACCGCTACGCCTCATCTACGCTGCCATGGTTCCGAAATACTCGAACCCTCTTCTGGACTCAGTCTCTGCCACTCCCGTATGATATCACTACGGGACCCTCGATCACCTTCCTTTCTTGTCTCAGGATTTTACTCAGCTGATGCTATCAGTCTCTCGACACCAGCCTTCGGACCAACTTCTCCTGTCTGCTCCACATGTTACTTTCTCACATCTCACTGCTCGCTCTTTGATAATATAGAGCTCTCTTATTCTATGGAAAATTCCGGTATCAGGCCGACTCCCACCAAATTCCTGTACCCATCCCCGGCTCCCTCCGCCTTCCACAGTGGCCACCTGTGTATTGCGTCTAGAACCGAAGAGACAAATACATTCCTTCGATAAGGGCCAGTCTTGACCGGTTTCTTACTAGCAGAAAACAGGCTAAGCTCTAAACATTACCTTTACCCTGCAAGCGCCTCGGACAGTCGAGGCAGGAGCACAAAATGGCTTCTCTCTAGCTTTCGGGCCTGTAGGCCCACAGAAGTGATAAAAGGCACTAAGCCCTGTCAAAGCACATAGGTAAGCCTTACAAATGAACGCAAATGCAACTAGGACTGAGATGGTAGTGGATTATAGTCACCACCAGTCTAAAAATAGAATAAAATTACCCTGTCGTTACAACCACCTCCTTCCTCTCCAGCAGAACCCAGAGCGTCCTCCTCCCCCCTTTCCGGTCCGAAGCCACCGAAATCATCTGCGGCGTACCCCAAGGTTCGTCCCTCAGCCCAACATTGTTCAACAACCACATGGCACCACTCACTCACGTTGCCCGACTGCACAACCTCAACATCATCTCCTATGCCGATGACACCCAGCTGATCCTGTCCCTCACCAAGGACCCCCTCATAGCCAAAACCAACCTTCACGAAGGAATAAGAGCCGTTGCAGAGTGGGTGAAGATCAGCCGCCTGAAGCTGAACTCAGACAAGACGGAAGTCCTCATCCTCGGCTCCACTCCCTTGGCGTGGGACGACTCCTGGTGGCCAACCACACTGGGAGCAGCACCAACACTCACCGACCACGCACGCAACCTAGGTTTAATCCTAGACTCAACACTCTCCATGACCAAGCAGGTCAACGCTGCCTCTTCTTCCTGCTTCAACACCCTCTGCATGCTCTGCAAGATCTACAGGTGGATCCCAACCGAAACAAGAAGAACGGTCACCCAGGCCCTTGTCAGCAGCAGGCTAGACTACGGCAACACTCTCTACCCAGGAGCCTCGGCAAAACTCCTGAGATGACTACAATGTCAGGTTTGCACTCCGCAGGATCCGCATACAGCAACAATGCTCCACCTCCGGACCCTCCAAACACCCTGAAGTAAATACACAGGGTGTTCAGGTGATACGGTGAGGGAAAAACCCCAAGAGGGGAAAAAACTTGAAAGAATAAAGAGGAGAAAGGAAAGGGGCAGCAGGGATAAAGAAACTGTAAGACAAAACATACAAGGGTTAATACAGACTTAATCCCTACACTCATTAATGTCTCGCTAAAGCACAACCTGTATAATCACCTGTAATGAATGCGTGCATACACCAACTGCTGCTCCTATCAACCTTCCTTCTATCCTGTTTCAACACAAATAGAAAGTATGAACAGGAAACCTAGCCACCAATCTGTCTAAACACTGTTTAGCTAGACATAGTAACATACCCCTTTGCCTTTTAACAGCAGGCTCAACAGTAATATCCATATCAAGCACCAAGAGGTGAAATAAGCGACAGTGTTGTAAATAAGGAATATTCTCCTAAAGAAAGGTCCAAGAAATCCTCCTCTGAGTAATCAATGACGAGGAAGTATTCCTACCTAATCACTGTCAAAACGTAATCCAAAAAACCAAATACGGTATGACGTAGTTACCTCACTACAGTCATCCGCTTTGGCACTTGTAATTCCACATGAATAAATAGAACCATGAAGTCACTGTTCGTGACGGCAGTGCGGAGGTCCACCAATCCCCCCCTGCACTCCGCCACTGAAAAAACACACTGGAATTGAAAAGGCTCGTCCCAAACGCTGTTGAAAGCACGGCGTATGCCCCACCAAGTCTCGGGACCTAAAACAGTAAACAGTGCCTCGCAGCCGCGAGGCACGACAGAACTTGTACAGAATATCCTAATGGAACCGCGCTAGCCAGCGCGTGTAAAACAATACCGGTACAGAAGAGTCAGATCTCTTGACGAAGAGAGAAAACGGCAAGACCTCCGAATATGAC
The DNA here is from genome assembly GCF_964261635.1 of Lissotriton helveticus. Lineage (NCBI taxonomy): Eukaryota > Metazoa > Chordata > Amphibia > Caudata > Salamandridae > Lissotriton > Lissotriton helveticus. The sequence continues at coordinate 1,366,211,116 of NC_136057.1, forward strand.
AGGAACCAGCAGAGCAGCAGCCGCTACCTCCGCTTCAGAATCACGAGCAGTGATTACCTGGCTCAGCCCCGTGATATCCTGTTCTCGCCGGGGATTCTGGGTAATGTAGTTCAATGCCCATTGATGCTGGGTAATGTAGTTCTATGCAGGCGCGGTGACCTGCTTCCTGACAGTATGCCCTCCTCCCAAGCGCCTCCTAGGACCAGGCTTCGCAGGAAACCTGGAATGAAACGATCGGATCGCCCTAGGTGCATTGATATTACTCACAGGTTCCCAGGAGTCTTCCTCCGGACCATATCCTTTCCAGGACACCAGATACCACACCTCCCCCCTGCGGACCTTGGAGTCACGGATAGACCGTACCTCATATTCCAGATTCCCATCGCCAGCGATGGCAGGAGGTGCCGAGCGACGTGAAGTCAAGGCTTTCTTCAACAACTGCACATGGAATACAGGATGGATCCTCAATGCAGCAGGTAGCTTCAATTTGTAAGCGACTGGATTGATGCGTCGCACAACTGGGTAGGGCCCGATGAAACGCGGATGGAATATACTCCTCAACTTGAAACGAATATACCTGGTTGACAGCCACACCTTATCCCCTACTTCGAACTGAGGACTAGGGGCACGACGTTTGTCCTCCCATCGTTTGTACACCTCTTTGGCTTTAAGCAAATGTTTTTGCACATCTTTACGCACCTTCCGTAGAATCCGTACATGTTCCTTAACAGAGGGCTGGGTACTCAAGTCTGCAGGGATATTGATCGGCAAGGTGCTAGCATCATAACCAAAGTTGGCTTTGAAAGGAGACATGCCTATGGAACTGTGCCATGCATTGTTGTATGCCAACTCCGCCATCCACAACAGATCCACCCATGATTCGTGTGCTTCCTTGGAGTAGCATCGCAAATACTTCTTTAAGGTCTGGTTCAGCCGTTCAGTCTGTCCATCCGTCTGCGGATGGAAGCTGGTAGAGAGAGCTGCCTCAATACCCAATGCCTTGCACCACATACGCCAAAAACGGGCGATGAATTGAGGCCCCCTATCAGACACGATGACTTTTGGAATGCCATGCAAATGTATAACATGGGAGGCCAACAACTGTGCGGTCTGGCTAGCAGTGGGAAGGTTTACACATGGTATGAAGTGTCCCATTTTCGTCAGGTTGTCCACCACAACCAGCACTGCTGTTTTTCCCTGATCGGAAGACAGACCCATAATGAAATCTAAACTGATGTTCTGCCATGGCCGATCAGGTGTGGGCATAGGCATCAACAGTCCTTTCTTTTTGGTGTTTTCCCCTTTTGCCCTTGCGCAAGTATCGCACTTCACTACCCACTGGTTTACGTCCTTAGCCAAGGACTCCCACCAGAAATGCCTCCTAAGCAAACCCACAGTCTTGGTCACCCCAGGATGTCCGGCTGCCGGAGCTTCATGACACCACCTGAAGGCTTTCCTCCGTATCTCTTCAGTCGGCAAGAATAAACACTCCCCCTGAAAAGGCAAGCCCTGTCTCAACTTCCGGTCTGGTTTGGCCGCGGCCCACTGAATCCAAGAGCCCAAAGATCTGGAGCCCTTGATGTCATCCAGGAATTGCTCGGCCCTAACCACACAAACCACCTTTGTCGAAGGGATGATGGAGTGTTCCTCTTCCATCTGTCTCATGGGACTCTCCTGTCGGGAAAGGGCATCCGCTTCCCTATTTTCCGAGCCAGGACGAAAGGTAACCACGAAGTTGTACTCAGAAAAGAACAACATCCACCTCATTTGCCTTTGTGTCAAATGCCTAGCGGAGGACATATATTGAAGGTTCCTATGATCGGTGTATACCGTCACCGCATGACAAGCCCCCCACAGATAAGGCCTCCACTCTTGAAAGGCCTTCTTGATAGCCAGGAGTTCCTTTTCTGCAATGGAGTAGTTGACCTCCGCCGCGCTCAACTTCTGCGATAGATAAGCTACTGGATGGAGCTGACCCGTGTGTGAGTCCCTTTGGGACAAAACAGCCCCTATGGCCTCATCCGAAGCATCCGCCTCAACAATGAATGGATGTTCCATCACTGGATGAGCTAACACTGGTGCTGTTATAAACGCCTGTTTTAGAGCTTGGAACGCTTCCTCGGCCTCCCCCGTCCACACAAAAGACTTCCCCTTTCATAACAACCTGGTAATGGGGACAGCTGTCAGGGAAAAGTGCGAGATAAACCGACGGTAGTAATTGGCGAACCCCAAGAAGCTCTGCACCTCCTTCACATTCTTTGGGGCTGGCCAATCCCTCACCGCCTTCACCTTTCTCTCGGACATTTGTAAGCCGTGGGGACTAAGATTTACTCCCAGAAATTCCACCTCTTGTACCCCAAACTCGCATTTGCTCAGTTACAAATAATCTGTATTCCCTCAGTTTCTCCAACACCATGCATACATGACGTCGATGACATGAGACGTCTTATGAGTATATTAGGATGTCATCGATGTAAATCACAACAAATTGATCCACGTATTCCTTCATGACATCATTAATAAAAAACTGAAATGCTGCCGGAGCGTTACAAAGACCAAAAGGCATCACCAGGTACTCGTACAGACCAAATCGCATCTTGAATGCAGTCTTCCACTCATCCCCCTCTCTCACCCTGACCAGGTGGTACGCCCCACACAGGTCCAGACGAGTGTAGATGTTAGCCTCCCTCACCTGATCAAGCAATACCGAGATGAGGGGAAGGGGGTATCGGTTACGGATGGTGTTCTTGTTCAAGACGCGATAGTCTACACACGCTCTTAAATCACCATTAGCCTTAGCTATGAAAAAAAGAGGAGAAGCAGCTGGAGAGCGGGAGGGACGGATAAATCCCAACCTAGAGTAATGCTCAATGTACTCTTTTAAGTGAGTGGTTTCGGGTACTGACAAAGCATATACTCTACAAGATGGTATAGTAGCCCCCTCCACTAAATCTATACGGCAATCGTACTCCCTGTGAGGGGGCAATTCTTCTGCCTTTGCCTCGCTGAACACATCGCTATAGGCCAAGTACTCGACAGGTAAAATGACATTCTTCTCCACAGCTGTGGCTGCCAAAAAAGGGGTGGCTAACACTGTAACATTGGCAGATACACACGGTGTCAAATGGTCCCTACAGTGCTCTGGTGAAAACCGAAACGTTTTCAACTGCCAATCCACCACAGGGTTGTGTTTACGTAGCCAAGGCATACCCAAAATGACCTCATACTGTGGAGCGGCTATGATGTTCAATGACAAAACCTCTGAATGTACACAGCCTTGTAGAACCATCGACAACCCCAACTCGCCAGTTCTTTCAGTGATCCGTCCTGAGGTTAATGGTTTCCCATCAACAGCCAACACGACCTCAGGCTTCTCCCTAGAGACTCGAGGCAAGGCTAATCGTTTTACCAATCCTTCATCCACGAAATTACCGGTAGCCCCGGAATCTACCATCACCATTACTTGATTCCTTTCTAGTTCATGTTCCAGCGTCATGACAAGTACCAAGTGTGACTCCGTTTCCTCACCACCCAAAGAGGCCAAAGATGTGAGCTTCCACTCATGCCCCCCTTCTACGCTGGCCTGGTTCTCTTCCTTATGCATGCCCTCTTGTCCTGTCTTGGATACAGCAACCCTTTTGAATCTACTGACGTTCCCTGAAGATTTTGGTTTAGAAGGGCATTCCCTAACGTAATGTCCCTTCTTCCCGCAGTACATACATAATCCCTGTACTCTTCTGGCTTCCCTCTCTTCCCTTGACAAAGGCGCTCTGAGCGCACCTATCTCCATAGGTTCTGAAGGAGGGGTTTCGATTCCGCTCGTTGTTTTACGCTGATTTTTCTCACCACCATAAGACCCTCTTTCCCATCTTCGCCTGTTACTCCCTCTATCAGACAGACGACTGTCTAATCTCAACACCAAATTCACCATATCTACAAAGGTAGTAGGCTGAGGATCTACCTGAGCCACTACATCTTTCAAGTCATCATGTAACCCCTGATAGAAGAGGGACATCCTTTTTTCCTCTGGCCAACTGGCCTCAGCCACTAATCTATTGAAAGCCGTTAAATACGTGACCAATTCACCTCTTCCCTGCCTTAAGGTTAACAGTTCCCGATCTGCGCTAAAAGTTGTAGCCCTGCGATCGAAAACCCTCTCAAATTCTGTTTTAAACGCAGACCAATCCGATAAAATGGCATCGTCACATTTCACCAATGGCACCGCCCAATCAGCGGCATCCCCCACCAAATAAGAAATCAAAAAAGCCACCCTGGAATGATTAGTGGGAAATGAAGAGGGCTTACAGGAGAAATGCATAAGAATCTGCGTCATAAACACATGCACCTTACGAGGGTCCCCTGAGAACCTCTCAGGAGTAGCCAGTGGAATGGGCGGAGGCACCGTGACTTGAACAGTAGAAGAAGAAGCGGAAGCATTAAAAGGGTTCCCGCTCAGGCGTTCCACCTTCTCGCGTAAAGCTGCGGTCTCAGCTTTAGAAGAGGCCAACTCCTGCTGTACCAAGACTAAGGCATGTAACACATCCTCCATGGACGCCATTGCTGCTACATACGGATCAGGCAGAGTGAAATTCTAGGGCTCGTGATTCTGTCAGGTTTGCACTCCGCAGGATCCGCATACAGCAACAATGCTCCACCTCCGGACCCTCCAAACACCCTGAAGTAAATACACAGGGTGTTCAGTTGATACGGTGAGGGAAAAACCCGAAAGAATAAAGAGGAGAAAGGAAAGGGGCAGCAGGGATAAAGAAACTGTAAGACAAAACATACAAGGGTTAATACAGGACTTAATCCCTACACTCATTAATGTCTCGCTAAAGCACAACCTGTAGAATCACCTGTAATGAATGCGTGCATACACCAACTGCTGCTCCTATCAACCTTCCTTCTATCCTGTTTCTACACAAATAGAAAGTATGAACAGGAAACCTAGCCACCAATCTGTCTAAACACTGTTTAGCTAGACATAGTAACATACCCCTTTGCCTTTTAACAGCAGGCTCAACAGTAATATCCATATCAAGCACCAAGAGGTGAAATAAGCGACAGTGTTGTAAATAAGGAATATTCTCCTAAAGAAAGGTCCAAGAAATCCTCCTCTGAGTAATCAATGACGAGGAAGTATTCCTACCCAATCACTGTCAAAACGTAATCCAAAAAAAACAAATACGGTATGACGTAGTTACCTCACTACAGTCATCCGCTTTGGCACTTGTAATTCCACATGAGTAAATAGAACCATGAAGTCACTGTTCGTGACGGCAGTGCGGAGGTCCACCAATCCCCCCCTGCACTCCGCCACTGAAAAAACACACTGGAATTGAAAAGGCTTGTCCCAAACGCTGTTGAAAGCACGGCGTATGCCCCACCAAGTCTCGGGACCTAAAACAGTAAACAGTGCCTCGCAGCCGCGAGGCACGACAGAACTTGTACAGAATATCCTAATGGAACCGCGCTAGCCAGCGCGTGTAAAACAATACCGGTACAGAAGAGTCAGATCTCTTGACGAAGAGAGAAAACGGCAAGACCTCCGAATATGACAGGAACCAGCAGAGCAGCAGCCGCTACCTCCGCTTCAGAATCACGAGCAGTGATTACCTGGCTCAGCCCCGTGATATCCTGTTCTCGCCGGGGATTCTGGGTAATGTAGTTCAATGCCCATTGATGCTGGGTAATGTAGTTCTATGCAGGCGCGGTGACCTGCTTCCTGACATACAACGCATACAGAACGCCTCCGCACGCTTGATCCTAGACGTCTCTCGCCGCAGCCACATCACACCCCTAAAAGACCTACATTGGCTTCCCGTAAACAAGAGGATCACCTTCAAGCTCCTCACCCACGCACACAAAGCACTCCATAACACCGACCTGACATACCTCAACAGCCGACTCACCTTCTATCTGATCTTTTGACTGGGTATGAGTGTTCTGTTTAACTCAGATGCTCTGTCCATCACCACCCCCTTTCTGAATCGTTTTGGCCAGTATAGGAGTGGCAGGGTATGCTCAGATGTGAGTCCCTTGCTCACTGCACCATTAGGATTCAAGCAAGCCGGGCCGAAGATGGCTGCAATGCCAGAAACCGGTCCCCGGAAGCTTGTTTCCTTTCCTAGTAAAGAATTGGCTTGGTAGTTTGGTCTGCCCAGTTCCCATGATGCACTGGGCCAGGGACAGACTAATTTGCATGTAGCCAGGTTCTGAACTGGTATGGTGCAGTGAGCTAAAAAACGGTGATGGATCAAGCCCTGATCTTTTGACTGGGTATGAGTGTTCTGTTTAACTCAGATGCTCTGTCCATCACCACCCCCTTTCTGAATCGTTTTGGCCACTATAGGAGTGGCAGGGTATGCTCAGATGTGAGTCCCTTGCTCACTGCACCATTAGGATTCAAGCAAGCCGGGCCGAAGACGGCTGCAATGCCAGAATCCGGTCCCCAGAAGCTTGTTTCCTTTACAGTAAAGAATTGGCTTGGTAGTTTGGTCTGCCCAGTTCCCATGATGCACTGGGCCAGGGACAGACTAATTTGTATGTAGCCAGGTTCTGAACTGGGATGGTGCAGTGAGCTAAAAAACGGTGATGGATCAAGCCCTGATCTTTTGACTGGGTATGAGTGTTGTGTTTAACTCAGATGCTCTGTCCATCACCACCCCCTTTCTGAATCGACCACACTGGGAGCAGCACCAACACTCACCGATCACGCACGCAACCTAGGTTTAATCCTAGACTCAACACTCTCCATGACCAAGCAGGTCAACGCTGCCTCTTCTTCCTGCTTCAACACCCTCTGCATGCTCTGCAAGATCTACAGGTGGATCCCAACCAAAACAAGAAGAACGGTCACCCAGGCCCTTGTCAGCAGCAGGCTAGACTACGGCAACGCTCTCTACGCAGGAGCCTCGGCAAAACTCCTGAGATGACTACAACGCATACAGAACGCCTCCGCACGCTTGATCCTAGACGTCCCTCGCCGCAGCCACATCACACCCCTAATAGACCTACATTGGCTTCCCGTAAACAAAAGGATCACCTTCAAGCTCCTCACCCACGCACACAAAGCACTCCATAACACCGACCTAACATACCTCAACAGCCGACTCACCTTCTACACCCCGAACCGCCAGCTCCGCTCTGCTGACCTTACCATCGCCACCGTACCCCGCATCTGAAGAGCGAACTCCGGCGGCAGATTGTTCTCCCACCTTGCCACCAAAACCTGGAACACCCTCCCCACCCTCCTACGGCAGACCCAGGATCATCTTCAGGAGGCTACTCAAGACCTGGCTTTTTGAGCAGTAGCAGCACTCCTCCCCTCAGTGCCTTCAGACCCTCACAGGTGAGTAGTGCGCTCTACAAATGCTATGATTGATTGATTGAATACACTTCATGTTATATCCAATGCCCTCACATCGGACACTTGCCTACAAGAATGAGGTAGAAGAACAGAGTCAATTTTGCCAACAATCGTTTCCTTTTTAGATCCTTGTGTGCTGGCCAAGCCCCTAAAAACCAAAGGATCACATTCACATCCCACGAAACAGAATATTTAGATTTGAAGCGGATGAATCAGCCTGATACCTCTAAGGAGTTCTCAAATTAATGCAGGCTCCCCTACTGGTCTACCATCCACACATGGATGACAGGCGGAAATAGAAGACGGAAAATCATTAACCATCCTATAGGCCAAACCTTGGGTAGCCAGTTCAGAGAGACAATTAGCAATCACTGGAACACTTGTTCCCAAGGGATCAGTCTCCCGTTTACTACACTAATTAACCTAGTTACGCCAGAAAGTAGCATATTGCTTGTGCATACTAGAGGGCCAAGACTGGGACAGGAAGAACATAGCCTGTTCAGAAACTCCTGGCACTTGCCATGTTCTCCAGAAATCCTCCACGCCATGAGCGATAAGTGGTCCTGAACCACCAGCGGGTTTCTGTGACCCGACGGATCCACCAGAAGGTCCTGGAACGTTAGGATCTGGATGGGCGGAGTGCAAGACTGCGCAATGGCCACCAGTAACCATGACTGAGTCTTCCAAAAGGGAGTCACCAGAATCAATCCCTCGGACTGCCATCGTGTTTGACACGAAAAAAAGCCTGGATCACTGAGAAAGGGGAAAATGCATAAAGCAACTTCCCCGGCGAAAACTGGAGAAAGGAACTCCCACTCAGCAAAACACCGGGCCCAGATGGACTCCCAGTCTCGTTTCACTGTGCCTCCCTACCACAACTCCAACCACACATGCTATGCCTTTTTAACTCTTTTACAGATATAATCGGTCCGTCCGCAGATATGGCTATGGCTGAAATTGCCCTAATCCCGAAACCTGGGAAGGACCTCACACTCTGCTCCTCCTTCCGCACCATTGCCCTCTTAAACACGGATCTCAAACTTTATACTAAAATACTAGCTAACGCCTCAGCACGGACCTGCCCGGCCTTATCGAGCCGGACCAGGTGGGCTTTATTCACCAACGCCAAGAGGCAAACAATGTGCGCCGAGTCGCACATCTGATTGGGAAAGCGGGCCACTGGAAGATACCCTCCTGCTTACTCTCGCTGGAAACTGAAAAAGCGTTTGATCGAGTGGACTGGACGTTTCTCCGAGCTGTTCTGTGGAAAATAGGGCTAGGCCCACAGATGATAGTGCGCATCATGGCCCCCTACCACTCCCCGCTTGCAAGGGTACGTGTCAATAGCCAACTCACGCAACCCATCTCTATTCTCAGGGGCACGATATAGGGGTGTCCCTTGTCCCCTCTATTATTCGTCCTCGTCGTAGAACCGCTCACCATCATGATCCATCAATCACCCGTTATTCACGGTATTACCCTTGGGGGCATCGATCACAAGATTGCTCTCTTCGCAGACTACCTACTTCTTACATTGTCCAACCCGACTTGCTCGCTGCCAGCGGTACACACCCTGTTCCAGACATATAAGCAAGTTTCAGGACTTAAAATCAACCATACGAAATCATGGGCTCTCAACCTTAAGATTCTGACAGATGAGGTTGCGGCCCTGTAAGCTCTCGTCCCTTACCAGTGGGCAACTAGTTCTATGAGATACCTGGGACTAAACCTGACCCCTGACCTGGCTACCTGATCCCAAGCTAACTGGCAGGAATATAAAACTGCAGTCATGACCGACCTAAGGGCATGGAGATCACTGCCGCTCTCCTGGTTGGGGCGCCTCAATACAGTCAAAATGTCCATCCTCCCGAAGATAATCTATCTATTCCAGACCCTGCCCACGCCCATCCCAGAACATCAAATTCAGGGTCTACAATGCAAACTCGTCGCATCCATATGGGGAGGAAAGTGACCATGAAAATCCAAATGCTTCCGTGAGATAAGGGTGGACTCGCCTGCCCTAATCTGTTAGACTATTATTGGGCATGTCACCTCCGCTTTGTGCCGGAGTGGACCGCCTGGGAGAGTGAGAAGGTGTGGTTCCATATGGACAGGGCGGTCTCCTGCCGCCCTATCTGAGACCATGTGTGGCTCCCTCATAGAAAGCACGCTCTTGCAGTGCCTACATGGCAGTCCCTACTAGGACTGTACTCAAGATTTGGGAAAAACTGGCCTTCCGCAGGGGTCTCACCACTTTCTCTTCTCCGCAAACTCCAATTGCTCACAATCCGCAATTCCCCCCGCTCTTCGCTCACCTTACTTTGCAGAATGGACAGATAGGGGCTGTAGAACGATACATGATTTATTTATAGGAGATAGCATCAAAACGTTTGCCCAATGCGAGCAGGAATTCCAACTATCGGAGAGGGAGAGATTCCACTACATACAACTCCGGCACTGGATACAGGCGTCCTCCCTCTCACAGACGGTTACACGACCTTTCACTCAGTTCAAACGGCTGGCCCGTACATTTGACAATTCTAAGGGAAGAATATCTTGCATATACCAAGTCCTTCAGCAATCGCAACGCGTTCACCCACACCCTTACCAACAGCGGTGGCAGTCTCTCTCCGACGCCGACATTGCACCCTCCCAGTGGGAACGCCTTTGGCGTGACATCCCGAAGACTTTTCATAGCATCCCCCAGCAGGAATCTGCTTACAAGGTAATGACCCAATGGTACTACACTCCCCACAGGCTACATAAAATGTTTCCCAACTCATCACCTCTTTTTTGGTGCTGCATTCACACATTGGGAGATGTCATACACATCTGGTGGGCGTGCCCACTCTTGGCCACCTACTGGAAAGAAGTTCTCAGCCATATTAACCTGGTGTTAGGCTACCCCTTAAATGAAAACCAACTCACGATTGTTCTGGGCCTCAGGCCGGTGAACCTACGAGCTATGACTCGCCATGACCGGCATCTCAGTCTTCATATGCTTGGAGCTGCCAAGCAGACTATCGCCCTTTATTGGGAAAAGGCAGAAACGCCCTCAATAAACGTGTGGTTCACCTGCCTGTGGCACACAGTGGCAATGGAACAGCTCACAGCGCATTTACAGTATCGAGACACTAAACATACAAAACTGTGGAAACCCTTGGTGGATCACCTAGGACGAATAGAGAACGCTAGACTGCAGCCACCAAGGTTGCAGGCTCTACACCTCTTTGACGATGCTGTCCACTCCACAGACCCAGATTGACTCTGGTACCCCACTGACTGACCACCTTACGATACATTCTTAAGTATCTGAGGGGACCTGGATCCCGTAGTTTATGACTCCTCGGCAGCTGCCGTTACTACAGCACCACCCTGCACGTTGCTAGCAACATTAAACAGCATAGCTGCCACTGCACCTCCCAGCAATATGAGTTAATCCAGATACACTGTCACTTTGCTTCCGCCCCCTGCCATGTCTTTTTCCCTTCCCCATAGCCCCCCACCTCTCTTTTTATTGTTTTTTGTTGCTGATATCTTGGTTACAGCCTTATTGGGGTCGCCTATAGACTGTTCGGGTTTGACTCTTGGAGAAAGAGCCCTGAAGAGGCTGCACACAGCATTGCACCCTGGCGACTTCACTATTGTCGCAAGACAACCACAACACTAAGACGACTGCGCCCGAGACATGCTTATACGGCATTGGCTTTTGTATATTAATATTAATACACCATATTGTGCAATGCTCTTGAATTTAACTAAGCAGGCCTGCTGAGACAGTAATGCTAGATATAAGGTACAGGACACAGTGTTCAGGCTCAACCTCTTTTGTATTGTGCTGTGACGCCCGCCAATTGCAATACGGATTACCATGCAAATATGATTCCTCTTTTACTCTCCAGTGGTTCCAGCTGTTTTCCCCATCCACTTACTTTGGACAGTGTAATGGGCCTGTTTAGAATGCTGGGGGTTGAGAAAATGAAAGTTGGAGGGAGTGAAACCGAGGAGTGGCAGCCCTGTGACAAACATACTGTTGAACATTAAAGCTGAAGATTTTCTTACTACAACTACTGCGGATACTGATTTTACTACAGTACCCATATGTACAAAGACCAGTCAACACTGAGCTGTCCATATAAACAACAATGACCAATTAAGATCCACCTCTTCTCTGCTGCTCGGCAATCATGTTAAATAGTAATTTTATTACATTGTCTTTACTATGTGATGTTATCGTCGTTTTGTTTAAGATTTTATTTTTCATCCTTTTTGGTTTGCAGGTTATGCGGACATCTGTCGGTGACACCATATTATCCATTCTTAAATTGTGTCCTTTTTAGTTTGTCAGGTTGTGTTTAATGGACACCCTTGCTGATGCCATTTTCTACTCCAATCTCCTCAGGTGTCCATTTGCAGGTTGTCCGGGTTAACTACAGCCTCTCACTTACTTGGTGTTCAAGTGTGGCAGGTTATTTCTCTCCACTTTAATTGTCTAACTACACAGCAGTCTTTCTAATCCCTACGTCTCGTCTAACGCTCCCACTTCTGATGCCTCAGCACATATTCAGGAACCGAGCCTCTTGGAACAAACACCCATTAACATTTTAGCCATTTTTATAGATCTTATAACTATTTTTACTATAAAGAAGCTATGATTTTTTACAATACCAAGGTTGAAGTAATAATTGAAAACTGTTTTTTAATACCTGTAAGAACTCTTTATTTTGACCTGTACAATATTTTAGCGCACTGAACATTACATGTTTTACAGTATTCACTGTGGCAATGGTGAGTAACCTATTATTAAGTTTATCCTATGAGACAGCTCATGCACGCTCTGTTGCAAGGCATATTGGGCTAAATGTAGGTAAATCAGATTTACCGCTTCATAAATACCGAATTTTACCGATTCGGTATTCATGAATCGGTAAATCTGATGTAGGTATTCATTCGGTAAAAAATACCAAATCGGTATGATTCGGTGTTTACCGTTCTGTAATTACAGAATCGGTATTTGCCATTGATTTCTATGGGCCTTGAAGCCCATAGGATTCAATAGCAAATACCGATTCGGTATTTACCGAATCTGTAAAAATACCGAATTGCAAAGGGGGACAGGGTGTCACTTTGACACCCTGTTGCACCCCTGTAACTGGCTTGTGCGCCATGTGGCACACATACATGCCCTTAGGGCATGTCTGTGTGCCACATGGCACAGGTGTACATGCACAGATGTACATGTACACAAGAATTCGTTATTTACCATGCAATTGTATTACATGGTAAATAACGAATTCTAAAGGCCCTGTAGCACTGTTAGAAGTGCTACCTATATAGGAAAATACAGATTCGGTAATTTTACCGATCGGTAATTTTACCGATTTGGTAAAATTACCGAATCTGTATGTTTTCAGTGCCCCTACATACCAATGTCAAAATACCGGTCGGAAACGGCCGAAAATCGGTATTTTCGGCCGATTCCGACCGGTATTTTGACACCTACATCTGGCCCATTGTGACTTACCAAGAACATAGAGGGGCTTCGAGCCTACACATTGCTTACCATTGTTTGGCATTGCTTGTCACTCTCATTTGCCTACTTCTTATACATGCCCCAGCATGTCAATCTTGTGTTTGTCCCTTCCATGGAGCATTGCCTCTTTACGATTTCTTTGATTGGCTCGCATCTCTACTTCCACTACTTGCATGCCATTGCACTACTTTTTAGGTCGAGCCTAGAGTCAACGCACATGTGCTGCTCTGCGAGGCATGCTGTAGTCAGAATATTGCTTCAAGGACCTCCCATCTTGTTGCTTGGCTCTTGTTAGTGCCCTTCAGTAAATTCTTGATTTTCATTGGTGAACATTCTTAATTAGTCCTGCCTTTTGGTCTTTCGGAGACTGCCCCTGTTACTTGCCCCCCTACTTTTTGGTTTACTTATGGTGTTTTGGGCCCTCTATTTTTTTTCGACAGGCCGGTCCATCCTCCTTAGTTGTGTTCCTTAGTTGTGTCCTGCCACAACCCCCTTCAAGCTCCTCTGTTGGCGGCCATTCTCAGTACCTCACCACAGGACTCTGGCCGGATCTTTCTCATTATCAGACCCACCATAAGCCCACCGCCGTTCCTTAATTTTTGGAAGGCACAGTTATACCAAAGCTGAGACTGGAACATGGTTCCCCAGGTCTGAAGTCGGCAGCTCTGGAGGTTATGCCACAGCCTCTCTCCTGCCAAATATAGCCAAATGTATATGCGTGCAAATTAAAATCTCCCTTCATATCTACACAATATAAAATCACATTACTTTGACATAGCGCTGACAACACCTTTCTATAACTTTACATTTATGTTCATGCCACTAATCTTTCTTTATAATGGCTAGCACAATGGCGGCCGTCATGAACGCCAGTGAAGATGCAAAAAAAGAACTACAGCCAATATCCCAAATAAAACCCGAGGTCTCGGGTTTGAGGACCCAGTCAAAAAGAAAAAGGTTCTGAAACGATATGATCAGAAATAGCCTTCAGGAAAGAAAAATGTCTTTCTTGAGTCCACTCACCAGGGTTTCCCCATGGTGACATGCTTCATCATTGGGGCAACCCCAGTTCTCTACGAACTGGGGCGTGCGACAACTTTTGGAAACAACATAGGAGCACTGAAATGGAAGACCATGTGTGGTACACAGTGTGGTGGAGTGGGTGAAAGTGATTAAAATACCTTGCTAGTGGGCTAAAATACTTTATTATCGCTCCTAGGTTGGTATATCTAAAAGGGGGTGTTATACGGAAAAACCTAACTGTAATGGGTAGGAGTTCTGTGTAAGATCAACATGTTTCGAGCCTACCCCTAGCTCTTTATCGGGACCACACAGGGACCAGCCCTGTGTTTGCCACTCCTATTAAACCTAAATGTGAAAAATGAAAAATTAAATGAACAAAACGCTGCCGCTAATAAAGCATGTGTGATTATACATACGATCTCTATGTCACGTAGTGTATCTGTAACAATAAAAAAGAACATGGTTAAAGAACAGCCCCCTCTCTCATATGGAGTAGGTGGGTGCACATTTTAAAGTACTTCCATGCTGGTGAGGTGCTCCTTAATGGGGCCTGCAGTTGTCCAGGCTCGCTTCATGGTTGCAACCTAAAAGGCATAAACATACCCGGCGAACGTGCTGCGTGGTGTATGGTAAATGTAAAAACACACAACATATATGAGGTGACTAAAACTTAACACACATACAGACAGGAAAAACATGACCTCCGACTAAAAGCACATACTTAGTATTGAGCAAAACTGTGCTTCATGTACTCCAGGGGGGCGGTGTTTCCCTGAGAAAAATTCAGTTAAAAATAAGGAAGAGAACGGGTAGTAAATCGTTAGTGTTAGAAAAACTACCAGGGAAATCCATGTGTGGTTCCTGTGGAAGCAACCGTGACTTACTTCAACGTAGAGAAAACCGCATTCGGACACCTATTCGTCTCCACGTTGGACCGCATCTTAGCGTGTCTCCGGCGGGGGACAGAATACATGTTTCCGCTTTCTCCTGCGTCAAGTCTACAAACACTAGACCGCGGGAGATGTTACAAAGATGGCAAAGGCGGCGGCCATGATGGTAGAATGCGTGAGCTCCGCGCTATTCTAAAGTTACTCTGTACTCGATTTCATGTCAATACAGACACCAAAGCGGCGAAAATGGAAATAGACTTCGCCTTGGTGTATAGTTGGCAGCACAGGTTGTATTAATGTATATTTGAAATGGGTTACTAGAAATGACATAAAATGCAAACAAGCATATTTACAGTGAATGCCTGGATAAAATAGCCAGGTGGTGGTGCGGAATATGCCCAGTGTATGTCACAAGGTTTCAGTTGTGTAAATGACACGAGGTTAGAAGGGCAGTGTTACCATCAATGTGATGGAATAGACCCGATGCGAACACTCGAAAAGCATGGAGTGAGGAGGATGAGGTTCCTCCCATGTGTCTCAACCTCCAGACAGTCATAATCAATGGTGACTTATGTTATTCTGAAACTTGTATGTATATGGATACAGAGGGTACATGAGGTAACTGCCCCCCCCACCCAAGAGGTGAAGCGATCGTGGGTAGATTACTCACTGGGTCTTAAAGGTGGTGGCCAAAGGATACCATTTAGCAGAATTGGCCCCAGGGAATGTCATTGTTAAGGCCCTGGGAGTCAGTGCGAAGTTTGAAAACCCAGCGTTGTTCTTTCTCATGTAACCTTTTCTTCAGGTTATCTTTATTTTTGATGTGTTCCAGGACCACCCACCTCATGTCATTGGGTGTGTGCTGAAATGGGTAGTCATTCTCGTGGTGGTACGTTTGCAGCATGTGTTACTCCGGTGTTCTACTGTCCGGGTGCTGACTTTCCTGGTAGTCATCCCTACGTAGTGGAGATTACATGTGCACATAATTAAGTACACCACACCTGTTGTGTTGCAGTTAGTGACTTGTCTCAATTCCCATGTGGTGTTGTTGTTCAAAATCACTGTCTTGGTGGCTGAAGTGAGGTGGCAGACGCTGCAATTACTGCAGGGATAGTGTCCTAAGGGCAGTGGGTGTAGGCGTCGTACATTCCCTTCTTCCTCATTGGTGGTACTGGGTCTTGTCTGTACTAGGTGTTTTCTGAGGTTCATGCCTCGTTTATGGCTGAACACGGATGTCGGTATGTTCAGGCCCCCGCTGTTAAGTGTGTGCCAGTGTCTCTTGACTATCTTAGTCACTATGTCAGATGCTACACTGAATGTGGTAATGCAGATGGATCTCTTGGTTCAGTGGTGTATTGAACCTTGGGCTCTAGCAGGGCTTCCCTATTGTTGCTGGAGGCCCTCTTTTTAGCCTTAGGCACCAGGTGTTTAGGGTAATTGCGCCTCAGCAGTTTCTCACTAAGATCTTTGACATGCGAGTTGTAATCATGTTTGTCAGTGCAGTTCCTCCTCAGGCATAAAAATTGCCAGAAGGGGACGTTTTCTTGCAGATGCCTTGGGTGAAAACTGTCGTACCTCAGAAGGCAGTTTCTGGCTGTGGGCTTGAAATGTGTGGTGGAGCTAAAGCCCCTTGCCTTTCCAGTATATTGAGATCGAGGAAGACAAGGTGTGTTCTACTCATAGTGTAGATGAATTTCACGTAGGGGTCTTGTTGGTTCAGCCAAACCACAAAATCAGTGGCTTCTGTCTCTGTGCCCTCCCAGATCAGTAGTACATCATCTATGTACCTGTTCCACAATAGGACATGTTGTATGTGAGGGTTGTTATTGTTTAGTATCTTGTGTCTTTCCAGATGGTGCACATAAAGGCCGGCCCCGCTCGGCGCAAAAGTGTTCCCCATACTGGTACCATGTTGGCGATACAGATTCTCCTCGAACCTGAAAAAATTCTCAGTTAATGCCAGTCTGCAGCATTCTAGGATTACGTGTCTTGGGGTGTGGTAAGTCCACTCATTCGCAAATAGGACCTCTTCTACGACCTCTAGTCTTTCTTTGTGTGGGAGGCTAGTATAGAGACTCTCCACATCCAAGCCAATGAGTATGCTCGATGTGGAGTCAAATGGGCGATCTTTTAGTAGGCAGAGAACTGCCTTCGTGTCCTGCAAAAAAGTGTCTGTTTTTTTAATCAAGGGACGTAGAAATGCGTCCGCAAATTTGGATAGAGGTTCTAAGATGGAGCATATTCCTGACACAATTGGCCTTATAGGGGGTTTCTCCAAAGATTAATGGATTTTGAGAATGGTGTAGAAATAGGGAGTAGTTGGGTTGGTGTTCTCCAAAAAGCTTGCTTCTTTTCTGCTCAACCAGTCATTAGTCAGTGATTCCTCAATGAGAGAAGCAATGTCGACTCGCAATCGTTCTGTGGGGTCTTTTTTGATGTTAATATAGTTCCTTTCGTCTGCCAAAAGACGGAGGCATTCATTGCGGTAGTCATTGGTGTTCTGTAGTACGATCGCTCCCCCTTTGTCTGCAGGTTTAATGGTTATAGATTTGTCGTTAGACAATTGTTGTATTGCCTCTTGCTCCTTGTTGCTTGTGTTGTGGAACACTCTGATGGTTCTGGGATTTAACTCCGTGACCTCCTTCATGACTGCCTTTTCAAAGGCTAGAAGTTCCACAGGTAGATTAGTTGCAGGTGGATTTTTTTTCAATCCTGTGTCGCTCCTTTGTTCTTCTGATGGTGGTATGTCCTTGAAGAAAACCACAAGTTTAATTTTCCTAATGAGCTCCTTGAGTTCACAGCAGAGTTTGAACTTGTCCATTGTGGGCGTGGGTACAAAACCCAGTCCTTTTTCAAGAACTGCCAGTTGAGTTGGTGTAATTGTGGCCTCTGAGAGATTCACAACTAAGCTGGGACGTTGCTCGTTGAAACATTGTCCGGTGGGCCCATGCTCCGTGTGTGGTTCCTCGATGTCTCCAGGGGTTGTGCCCATTGGACTTGCTGTCCTCTTTTGTTTCTTCCTCTCTGGATCCCTTTGCCCCGTCCTAAAAAAGACTGATTCTGTTGTTCCTGGGGTTGGTCCCAGTGCTGGTATTGTTGTTGGTGGTAGGGTTGGGGAAACTGGGGTGGTCCGAAGAAGAAAGGCGGCGGTCCATATGGTTGGAGACCCGGGTATTTGGGCCAGTTAAAATTCTGTCCCCTCTGGTACCTGCCGTGACCACCACGTAGTCTCCTGAGTCTCCGGTTGCTGTTACGGTTGTGGTTGGTGGTGGAATCTGAGCTGTCTGAGCCAGAATCCTTTCCGTCACTGTCAGTATTGTAGCCCGGGTTTCTTCCACTTGGTACGTAGTCATTGTGAGAAGTTGGCCTGATATATGATGCTCACTAGTTCTAGTGATCACCTTGTATCAGTCCAAACAACCCTTATGGTGATTGGTTGTAAGTCAACCTTATAGACCAGCTATCCTAATGGTAGCATGGACAAAGCAGTCTTAGGCTAAACTCTTTTGGCATGTGAAGCCAGCTATTTTACCACAATATAACCCCTTGAATACCAGATGAAAGGACACCACACAGGTTGTTATGAAAATAAACACTATATTTATTAATAACAACACCTCTGAACTCTTTATGAGGTCAGAGGGCTAAGCATATGACAATCTCTTACGAAAAATACGACAAGTTGCACAAAATTACAATGGTGCCCTAGAGGCACGACAAACCATATACTAAGTAAGTGGAATGTGAAAGTCGATAGAAGGAATGGAGCTGTCCAGAGGCTGGAGGTTCGCTAGGACTGCGCTATCTTCACCTAAGGTAAGTAATAGGAGGCCCAAGGGACGCGTGTGCAGAGTGTGAACTCACACGCGAGATGCGTAACAACGTCTATGGACAGTACAGTTCAAGTTAAAGGTGAGTACGGACAATCCTGACTAGTTAGGACAAAAACGACTGTGGAACTGGACACTAGTAAAAATAGAAGGGTCCCAAGTATGCATGCAGCGCTTAGGTTTGCCTTTCTAACAACTGTATACAAAATTATTGGTACATCACACACTAAGCATAGGTATCACTAGTACAGATCATTCTATTTGTACACTCAAATAATTTTAGAAGTTTCACAAATTACAGAATTATACCAAGTCACCATATATAAGACCGTCACAAAGTTTTGCACGATACAAGTTTATTATATCCACAGTAATAAATCAACATTTAATATTATAATCAGTTTAAAAATCTCAACAAGAGTATATAAAAATCAGTATCACAGTACTGTAAATATATTCCACAAATAAAAGTTAAAAAAGAAGAAACATTATGTCGACGCAGCGTTTCGGTTTTTGAAGTTAAAAACACCTTCTTCAGGACAGTTTCTAAATCAATAAAAACACATAATTATTATCAGTTACAAGACAAGGTGACAGTCACAATGATTTTTATAATATGGTGCTTTACATTTGTCGACATTCAGCTTTTCACACTCTCAGTTTCCCTATGCTTTAGCGAAATTCTACACATTACAATGATTAAACACGTGAATCTAGTGGTTGGCTTATGCTCTTTTCATACATAGTGCGAGAAGGTTTTGACAAAAAATATATGTCTTTACATGTAAGTCTTATGCTAGCTTTATAGCTCAGACAATACTTTATTAAACAGGATAACGCTAGCAGCACATTGTTATAACATTTCTATTTCTTTAGTCAAGTCAGAGTGATATCTACCAAACTGCATACCTTTAGTTTAGCAGCACACTGGGGACATTTCCATTTTCCCACGTACATGTAGTTCAAAAGCTCTATTTATCACCTTTTTCAATATGGGTATTATTTTAGAGCTTATACCTAGACGTAAATAATCCCAATTAGTATTATCATCATAAAGAGATTACATTACGCTGGGTTATTTGGGGAAGCTTAATATATTACCTTGCTTCTTGAAGGCAGTTCCCTTAGCTAACTACAGCGGAGCCACCGTTTACGGTTATAAATGCTTTTTGTAGGAGCTGAAACACATAGAACTTTGTATTAATACTCGGTGTTTACTAGTTGCATTATGTAGAGTGTACCCTGGTGATCTGGTAGACCTACTCACCTGATTTAGTATACAGGTGTGGATAGTCCCGTGTAAAGGTCTGTTAAGATCCTCCTTTTGCTTGGGTTACCATTCACGAGGATAGCCTCCTGGATAGGTCTCTCTTCAATTTGGACCAATTTCTGTGGATACGATAAGCCGACTCTATTTTAATATTATAGGTCAGCGGCAAGATTTTCAATAATTACGTCTCTATCAGCCGATCTGCTTCAAGAGGTGTGGGTACATACAAGCTCAAGTACAGCAACATTGTGGTCAATCGTCACTGTTTCACTATGGTCATTAAGAGCAGTGACAGTCTAGGAAATTTAGACAATATAAAAACTGCTCATGGGTTTAGTTGCTCTGCCCGACATTCGTAGTGCGCTTACCCGGGTCTGTAGATACGGCCTCCCTGCTCCGACTGTAGTTAGAACCGCAGTAGACGCCACCGTTCGCCGACTTGAATATCGCAAGATCCAATTGGTTGTCAGGCAAGGTCTTTAAATATAAGACCGAAGCCAATAGGTTGAATTTTGTCCTATCACGTGCGGCTGTTTGTTACACACCCACAGTTTGCTTCGTTCGTTTTTTTTAATTATAAAGTTTTACTTATTATTTGTTAACACGCGTTTTTTTGAAATTCCACGCATCAGACGGGGACTTTATTGTTCCATCTTACTATTAATCACTGGCATTTCTATCGTTCATTAATGGCAGCTCAGTGTGTTGTTTTGCTCGTATTTACGCATAGCTACGCATTGGTAAATGATTCTCTTTCACTGCATATGATCTTTTCTTTTAAATTTGACATGTTCATCGAGTAAAGGGCAGGTATAGATAATAATACTAAAATTTATGCATGGACTACATTTATACCTTTAGTATTATAGTTTAGCTCTCGGATGTATTGTTGTTAATCCTTTAGTAATGGGGCACTGTTTTACTAAGGAGATAGCACATTTATTTGGAGATGAAGGGTAAAATGTGGTGACATCCATAAATACGTGTTAACACTGTGTGTATCTGGGTTGTGGGGGATATGTAGTTAGATTATACGCTCCCAGTCTTCTCTGCTGTTCAACCCTGCTCTTACACTGTTAAATCGTGACATGTAATATTGTTCACGTTTCTTTCTTTTCGTGTTAATGTCTCCTCCTCTCTTATTGATCTCTACTATCTCGAGGCCACACCATTTTAAATCGGCAGTAGTATGGCCGGCTTCCCTCCAATGTTCTGTTAGTGGGGCTCCCAGTTTACATGTCCTAATGGCGGACCTATGCTCGTTGACTCTCAGTCTAACCTCTCTACTAGTTTCGCCTATGTATGCATAGTTGCACGGGCATTTAATTAGGTAAATGAGATTTTTTGTCCTACAATTCATGAAGCTCTTTATTTTTAGTGATGTATTGTTGTGGTCAATGCTGTTGCCTCTGATAATAGAGTCACAATTAATACAACCACTACATGGAAAAGTTCCCGTGGGTAATGGGGCGTTGTTAATGCTTTGTTGTGTGTTCTTATTCCTTTCTCTATATGTGTGTACCAAGCTGTTCCTTATGGTACGATTTCTCCTATATGATATCATAGGTTTTGGCAGTTTTTCTCGTTTCTTATTCGTTATCAAGTGCCAGTTTCTATTAATAATATTCTTTATCTTATTACTAATAGTACTGAAGTTGGTGACGAATATTAAAGGTTGTTGTGTATTTACATCTGCGTTTCTATTATTTCCCGTGAACAAATTATCTCTATTAAAATATCGAGCTTGTTTGTAAGCCTGGCGGATTAAACGTTTAGGATATCCGCGTTCTGATAGCTTATCTTTCAAGGTTTCAGCGTGTTTATTAAAGTCTTTTATGGTGGTACAGTTTCTCTTTATACGTAAAAATTGCCCAAAGGGAATGTTATCTTTTTGGCATGGGGGATGGTTACTGGTATAGTGGAGCATAGTGTTCCTATCTGTTGGTTTCGTGTACAGTTCCACAGTTAGTACTCCCTCAGTGTGCTTGATCACTATGTCTAGGAAGGCACATCTTTCTGTATCTATCTGGGAGGTGAATTTTAAATTAACTTCTCCTAGATTTAACCATTCAATAAACTCTGTCAGAGTTTCCAAGGTCCCTGTCCAAATAAAAAACACGTCATCAATAAACCTTGACCATGCTGTGATGTTCTCATAAAAGGGTGCCATTCTGTTAAAAATATGGGTTTCTTCAAATGCGGCTACATATAAACAAGCCAGGCTCGGCGCACAGGTAGCACCCATGCTCGTGCCCTTGGTCTGTTTATAAAATTGGTTGTCAAATAGGAACAGGTTGTTTTTGAGTACAATTGTGACACATTCAGCTATGAACGTGTTGTGGGGACTCAAGTCTCTATCTTCTACACTTAAAAGAGATTCGACCATTTCTATGGTTTTATTCTGCGGGATATTAGTGTATAAGGCCTCTATATCAAGGCACATGAGGAATTGTGTTTCTGGGTTGAAATTGAGACCTTCAATCTTGTGAATGATATCCGTTGTGTCCTTGATATAGGCCCTTTGTTGGGTTACCAGTGGTTGTAAAAAGATATCTGCGTATTTACTGAGTGGTTCAGTGCATGAGCCAATACTCGATACTATTGGTCTCATAGGGGGACTTTCAATATTTTTATGCACTTTTGGAAGACCATAAAGTGCGGGCACTGTTGGGTTTTTGTTAAGTAAAAAAGCTAATTCTTGATCGCAGATGATGTTATCATCTCTTGCTTGATATAGTAATCTCTGAATTTTTTCATTAATCCTATCCATTCTTTTCTATTTGATGGTTGATAGTGTTCCTTGTTGTCTAGTAATAGATGCATTCTTGTGTTATAATCTTCAATGTCCATAAGGACAATGCTACCGCCTTTGTCAGCGGGTTTTATTATTAATTGTTCACAATTTTCTAGATTTCGCAGGGCCTCTCTTTCTTCCCTCTTAAGATTATTGTTTATCCAACTTTTCTGTTTGAGGAGATCGTCTACACTTCTATCTACGCTTCTCTCGAATGCCTCTATATCTTTATTGACCATACCTATCTGGGGAGTCCATGAGGATTTGGGTTTAAGGCCAGATTTATTGTTACTGGGTTGTCTGTCTTTCCCTTCAAAGAAGGCATTAAGCCTTATTTTTCGATAAAAACTTTGAAGGTCTCTCTCTAGGGTATACCTATCTATGGGTGAACAGTAGGCAAAGCCCAGGCCTTTCTCTAATAATTGAGTCTCTGTATGTGTCAGTATTCGTTTAGAGAGGTTGATAATAGGCGCTTTATTCATTGTACCCAGTTCTTTTGGCTGCGTGTCCGAGGACGTTAAGGGAACTGGGGTTGGGGATTGTAGTTGCCCCGTCCTCGCCCCCTCCCTCTCTGTTGGCCAAAATTTGAGTGGCGTTGTTCCAAAAAAGACAGACCATCTCTGTTGGTATTAGTTGATGTGTCTCTGTCTTTTGTGTTTCTAGAATCACTTTGTTGCTCAGGTTCACTGGACACTAGGACAGTTAAACTACCCTTGAGCACCGAAATGCTCTCGTTACCTCACCCACGGGCTGCGGGTGCATAGGTGTCAAAGTGTGTCTGGTTCTCGCGTTGAAGTCTATGGAGCCTGGAAGAAAAGATGCTGCAGGCGACCAGGAGGAAGATGTCCGGTGCGATCCAAGGGTGGATCGGTGAAGAAGAGGACCTGAAAGCAGAGGGGACAGTTTTCAAAGTCACTAGCCGTGACCGGTGTGGAACCAGGAAGGAGCCAGATGCTGTCGTCGCGATCAGGTGAAGAGTGGACGCTTGACTCTGCAGCCACGTGGACCAGGAGGTGTCTTTGACAACCAGGATGGAGGCACGAGCTGTCCCACACAGGCTCTCGCTGTCGGCGGTGTCGGATCCGGGATTGGAGTCAATAGGCCTTGGCAAAGGCAACCCACGCGGTGAGTAGAAAAGGCGTCTGGTGCGGCCTAGGAGAGCCGGGGTGCCCCTCTTTTGGAGCGAGCAAGGGCCAGTCTGGAGCAACCAGACCAGCAGTGAAGATTTAAAGGTCCGTCGTCTAGGAGGCCACTAGCCAGCCGGCAAGTGACCAGACAATGCGTCGAGCAGCAAACAAGCAGAATAGCCCGACGCAGATCTTGTGAAAGCTGGAGGGCTGATCTTCGGTGCAGGGGCTGCTCGGGGCTGGGGCTTCTCAATCCCCAAAGCACTTGGTCGAGTTTACCTCGGGAGTCGTGCTGGAAGCGAAGTGCAGTTTCTTCCAAGATGGCCGGTCCCACGTGTCTCGTCGCACCCACGGGTCTCAGCTTTGCTGCAGATGTGAGTTGAGGTCGGAGAGGTCTGGGAATCTGGGTCTCGTCGGGCTCTGAAGTCTGGATCCTCGAGGGAAGACGACAAAGTGAAGCCACTGGACGCTTGATGGTGCCTGCAGTTGGAGGGTGGACACTCCTTGCCCACAAGGGAGATTCTTCAGTCTTCTGTGGAGCAGAACGTCGAAGTCCAGAGTTTCTTCTTGTAAAGTTGTTCAGGATAATCTAATTTGGAATTGGACCAGCTCCTACCTTTATTCTCCTAAAGGGGGCTGCACTACTGCCTAGGTCCCTCCCCTGGGTGGGACCAGGAAGGGGGTGGCTACACCCCCTATCCTTTGTTCGGTTTCGCGCCAGAGCTGGGGCAGGGATGCCCCAGCAACTGGTTTGAACCGGTGTATGCACAGGACACCTTGTGTGCCCCAGGCATGTCTCATTCCTTTCAGGCCTCCCTACCTCAATACACAAAATCCTGTCTGGGGTGGTGCTAGCACCTCCCAAGGCAGGAAACCCTTTATCCAGGCCTCCCTCGCTGGAAGGACTCCCAGCAGCAGGAGGTCAGACTTGTGTCTTTGGTGGCAGCATCCATTTTGTGATGCCAAGGCTCGAGTTAACTTTAACCGGGGTTCACAGTTACATACATGTCGTGCCCCTCTAGAAGGGTGGAATGCTACCCCCGTCGCCAGAATTGGCGAGGGGGTAGTATTCCAATTCGTATGACACCTTACTCAACATGTTTTGATAATGTTATACCAGAGTTAGCATTTAACCGCGAGGTTGATAATGCACTTAAGAGTATATGGTATAGCGTTATCATGGAACAGCTATTAGGACTTGGTTCCGCAAGCTGCAGACGGGCTCAGCTCATGCCAGAGCACCATCTCACATAATTCCAAGCACTCTGCCTTCAGGATTGATAAGGCCTGCCATAGGAGTGACTGATAGGAATATATGTGTCCATTTTTAGGGTTAGATATAGGTATACTATATCTACAGCAAAGGGTGATTACACCACCTTTCCCCAGCTGTCGTGCAGCCAGTTGTGTCAGTTTTAGATGGCCAGCCAGGGTGGCATAATACATGCTTCAGCCCCTGGTAGGCCCTGGGTACACCTATGCCCTGGATACCTAAGGTATACAGTACAGGGACTGATAAGGTGGCCCAGTACCAATTGGTAAATGCACCTAAAGTACATGGTTGTAAATTTAGAGAGAGAACAGCTAGGCTGTGGGTCTGATTAGCAGACCCACAGCCAGGGAAAGTCGTAAACCAGTGAAGCAAAAAGCAAATATCTGGGGTGACCATAGGATTGCAGACCCCACTCTCCTACATAACTCCCCCCCCCCAAACTTAGGGACATTAAACTAACCTTGACCAGGTGAGTCTTCCTGTTCTAAGTGGAAATACCTGGAGAGACCATCTGCATTGCCATGGTCAGTCCCTGGTCTGTGCTCCACTGTAAAGTCCATCCCCTGTAGGGAAATGGACCACCTAAGAAGTTTGGGGTTTTCACCCTTCATCTGATTTAGCTATAAGAGGGGCTTATGGTCGGTCTGAATCTTGAAGTGAGTTCCAAACAAGTCCTCCCCCTCTATAGCTGACAACGTTTCTCTCTAGGGGTCAGCCTTCTGCTTATGAAAGCAATGGGCTGGTCATGACCATCAATATTCAATTGAGATAGAACAGCTCCCACACCCAACTCAGATGCATCTGTTTGGACAATGAAGGTTTTGGAGTAGTCAGGACTCTTGAGAATAGGTGCAGTACACATGACCTGCTTTAGGTCATCAAATGCCTTCTGACAGCTAACTGTCCACTGAACTTTCTTTGGCATTTTCTTGCTTGTCAGTTCATTAAGTGGTGTCACAATGGACCCATAATTCTTGACAAACTTCCTATAGTAACCAGACAGGCCCAAAAAAGCTCTGACCTGTGTCTGGGTGGTTGGAGGAGCCCAGTCCTTTATGGCCTGTATCTTGCTCTCCACTGGTTGAACCTGGCCTCCACCCACGAGGTGGCCCAGGTACACAACCTGACTCTGCCCTATCTGGCACTTGGTGGCCTTGATAGTGAGGCCTGCCTTTTGCAGGGCCGCTAAAACTTTCCTCGGGTGGATCAGGTGATCCTCCCAGGTGGAGCTAAAGACAGCAATATCATCTAGATATGCTGCACAAAAGTCATCCAACCCAGTGAGAACTTGGTTCACCAACCTTTGAAAAGTGGCAGGTGCATTTTTCAAACCAAAGGGCATCACCACAAATTGGTAATGACCTCCTGGGGTAGAAAATGCTGTTTTGGCCTTGGCATCCTCAGCTAACCTGATCTGCCAATAACCAGCTGTTAGGTCAAATGTACTTAAGAAAGTTGCAGAAGCCAACTTGTCTATCAGTTCATCTGCCCTAGGTATTGGATGGGCATCTGTCTTAGTGACAGCATTGAGACCCCTGTAGTCTACACAAAACCTCATCTCTCTTTTACCATCCTGGGTGTGAGGTTTTGGCACTAGAACTACAGGACTAGCCCAAGGGCTCTCTGAGGGTTCAATGACTCCCAATTCCAACATTTTTTGAACTTCTTTCTTAATGCAGTCCCTGACGTGGTCAGGTTGCCTGTAGATTTTACTCTTGACAGGCAGACTGTCACCAGTGTCCACCTCATGGGTGCACCAGTTTGTCTGACTGGGGGTCAGTGAGAACATTTGTCTAAAGGATTGAAGAACCTGTTTACAATCCTCTTGTTGATATTCAGAGAGGCTGTCAGAAAAGACTACACCATCTACTGACCCATCATCAGGGTTCTGAGTGAGCAGGTCTGGGAGAGGGTCACTCTCTTCCTCCTGCCCCTAATCTGTGGCCATGAGCAAGCCCATGTCCTCCCTGTTGACAAACGCCTTGAGCCTGTTCACATGAAGCACCCTGTGGGGGCTCCTGGGAGTTCCCATGTCTACCAAGTAGGTGACTTCTCCCTTTTGCTCAATGATGGTATGGGGTCCAGACCACTTGTCTTGGAGAGCTGCTGGGGCCACTGGCTCCAACACCCACACCTTCTGTCCTGCATGGTAAACAGTTAGGACAGCCTTTTGGTCATGCCAAGCTTTTTGAAGTTCTTGGCTGGCCTCAAGGTTTTAGGATGCCTTCTCCATGTACTCTGCCATCCTGGAGCGGAGACCAAGTACATAGTCCACTATGTCAAGTTTAGGCTTTTTGAGAGGTAAATCCCATTCTTCCTTCACCAGACATAGGGGTCCTCTTACAGGATGTCCAAACAGAAGCTCAAAAGGACTGTAACTAACCCCCTTCTGTGGGACCTCTCTGTAAGCAAACAGGAGGCAGGGTAAAAGAATGTCCCATGTTCGCCTAAGCTTTTCAGGTAACCCTTTTATCATCCCTTTGAGGGTCTTGTTGAATCTCTCAACAAGCCCATTGCACCGTGGGTGATAGGGTGTGGTAAATTTGTAATTTACACCACACTCCTTCCACATTGCAGTCCAGTATCCTGACATGAAGTTTGCACCTCTGTCAGAGACAACCTCCTTAGGAAACCCCACTCTGGAGAAAACTCCAAGTAGGGCCCTGGCCACAACAGGAGCTGTAGTGGTCCTAAGGGGAATAGCTTCTGGATACCTGGTGGCATGATCCACTACCACCAGTATAAATCTGTGCCCAGATGCTATTGGGGGGTCCATTGGTCCAACAATGTCTATCCCCACTCTTTTAAAGGGTACCCCCGCCACAGGTAGTGGTATAAGGGGGGCCACCTGATTTGCCACTGGCTTGGCAGTTGACACATGAGCGACAAAACTCTTTAGTGTCCTCAGACATATGAGGCCAGTGAAAGTGTGGGGCAAGCCTGTCCAAAGTCTTGTTCTGGCCTAAGAGACCTGCAAGGGGAATCTCATGGGCTAAGGTGAGAAGGAAACCTCTAAGAGACAAGGGGATGACCAGCCTCCTGGTAGCACCAGGTTTGGGGTCTTTTGCCTCAGAGTATAGGAGTCCATCATCCCAATATACCTTATGGGCACCTGTAGCATTCCCTGCAGCCTCAGCAGCAGCCTGCTGTCTGAGGGGTTCAAGGGAGGAACAGTCTAACTGTGCCTGCCTCAAGTCTGCCCTGGAAGGTCCCCCTGTCCCAAGAAACTCAACCTGTTCAGGTTCAAGCTCTTCTAGGACAGTTCCTTCTGGGGTCTTTGGGTCAGCCTCCTGAGAGGGCTGATCCTCAACCTGAGGCAGGGGGGAAGGCTCAGCCTTACCCCTACTGCTCTTCCTCTTGGTTAGTGTCTGGTCCATTCTTCCAGGATCCAGCACTAGTTCAGCTGGGCATTTCTTGGCCTGTGACCTGGTCACAGCAAGGACATGTGAGGAGAGACCTAGCATTTCTACATGAGTCCTGTACTCCACATCTGACCACAGTGAGGATTCCAAATCATTGCCCAAAAGACAATCTACTGGGAGGTCTGAACTAACTACAACCCTTTTGAGGCCAGTTACCCCTCCCCAGGAGAAATTAACAACTGCCATACTGTGATTGGTAGTGACATTGCTAGCATTGGTCACTAGGTAATCTGAACCTAGCATGATCTGGTCAGGGTCCACAAATGTTGGTGTCACCATAGTGACACTGGCACATGTGTCCCTGTAGGCCTGAGCCATTTTTCCATTGATTAAAGGCGTTTGTCTGTATTTGCCCAGAGTACTAGGACTTACAGTAGGGGTCATTTCCATGTCCCCAGTACAAACAAGAACTGCCTGAGTAGGAATTCTGACTAAGTCAGAACCCACCTCAGTTCCCAGGGTTAACCCAACTATAGCCTTGGGAGGTACACTACCACTACTAACTGTACTAGGGGGTGCAGGTGTCTTAGGGACAGTAGTGGTAGGAGTTTGGCCTTTCTTGGTGCACTCACTAAACCAGTGACTCTTACTTTTACAGTATTGGCACCATGGTTTCTTAGGACCATCACTCTTCTTCTTTTGGGAATTCTGGGACCCACCCTCCTTAGATTGTTGGGGCCCTGTTGAAGACTTCTGGTCTTTTTGCTTATTCTCATTACCCTTCTGGTCTGCTTTCTTCTGGCCACCACCCTGGTACTGGTTCTGCTGCTTGACCCTTGTCCTGACCCATCTGTCTGCCTTCTTTCCCAATTCTTGGGGAGAGGTCAGATCTGAGTCAATCAACTGCTGATGCAACAACTGGTTCTGACAATTATTTAAGATTTGCTCTCTCATAATTAGATTATACAATCCTGTGTAATCAGTAACTTTACTTCCCAGTAACCAGCCTTCCAAAGCCTTAGTGGCACAATCAACAAAGTCAGTCCAATCTTGAGCCTGAGTTTTCTGGGTGTCTCTGAACATTAACCTGTACTGTTCAGTGGTTAAGCCAAACCCATCAATCAGTGCATTTTTCAAGACTTGGTAATCATTAGCATCCTCATATCTACCAGTGAGGAGCTTATCTCTACCTTTACCTTCAAAGGAGAGCCACAATATAGCTGCCCACTGACTCTTGGGTACCTGCTGTACTTTGCAGGCTCTCTCCAAAAGCAGTTATCCACTTGTGGATATCATCTCCTGTCTTATAGGAGGGCACTATTTTACTCAGGTTTCTAGTATCAAAACCTCTTTCTCTATCCCTAGGGATATTGCTGCCACCAGTGGGGACTACCCCACTCAACTGTTGCTCTCTGGCAAAGGCACGTTTCTCGTTGGCAAGGGCAAGTTCTTCCCTTTCAATCCTCAGATTCACTTCCCTCATCCTTGCTTCATGCTCTCTTCTCTGAGGGGATGTCATCCCTCTCTGAGAAGTTGCCTGAGAGACATGGGTGTGAATAGATCTGTTAGAGCCTCTGGAATGAGATCTAACTCATCTATTCCCAAGGTTAGGCCTGCTTGAGGGTGGTCTTGGGGCTCCCCCAGTACCACCTTCATGTAGGCTTAAGTTGGCCCTGGTGAGTCGGCTGACTACTACTGGACCTTTGTCTGCCTCATCCCCAGAGGACTCTTCCTCTTCTTCCTCCTCCTCCTCATCTACATTCTCTGTTTCAGGGGGGTTGGAGTCAGGATTACCTCCTAAGGGGGGCATGCTCCCATCTGGATTAGAGGGGCCTGGGTTAGAAGCCCTTCTGGCATCATATGTCTATAAGAGATCTAACAGAAAAGGAGTGGTAGGGTTAGACCCTGTTTCAATTTCCTGGAGGTACACAATTGTCTCATCTCCTGGAAACTGAGAGCTGCATATCTGGAAAGGACCTGTGGAGGGTCACTAACCACTAGGGGAGTCTCTGAAGTCTCTCCATGGGTAGACATGCTTTCTAGTGAGGTGTAAGTGATGCACTTACCTACACTATGGGTTTTCCTACTTATTTATTTATTTGTCACATTTATAAAGCGCTCTGTTACCCGGAGGTGTCCTGGCGCTAGCGTGATTGGATAAGTGTGTGTGGGTGTCAGAGAGCTTAATGAATAAAGAGCCAGGTCTTAAGCTCTCTCCTAAAAGCCATAAGGTCCGAAGATTGTCTGAGGTTAAGTGGCAGTTTGTTCCATGCCTCAGCCGCACCGAGGGAAAAACTCCTGCCGCCCCAGCATGCTTTCTTAACTCTGGGGACTGTTACCAGCGCCAGCTCCCCAGATCTCAGGGTTCTTGCTGGTTTGTGCCAGTGGAAGAGCAGTTTCATGCACCTAGGACCCGTATCATGCAGGGCCTTGAAGACCATGCAGAGTGCTTTGAAAACAATTCTCTTACGAATTGGCAGCCAGTGAAGGTTTACCAGGTCCTGCGCTACCGAGGCAAATTTGGGAGTGTCGGTGATCAGACGGGCGGCTGCATTTTGCAGTAGCTGGAGTTTATTAAGTACCCCCTGCTGGGCGTTTAACATCAGGCTGTTACAATAGTCCAAACGTGAGAGGACTAGGCCCGTTACCACCGTTTTCCGATGCTCCCTCTCCAAATAAGGCAGGACTTTCCTTATTGTTTTGAGGATGTAGTGAGTAGAGGAGGACAGTGCATTAATCTGTGGTACGAAGGACAGAGAGTCGTCCACCAATATACCCAGATTTTTAACTTTTTCCACCGGGGAGGGGTCCCAGCTCATCTGGCCACCATCTAGGGGACCAGAAATTTTCCCTAGAACCAAAGAGCAACACTTCTGTCTTTGTGGAGTTCAGTTTGAGACAGTTTTGGGCCATCCAGCAGCCCACCTCATGCATACATTCTCTAAACCTGTCTGCTGTATTATCAGTGTTGCCCGGTAGTAGTGACACCACTATTTGTGTGTCGTCTGCATATGCTGTGAGGTGAAAACCGAACGATCGAATCACCGGGGCTAGTGTCGCGACATAAACATTAAAAAGGGTGGGACTGAGCGAGGACCCCTGGGGAACTCCACAGGGGAGCACAAAGGACTGTGATTCCAGGTCTCCCAGGGCCACTGACTGAGTTCTGTTGGAAAGGAAGGCTTGTAAGATCTTTAATGCCTTTCCCTGAATTCCACTGGCCCTCAACCGGTCCACCAACAACTTGTGGTGGACCGTGTTGAAGGCCGCGGAAAGGTCCAGCAGTATCAGGGCGGCTCTGCCTCCTCCATCCATCACCTTTCTGATGTCTTCCACTGATTTGATCCGGGCGGATTCCGTGCTGTGTTACGCACGAAATCCGTGTTGTGAAGGGTCAAGAAGTTCTCCTGTCTTTAAAAAGGCACTTAATTGTGCATTTAAGTGACCTTCCATAATTTTGGCGGGGAGGGGTAATCGTGCAATCGGACGGTAGTTATTCATATCAGTGATGTCTAGATTGTTTTTTTTTAAAAGGGGCAAGATGGAGGCTCGTTTCCATCTTGCAGGGTATTCCCCTTTATCCAACATCTGGTTGAGGAGGGGGGTGAGATTGGTTGCAATGATGGCGGGGGCTAGTTTAGCTATTACAGCAGGGCATGGGTCGTGTGGGGAACCAGATTTTATCTTTAATATACGGCTCACTACTTCCTTTTCACTGATAGGCTGGAAGTGTGGGAGTCTTTCCTGAGTACTGTCTGGTTCCGGACCATCCCTAGATGGAGGGGTCCTTATCAAGCTGTCTAGGGAAAAGAAGATATTTTCTACTTTTTCCCGAAAGAAGGTGGCGAGGTTCTCACAGAGAGGAAGACTGGGGGGATTTCAATGGTTTTAGGGTTTGCTAAGGATGAGACAGTTTGGAATAATTCCTTTGGGGTGTTACTGGCTTCTTTGATCTGTTTCGTGAGAAAGGCCCCTTTTGCCTGTAGGATTCTATCTTTATAGGCTCTTTGTTCCGTGTTGAGGATTTTTTTACCTGTCTCACTGTAGTTAGTCCGCCAGATTCTCTCGAGTTTTTTACACCGAGCTTTGTGGTCCCTGATTTGTTCTGAAAACCAGGGGGTGGCAGGCATTGCCCGTGTGGAGTAAGTGGTTTTAGGGGGGGCCAAAAGTAGGCAGGCACGTTCTAGCCAGGTTGTATAGGCCGCGGCTGCATCCTCCACATTTTCAACAAGGGGTTCCAGGGAGTTTGTTAGAACTTCATCCAGCGTTTCACCATTGATGGTGTTCCATTTTCTGACCTGTCTGGGGGCGTTTCTAGAGCTAGGTGGTTTCATGGGTGTAGTTAAAGAAACCTTAAAGTAGACTGCTGAGTGATCGGACCAAGGGACCGGCAGAATTGATGATACATTCAGGTTGGGATGGTTAGAAAAAATCCCATCTAGGGTGTGTCCTGCCTTATGTGTTGGACCACACACCTGTTGTGTCAAATCCACCCCCTGCAGTAGGTCGATCAGATTACGGGTGTCTGTGTCTGAATCACATTCTAAATGAAAATTAAAATCACCCAGCAGAGTGAAAGCTTGAGCAGAGGCTACCGCTTCGAGTACCTTACTCAGTGCAAGCACAAATGGGGCTTTAGAGCCTGGGGGTCTGTATACAAGACAGCCATTGAGGGATTGATGATCGGAAAGGGTGAGGTTAAAAAGCAGTGACTCCTCGAGGCCTGAGGGTCCAGATTGAAAAGACCCTCTAATAGCTTTATGATAAATAATGGCTAGGCCACCTCCTTTCCTCCTGTCTCGATTTTGCGTGTAGCATACATAGTCCGGCGGGGTGGCCTTAACTATGTCAGGACCTGAAGCCGCGTCAGTCCAGGACTCGGTGATAAATGCTATCTTGACATCCGAGTCCATGATCACCTCTGCTATCTCAGTGCTGTGTTTGACTAATGACCTCGCATTGAGAAGAAGGCAATTAATCACGGGATGATCCTTCCTCATAGGATCCTTCTTGTGGTTCCTTTGGGGAGCAATGGGTTGCCAGAGCAGTTTGGGCAGGGCCTGTCGGCAGTTGGGACATGGGGGGGTTGAGTCGAGCATTGGCCCCCGGTTCCCTGACTGTACATCCCATAGCCGGGGTATTGCTTTTTAAGGCCCAGAGCGCCTCCCTGTCGTAGGTATATCTGGGAGTGTGATTGGTATCAAAAGGAGCAGGGGGTATGGCACTGGGCACGGGTCCGGCGCGGACGGGCGCAGACGGGCTCGCCTTTGGCGAGCCTTCGGCGCGCCCGCTGCGCTCGTCCGCTGCGCTTCCTAGTAAGGGGAGCCATTTTATGGAGGAAAGGGCGGGAGGGGCGGAGCACTAGACTGCTCGGCCGGCTCCTCACCCAATAGGGCGGTACCCACGAGGGGAGCTGTCTCCGGTGAGTGCAAATTAGCTTTAAAGTGCAATTGGCATGAAATATTTCGATTTAGCAGCAAGTCTTTAAAATCAGCAACCAGACTTTAAGATTACGAGCAAAGTATTAAAAATTACTAGGACGAACAAAATATGGTTAAACAGGGCAGCAGTCGCGAAGTTACCATCCACAGTCCCGGCTTCCGCCTCAGGACTCTCACACAAACACTCACACTAGCAATCAGTACCCTGATCCCTTGCTAAGAGTAGTAGTCAGGGTGTGCTAGGCACTTTCTACTACAACAGCTGGTTCAGTAGAACTCAGAGTATTTCTAAGCTTGTTATATGTACCTAGAGTACCTTATGTGATCTTTCAAATGATATTTCAAGATTATATTTGGTAAAAACAACAGCAAGCTCAAATCCCAACCGCTGCACACCAATGTGAGAAGTTGGCCTGATATATGATGCTCACTAGTTCTAGTGATCACCTTCAGAAAAGAACTTAAAACCTGGCTATTCGATAAATAATGAACCCCATCCCCAAGCGCCTTGAGACCCTTTGGGTGGGTAGTGCGCTATATAAATTCTTGAACTTGAACTTGTATCAGTCCAAACAACCCTTATGGTGATTGGTTGTAAGTCAACCTTATAGACCAGCTATCCTAATGGTAGCAGGGACAAAGCAGTCTTAGGCTAAACTCTTTTGGAATGTGAAGCCAGCTGTTTTACCTCAATATTACCCCTTGAATACCAGATGAAAGGACACCACACAGGTTGTTATGAAAATAAACACTATATTTTTTAATAACAACACCTCTGAACTCTTTATGAGGTCAGAGGGCTAAGCACATGACAATCTCTTACGAAAAATACGACAAGTTGCACAAAATTTTAAAGCTCCCGTGAGCAGTGGGCTGACGAGCCAGGGATCCCGCACCTACGCGTCTGAGTGGTACTATACCTGGCAGATATTGGCAGCCATCGGCAACCCCAGTACACGGCCTATCCCTGCTAACGAGGGGTGATACCCCGAAACACGTGTCCAGGGATGGCGAAGACAGCGAAGATAGCAGAAGATCGAAAGATGATGCTTTGCGAACATATTACTACATTGACCAGAGTCCTTAGGGGCGACACCGCCGGTGTGTGAGTAGTGTGCGACCCCACCCCCATTTGTAACTTTAAAGCTCCCGTGAGCAGTGGGCTGACGAGCCAGGGATCCCGCACCTACGCGCCTGAGTGGTACTATACCTGGCAGATATTGGCAGCCATCGGCAACCCCAGTACACGGCCTATCCCTGCTGACGAGGGGTGATACCCCGAAACACGTGTCCAGGGATGGCGAAGACAGCGAAGATAGCAGAAGATCGAAAGATGATGCATTGCGAACACTTTACTACATTGACCAGAGTCCTTAGGGGCGACACCGCCGGTGTGTGAGTAGTGTGCGACCCCACCCCCATTTGTAACTTAGGCTAAACTCTTTTGGCATGTGAAGCCAGCTGTTTTACCACAATATAACCCCTTGAATATCAGATGAAAGGACACCACACAGGTTGTTATAAAAATAAACACTATATTTTTTTAATAACAACACCTCTGAACTCTTTATGAGGTCAGAGGGCTAAGCACATGACAATCTCTTACGAAAAATACGACAAGTTGCACAAAATTACAATGGTGCCCTAGAGGCACGACAAACCATATACTAAGTAAGTGGAATGTGAAAGTCGATAGAAGGAATGGAGCTGTCCAGAGGCTGGAGGTTCGCTAGGACTACGCTATCTTCACCTAAGGTAAGTAATAGGAGGCCCACGGGACGCGTGTGCAGAGTGTGAACTCACACGCGAGATGCGTAACAACGTCTATGGATAGTACAGTTTAAGTTAAAGGTGAGTACGGACAATCCTGACTAGTTAGGACAAAAACGACTGTGGAACTGAACACTAGGACAGTTAAACTACCCTTGAGCACCGAAATGCTCTCGTTACCTCACCCACGGGCTGCGGGTGCATAGGTGTCAAAGTGTGTCGGGTTCTCGCGTTGAAGTCTATGGAGCCTGGAAGAAAAGATGCTGCAGGCGACCAGGAGGAAGATGTCCGGTGCGATCCAAGGGTGGATCGGTAAAGAAGAGGACCTGAAAGCAGAGGGGACAGTGTTCAAAGTCACTAGCCAGTGACCGGTGTGGAACCAGGAAGGAGCCAGATGCTGTCGTCGCGATCAGGTGAAGAGTGGACGCTTGACTCTGCAGCCACGTGGACCAGGAGGTGTCTTCGACAACCAGGATGGAGGCACGAGCTGTCCCACGCAGGCTCTCGCTGTCTGCGGTGTCGGATCCGGGATTGGAGTCAACAGGCCTTGGCAAAGGCAACCCACGCGGTGAGTGGAAAATACATCTGGTGCGGACTAGGAGAGTCCGGGGTGCCCCTCTTTTGGAAGGGAGCAAGGGCCAGTCTGGAGCAACCAGACCAGCAGTGAAGATTTAAAGGTTCGTCGTCTAGGAGGCCACTAGCCAGCCGGCAAGTGACCAGACAACGCGTTGAGCAGCAAACGAGCAGAAGGGCCCCACGCAGATCTCGTGGAAGCTGGAGGGCTGATCTTCGGTGCAAGGGCTGCTTGGGGCTGGGGCTTCTCAATCCCCAAAGCACTTGGTCGAGTTTACCTCGGGAGTCGTGCTGGAAGCGAAGTGCAGTTTCTTCCAAGATGGCCGGTCCCACGTGTCTCGTCGCACCCACGGGTCTCAGCTTTGCTGCAGATGTGAGTTGAGGTCGGAGAGGTCTGGGAATCCGGGTCTCGTTGGGCTCTGAAGTGTGGATCCTCGAGGGAAGACGACAAAGTGAAGCCGCTGGACGCTTGATGGTGCCTGCAGTTGCAGGGTGGACACTCCTTGCCCACAAGGGAGATTCTTCAGTCTTCTGTGGAGCAGAACGTCGAAGTCCAGAGTTTGTTCTTGTAAAGTTGTTCAAGATAATCTAATGTGGAATGGGACCAGCTCCTACCTTTATTCTCCTAAAGGGGGCTGCACTACTGACTAGGTCCCTCCCCTGGGTGGGACCAGGAAGGGGGTGGCTACATCCCCTATCCTTTGTTCGGTTTCGCGCCAGAGCTGGGGCAGGGATGCCCCAGCAACTGGTTTGAACCGGTGTATGCACGGGACACCTTGTGTGCCCCAGGCATGTCTCATTCCTATCAGGCCTCCCTACCTCAATACACAAAATCCTGTCTGGGGTGGTGCTAGCACCTCCCAAGGCAGGAAACCCTTTGTCCAGGCCTCCCTCGCTGTAAGGACTCCCAGCAGCAGGAGGTCAGACTTGTGTCTGTGGTGGCAGCATCCATTTTGTGATGCCAAGGCTCGAGTTAACTTTAACCGGGGTTCACAGTTACATACATGCCGTGCCCCTCTAGAAGGGTGGAATGCTACCCCCGTCGCCAGAATTGGCGAGAGGGTAGTATTCCAATTCGTATGACACCTTACTCGACATGTTTTGATAATGTTATACCAGAGTTAGCATTTAACCGCGAGGTTGATAATGCACTTAAGAGTATATGGTATAGCGTTATCATGGAACAGCTATTAGGACTTGGTTCGGCAAGCTGCAGACGGGCTCAGCTCATGCCAGAGCACCATCTCACATAATTCCAAGCACTCTGCCTTCAGGATTGATAAGGCCTGCCATAGGAGTGACTGATAGGAATATATGTGTCCATTTTTAGGGTTAGATATAGGTATACTATATCTACAGCAAAGGGTGATTACACCACCTTGCCCCAGCTGTCGTGCAGCCAGTTGTGTCAGTTTTAGATGGCCAGCCAGGGGTGGCATAATACATGCTTCAGCCCCTGGTAGGCCCTGGGTACACCTATGCCCTGGATACCTAAGGTATACTGTACAGGGACTGATAAGGTGGCCCAGTACCAATTGGTAAATGCACCTAAAGTACATGGTTGTAAATTTAGAGAGAGAACAGCTAGGCTGTGGGTCTGATTAGCAGGCCCACAGCCAGGGAAAGTCGTAAACCAGTGAAGCAAAAAGCAAAAATCTGGGGTGACCATAGGATTGCAGACCCCACTCTCCTACAGTCATCCCTAGTATGGGGGTATGTTTTTTCATGAGTGAAAACTTTCTGATCCTTCCTGAGTTTCACATAATTAGTATCTTTCAGCTCGATCTCAAAATCGGTCATGGTTTTGTTCAACTCCTCTAGTCGTTTTTTCAATTCCGTTGTGCTCTGATATGATTTTAAACGGACCTCTAGTGTATGGATCTCCTTTTTCATTTCTTCAGAGAGGCGTGCTGCAGTTTTTATTATTAGCATAAGCCAATCCCTGGTGCAGTGCCAGGAGATTAAAGACCAATCTTTCTTTTTTTTTTTTTTTGAAAAACCTTTATTATAGCATTCAATAAAAATACAAGCATGGGCCTACAACCGCAGGGGCCGGCCGCTAAACAAAGACCCCCTATATCACAGTACAACACAGCTCATCAGCCGACAGCCCTGAGGTCCGGCAGCGATACAGGATAGAACTTGTATTAGAATGCACAACTGAGTCCCAGGATGAGACAGAGGTTCCATTTTATATTATTTAAGAAAGGATCAGGTGCCATACAATCAAACAGAAGAATACGGGGGACAGGGCCAGACACAGGATATGCACGTAAGAACCGCTATAATGGAACATCGGCGCCAAAGATTATGGATAGATGCAAACGACAATACAATATACATTCACTGTTGAGCGCCAGTTCTCAGGGCCTGCCCACCCGGGGATCAGGATATCATAAAAGCATAAGCACTAAATACAAGTACACGATAAAAATCCGAATGATTCACAAACTATACTGATCCTTTAAGGAAGAGAAAGGGAAGGAAAGAAAAAGGCCATAGAAATAAAAAAAGGCAAAATAAAAAAACCCGTTCCAACCCCCCACCCTGCACCCCTGCAAATGGCTACAGCCTAACCCCACTAGCAGCGTGCCTGTCGCCCTTGATAACTAAAGACCCTAAAAGTAGGAAAAAGAATGGAGGAGGGCATATCCATTTGGGCTCCCAGCCCCTTTAGTCCCCCCGCCAGAAACAGACACCCCCTACCACTAAAAGACCAACGTATGACAACACTTATAGGAAAAATTAGGGGGCACCGTTATACACCGCCCAGCCGTTTAGATCAAACAGTTGCAGGTCGAACACCCGTAAAAGCCACTCTAACCCGTCCCGACCTAGTTGATCTTAACCTTGGCCCTTCCGAATCAGCACACGAACCCCCCCCCCAGCGAGACCCAAAGGCACACAATGGAGTAACAGAGGAGAGGGAAGTCATCAAGAATCAAGTTATGGCAACTCGTATGCTGGGAGTCCACAAGAACTTCAGACGCAGAAGAGCTCTCCCTCTTAGATGGACAGTCCCAATGTATCTTGCCCAGGAGTCGTAAAGTCACCAAAAAAGGAGAAGACGACCACAGAATGAATGGAGAGTCAAGAACAAAAGTCTCCGGGAGGGGAGCGCCTTTCAATACCTCCAAAGTCGATAGTGGTGGAAGGTTCGGCAATACACTAACGACCTCGGGGACAACTTCCTCCAGGGCACCATCCGATGGTTGCAATACTCGCTTCCTCACGGGGTTCTCGCACAGAGGCAAAATGGCCGCGGTTTGAATGACTGCAGATTGCTGTTCCAACAGTAGGGCTGGGTCCGGTTCTACAAGGAGCATCTCAGATAGGCGCGTGTCCAATTTGCACAATAAGACATCCACATGTGAATGAAACGCCCTAATTTCTGCCAATATTAACCTCAGCGATGGCTCAAGCACCGTTCGATCCATAATCTCACACCCGACACCAATCACAATCACCTCCCCGGGTGAATCTGGCATCCTCAGGGGGGACAAACAGGGTCACGAACGTGCAGATGCGGAGGGTGACCAATCTTTATTTGCAGCCACGGTCAACCCGGTTAAGGCCGCAGGCCGGAGACCCCGACCCACCGAACCCCGGCGGGCCCAATACCGGGTCCGCGGGACGGGGACCCCCACCCGCAGCCAACAGCGAGCAGAGTCACTCCTCCATCGATGCTGGGCAATAGAAACGATCGCCGCCAAATTCGGGCTTAAACAAAGCCTCCACTCCGATTGACCGGTCCCAGCCTGGGTCTCCCGGCCGATGTTGTTGCACTGCAGCCCAGCTGTGAAAATACTCGAGGCCCCGGCTTCACCACTGGAGTAGGCCACAATCTTCAACTCGATGTAACTTCGTCAAACCAGACGATAAAAGTTCCCGGATTTCACCATCGGAGTGCGGAACAGTTCATGTACACAAAGGCTAGGCGTAAAATCAGGATAATGTACAGGATATTGCGGTGGGATACGGAGGTCGGCGGAGCCGGGAGCCTAAGCGACCATCTCGTTTGCTGACGTAGCTCCTCCCAGACCAATCTTTCTTGAAGATTGTGTCTTTTTGGAATATGAAGGGTTTGTTTCTCACAATTAAACCTCTAGGGGCAATGTTGGCACGAAGGTAATCCGCTATCATTATTCTGTTTATTAATGTTTTAATTTAGTTACGTTTTAATTCTGTTAACTCGTCCCAACATTGACTGGCCTCATTGTTGTCTTTATTCGGTGCTCCAGTAAGTGGTAGCATGGAGTCAATAACTCTGTCCACCTCCTCATCCCAGAAGGTAAGACCTGTTATCTCTGCCATGGTTGGTAGCTGGTGTACCCGTGTTGTCAGTCCTGTCGGAATGCGGAGTGTGTGTTAGTCACGCTGTTGTGCAGGGGAAAGAAAGGCTCCCACAGCAATGCAGCTGCTATAAACAGTTCACAAAAGGGGAAGGGAGGGAGAGGTTAGTGTCAACTGGGTCCGCCCTCCTTAATGTATATTCCAAATAAAACCCTCTGCTTACTCCTTACTCTGGTCTATTCTATGACACATTACTCCACTCAACTCTACACCACTACACTACTACTCCACATAACGCCACTCCACTACACTCCCCTCTATGCCACTCCACTCTGACACCACTCTGCTCTACACCACTCCATAACATTCTATGCCACTCCACTCTATGCCACTCTACTCTACACCATTCAAGACTATGATACTCTACTACACTCTATGCCCTGCCACTGTACGACACTCTACTCCCTCCACGACAATCCACAAAACTACATGCCACTCCATTCTACACCACTCGAGGACACTCCACACTACTTAACTCCACTGTACACCACTCCACGACTCTCTACTCCACTCCATAACACTCCACTCTACTCCACAGCACTCTTCTTTACAACCCTCTACTTCACACTACTCTCCTTTATGCCACTAACTTTTATCCAGGCTGACCAGGCGCCAGGCTGGTGAACAACATGGCTAAAACATATTGGCAAAGCCAATAGCTCTTGCATAGGTGAGGCCTGTTGGCTTTGCCAATGCTTGTTTTTACCCTCACTTCTGACTGTTATGCTACCCGGAGATCCCAGTTCAGTGGCTTTAAACCTCTTGCTCAGGAGTTTGTAATGCTCTGTGGGGGCAGCCGTTTAAAAAAGCTTTCAGCTGTGATGCGATTTCAGTCACAACTGCTGGTGACAGGATTTGGACTCCTTTGCCTCGAAGTCTGTGTATTAATGAGCACTGTTACTTTGTTTATCCAGTGAAGGAAGTCAACCTTAAATGTATCCTGTAGTATTATCTCTATTCTTCATAGTACTATGAAAA
The DNA here is from genome assembly GCF_964261635.1 of Lissotriton helveticus. Taxonomy (NCBI): domain Eukaryota; kingdom Metazoa; phylum Chordata; class Amphibia; order Caudata; family Salamandridae; genus Lissotriton; species Lissotriton helveticus. The sequence continues at coordinate 1,366,252,702 of NC_136057.1, forward strand.
TATCAATTGATAAAGCTGCGTGGAATGATGGTCAGAAATAAAGTTTAGGAGGCTTGTCTGATGCTGATTTGTGACTGATGGCGTTATTAAAGACTACAGAACAAACAAACAAAATGAGAGGGGCTAAAATAAAGGTTATTGGTTGTAGTGCATCTTGGGTGTAGGAGGTCAGGATAGAGGGAAACTGGGGTCACTTTTCATATCTTCTGTTGTGTCCCTCTGCGTTGCCCCTGGACCTCAAGGAGTGTACACAGACACAGGTAGGTGGATTGGCTTCCCTATTTATATTGTTGCAGTGCACGCAGGCACCTCTGTTCCTCTCCCCACTTCTCTCGTACTGCCCTGTCCCCCTTCCCTCACCGGAAATGGTGTCCGGTGGCTTCTCCACGCTTGGTCCTGTGCAGGGTCCTAGTGCGGTGCCCCTCTGCACAGCACTCTGACAGCTCCCACTTTTGTGGAAAAGAAAACGAATAAAACAAGCATTGGAAATGCAATAGGTCTCGCATTAGAAAAGTAGGAGCTATTGTTCTTGTAAATGATTTTTTTTTGTGTGTAGTTTCTCCAAATAGCTACATTGATAGATTTGTCATTTACAATGCCAATAGTTGTAATTTTTGTGAATGTGACACCTATAGCATTTGGAATGCCACATGATTTGTATTGACGTGATTTTGATGGCAGCTTTTGTTGTTATGCCACCTTTTAGAGAGCAGGAGAGTGCAGCAGGGGATAGAAGCGCAGCCCTGCAAGCTGAGCGTCCTCCCATCGCACACCCATTTGTGGCTTGAGTGGTGTGAGGGTGAGGGGTGTGAGAGTGAGGGATGTGAGGGTGAGGGGTGTGAGTGTGAGTGTTGTGAGTGTGAGGGAGTGTGAGTGTGAGGGGGTGTGAGTGTGTTTGATGGTGAAGTTGAGTGAGTGTTTGTGAGGCTGAGTGTGTGTGACGGTGTGTGTTGGTGAGGGTGTGTGAGGGTGAGTGAGGGTGTTTGATGTTGATTGAGGGAGTGTGAGTGTGTGGGTGTGTGACGGTGTGAGGGTGAGGGTGTGTGAGGGGGAGTTAGGGAGTGTGATTGTGTGTGAGTGGTTGAGTCTGAGAGTTAGGTGTTGTGATGTTGATTGAGTGTGAATGAGGGTGAGGGGATGATGGTAAGGGTGTGTGAGGGTGAGGCGTGTTGATTGTGACAAGTTGCAAGGCTGAGGGTGGGTGAGTGTGTGGGAGGGTGTTTGATGGTGATGGTGAGGGTGCGAGGTGTAGTGAGTGTGAGAGTGTTGTGAGGCGTGTGAGGTTGTGAGGGGAGTGAGCGTGTGTGAGGGTGATGGGATGTGAGGTTGAGGGGGTGTGAGTGTGTGTGAGGGTGAGGGTGAGTGAGGTTGTTTGCGGCTTAGAGTGTGTGAGGTATAGTGAGTGTGAGAGTGTTGTGATGGGTGTGAGGGGAGCGTGGGTGTGTGAGTGTAAGGTGTTTGAGGGTGAGGGGTGTGTGTGTGAGTGTGAGGGTGAGTGAGGTGGTGTGAGGCTTCGGGTGTGTGACGGTGTGTGAGTGTGAGTGTGTTTGAGGGTGAGAGAGGTGTTGTTAGGCAGAGGGTGTGTGACGGTGTGTGAGGGTGTGTGAGGGTGAGTGTGATTGATTGTGAGTGAGTGTGAGTGAGTGTGAGTGAGTGTGAGTGAGGGGGTGTGAGGGTGTGGTTGTGTGACGTTGTGTGAGTGTGAGTGTGTCTGAGGGTGAGTGAGGGCGTGTGAGGTTGTGTGAGTGGGTGAGGGTGTGTGGGTGTGAGGGTGTGAGGGTGACTGAGGGTGTGTGAGGGTGACTGAATGAGTGTAAGGGTGTGTGAGTCTGAGGGAGTTAATGTTGAGAGAGGGTGAGTGTGGTGAGTCTGTGAGGGTGAGGGTGTGCGGTGTAGTGAGTGTGAGAGTGTTGTGAGGGGTGTGAGGTTGTGAGTGTAGCGATGTTGTGTGACGGTGTGTGAGGGTGAGTGTGTGTGTTTGATGGTGAATGATTGAGTGTGAGTGTGTGGGTGTGTGATGGTGTGAGGGTGAGGGTGTGCGAGGGTGATTTACGGAGTGTGAGGGTGTGCGAGTGGGTGAGTTTGAGAGTTAGGGTGTTTGAGGGTGACTGAGGGTGAATGTGGTTGAGGGGATGAGGGTAAGGGTGTGTGAGGGTGAGGGTTGTTGATGTTGATATTTTGCAAGGCTGAGGGTGGCTGAGTGTGTGTGAGGGTGTTTGAGGGTGATTGTGTGAGGTGTAGTGAGTGTGAGAGTGTTGTGAGGGGTGTGAGGTTGTGAGGGGAGTGAGGGTGTGTGAGGGTGATGGGGTGTGAGAGTGAGGGGGTGTGAGTGTGTGTAAGGGTGAGGGTGAGCGAGGGAGTGTGAGTGTGTGTGAGTTGTTGTGGGTGAGAGTTATGGTGTGTGAGGGTGATGGTGTGAGGGTGATTGAGGGTGTGTGAGGGTGAGGGGATGAGGGTAAGGGTGTGTGAGGCTGAAGGGTGTAGATGGTGAGAGAGTGTGAGGGGGGTGAGTGTGTGAGGGTGAGTCTGTGCGGTGTAGTGAGTGTGAGCTTGTTGTGAGGGGTGTGAGTTTTTGAGGGGAGTGAGGGTGTGTGAGTGTGTGTGAGTGTGAGGGGGTGTGATTGTGTGTGAGGGTGATTGTGAGTGAGTGTGTGTGAGGCTGAAGGTGTGTGATGGTGTGTGAGGGTGATGTTGTGTGAGGGTGATTGAGGGTGTGTGAGAGTTTTGGGGTGTGAGGGTGATGTTATGAGTGTGTGTATGTTAATAAGAATTTTTTAATATGTGTCATGTGGAAAAACGCGTGATCGAGCTTCCCTTTGTAATTGTCCTGCCTTATGTGTATTTTTTAATGTAATTTAACTGTGTGTGTGTTTTAATTAATGTGTGGTGTTATGTGTGTTTTTTGTGTCAGTGGAGTCCCGTATTAATAGTATTATTTTTAAAATGGCCGACGCAATGCGTCACCTTGACGTTGCCTACGTTAGCGTTCTAGTTTTTTTTGTGTTGTGAGTGTTTACGTTTCCTTGACGTTTATTTGTAGCCAATCGGAATGCGACGTTTTTGACGTTGCGTTCTGATTTGCTTACGTCAACGGTGGAATTCCCCAGAAGATCGAAAATGTTGATGCGCGGAAGGCGTGTTCTTGTTCCTGTGCTGTTGCTGCGTCGTTTGACAGGTAAGAATGTATTCCCAATTTTTTTTTTAAGTAATGTAATGTAGTATCTATAGTATGTTTAACTTAACGAATGAATAGGAGTGTATTTTTATAAATGTTGACATTGTTTGTTTTCCATCGCAATATTTGTAAATGATTATTATGTAATGTAAATTAAAGTCTTGTTTTTATTCGTCGATATGTAATGTATATGTTTTCGTAAAGTGTAATGTAATTTATTTTTAGCTGGTGTTTGTTATTTGACGTACAAGAGCTGTTGTTTGAATTTCTAAGTACTATTTAGTTGCTATTATATTTATGTATGTTGTGTTTGCATTGGTTTTTTCCTGTGATGCTGAATTAGCCTGATTATATGTTATTGAGGTAATCGATGTATTAAAGGAAACTTTTTGTATTTGCAGAATTTATGTTCCCTATCAATGTATTAAGAGGATGCACAGTGATGTAATGTGTGTATTTTATGCGTTTTGTGAAAGAACTGTTTTATTTTCCAATCCCTGTTTGCATATTTGTGTATTAATAGCTGCACTCTCCTTGCGTTGCTTTAAGTTTGCATTTTGGAATAGGTGCAAGTGTGTAATCCGCGTTGTACGTGTATATGAAATAGTTGCTTAACGATTTTTATGTGTACAGTTGGAGGCTGGAGTTGTATTTGGAGGGTAGAGTTGTAGAGTGGTATTGTAGTTATAGGGTGTAGTTTGAGGCTGGACTTTGACGGTGTGAGTGTGAGGGTGAGTGCATGTGAGCCTTTTGGAGTTTGCCACAGTATGTGTGACTTTGTAGTAGTGTATGCAGTCTATTTTTTTTCCCAAGCGTTTTTTGTGTTTTTTAGCTTTCTATGTGTTAGATCAGAATGTGTATGTGAACTATCTTTGATGTATGCAATAGTGAGAATAAGGGTGTTGCTTCCAATTTATGGGCATAAGGGGAGACGTCTTTGGATGTTTTTGTATTTTCTGTACTTCCCTAGATGTTTGTGAACAGCTGCGTGTGCAAGGGGCGTTGGCTGTTGTGTTGTTGAGTTGTGGTCTTTTGATGCTGTTTGATGCTGTTTTGGTGTCTGGTGTTCCTGTGGTTGTGCACTTAGCACCACCAAAACACTTCGTGCAACAGCAGCATCAGTCAGAGCAACACCAGAGTCTCTTTTTTTTGTGATTACGCACTTTATTTGTGTTTTTGTTTTTTTCTTGCATTGTTTAATGGTTTATTTTCCCTTACTTTAGTAAGTGCTTTCTGTAGTGAATTTTATTTCCTTTAGCTCGCTTTATCCACTTTTAAATTGTTGCCTTATTTGCTGTGTATTCAGATGTTTGCCTATTTTGTGTGCATTTATGATCTTTGTGAAAGAAATGTTTTATTTTACAATCCCTTTCTTCATTTTTGTGTATTAATTGGTGCACTGTCTTTGCGTCGCATTAAGTTTTAATTTTTGAATAGCTACAATTGTGTAATCCGATTTTTACGTATTAAAATAAATGTTGGCTAACGTTATTTATGTGTGGAGTTGGAGGGTGGAGTTGTAGTTGGAGGGTAGAGTTGTAGGGTTGTATTGTAGTTATAGTGTGTAGTTGGAGGGTGGACTTGGACGGTGTGAGGGTGAGTGGATGTGAGTCTTTGGGTGTTTGAGGGTGCGTGATGGTGTGTGCGAGTGATTGAGGGTGACTGTTTTAGTATGAGTGAGGGTGTGAGTGTTGTGAGTGTGTGTGTGAGGATGAGGGGGTGAGGGTAAATGTTGCGTAACGCTATTTATGTGTGGAGTTGGAGGGTGGAGTTGTAGTTGGAGTGTAGAGTTGTAGTGTGGTATTTTATTTTTAGAGTGTAGTTGGAGGTTGAACTTGGACGGTGTGAGTGTGAGGGTGAGTGGATGTGAGTGTCTGAGGGTTTGAGGTTGTGAGTGAGGCTGACCGTGTGTTGGTGAGTGATGGTGTGTGAGGGTATGAGTGTGATTGAGGGTGTGATGATGTGAGAGTGTGAGGGTGTGATGTAGGGTGAGGATGAGTGAGGGTGTGTGAGGCTGAGGGTGAGGGTGTGAGTGGTTGTGATGATGCCTATAAGTGATCATTTTTTCTCCGTGAATATTGTACACTTCAAATGTATTGATGTTGTGAAGCGTTGTTTTAGAAGCGAATCAAGACCTATGTAATGTTGATTGATGCTGTTGTTAACGCTGAATTAAAAAACAAACACATCAGTAACGTTTTTTATGTAATGCATGTAAAAAGTGTTCATTTTTTTGAAAGGTACGCATAAATTTTCACTGCAAAAGCTTGGCTTGCATTAACATAGATGCGCATTGATTTTGTCTGTGTTTGCTCATTAGAGACAAAGTTTACCTCCTTTTATATTTCCGCCTACAGATGCGCATTAATTGTGGCAAAGTATAAGTATGAAGCCACCTTTAAAAATTGGAGGGTGGAGTTGTAGGGTGGTGTTGTAGGGTGGAGTTGGAGGGTGGACTTGGCCGGTGTGAGTGTGAGGGTGAGTGGATGTGAGGGTCAGGGGGTGTGAGGGTGTGTGATGTTGTGTAAGGGCGAGTGAGGGTGACTGTGTGAGTATGAGTGAGGGTGTGAGAGTTGTGAGGGTAATTAAATGTTGGCTAATGCTATTTACGTTTGGAGTTGGAGGTTGGATTAGTAGTTGGAGGGTGGATTAGTAGTTGGAGGGTGGAGTAGTAGTTGGAGGGTGGAGTTGTAGGGTGGTGTTGTAGGGTGGAGTTGGAGGGTGGACTTGGACGGTGTGAGTGTGAGGGTGAGTGGATGTGAGGGTCAGGGGGTGTGAGGGGGTGTGATGGTGTGTAAGTGCGAGTGAGGGTGACTGTGTGAGTATGAGTGAGGGTGTGAGAGTTGTGAGGGTAAGGGGGTGAGGGTGTTTGAAGATGAGGGGGTGAGGGTAATGGGGTGTGAGTGTGCGTGCTGCTATGTGTGGGTGAGTGAGGGCGAGTGTTGTGAGGGTGTGTGTGTGTGAAGGTGAGTGAGGGTGTGCGAGTTTTAATGTTGAGTGTGTGACTGTGGGTGAGGGTGGGTGAGGGTGTGTGAGGGGGTGTGGGGGTGAGGGGGTGATGTAGAGTGATGGTGTGTGAGGGTGAGTGGGGGAGGGTGAGTAAGGGTGTGTGAGGGTGAGGTTGTTGAGGTTGAGAGTGTGTTGTTGAGTGATGGTGTGTGAGGTTGTGATGGAGTTTGAGGATGAGTGATGGTGTGTGAGGCTGAGGGGAGGGTGTGTGAGGTTGTGAGTGGGTGTGAGTGAGAGTTGTTGTGACGATGGCTATAAGTGTTTTTATTTTCGGCGTGAATATTGTACACTTCAAAATGTATTAATGTTGTGAAGCGTCGTTTCTGAAGCTAAGAGACCTATGTAATGTTTATTGATGCTGTTGTTAGCGCTGAATCCAAAATAAAAGACATCAGTAATTAATTTTTATATTATACATGTAAAAATATATATTTTTTTTTGGTAAGGTACACATCAAGCCGCACTGCAAAAGCTTTGCTTGCATTAACATAGATGCGGAGGTATTTTGGAGGGTGGAGTTGTAGGGTGGTGTTGTAGGGTGGATTAGGAGGGTGGCCTTGGACGGTGTGAGTGTGATTGTTATTGGCTGTGAGGTTCAGGGGGTGTGAGGGTGTGTGATGGTGTGTGAGTGTGAGTGAGGGTGACGGTGTGAGTATGAGTGAGGGTTGTGAGGGTGGACTTGGAAGGTGTGAGGGTGATTGGATGTGATGTCCAGGGGGTGTGAGGGTGTGTGATGGTGTGTGAGGGTGACTGTGTGAGTATGAGTAAGGGTGTGAGAGTTGTGAGGGTAAGGGGGTAAGGGTGTTTGAAGATGAGGGGGTGAGGGTAATGGGGTGTGAGTGTGTGTGGTAGTATTTTGAAAGTAAAGCTAGCCATCCCTCCTGTGCCTCGAACTTGCTCTCATTTTTCTGTTTTTGGTGTGGCGAAGTGGTATGAGCTGATGTATGCTTCGTTCGTAAAAATCAATCTCCCTTCTCACCCAACAGACATACTGTAAATGTTTGCATGTATTTATTGTTCGCAAGCATTCTAAAGGTTATAATAACGTAATCCCAATGATGTCAAAATAGGAAATGTTTTTTAGGTGCAAGCCTATAGATACAATCGCAAAAATATGCGTAGCACGCTGTAGAGGGAGGGGGGAGAAATAGTAGGCCTGCTAAATGGGGGTGAGTCTGTGTCTTTTATTTCGTTTATACATAAGTATTTTGAAAGTAAAGCTAGCCATCCCTCCTGTGCCTCTAACTTGCTCTCATTTTTCTGTTTTTGGTGTGGCGAAGTGGTAAATTTGCGTAGCACGCTGTAGAGGGAGGGGGGGGAAATAGTAGGCCTGCTGAATGGGGGTGAGTCTGTGTCTTTTATTTCGTTTATACATAAGTATTTTGAAAGTAAAGCTAGCTGATGTATGCTGATGAATGGGACAGAGGCTGGGTGAATAGTAATTAAAATAATGTATCCAATGTATGATGTTGAATGAGAGAGATGCTGGATGATTTGTGTGTAAAGACCGAAATGTAGACACAGGTGTGGCAAAATGGTATGAGCTGATGTATGCTGCAGAATGGGACAGAGGCTGTATGATTAAGATTGTAAATAATGTATTCAATATATGATGTTGAGTGAGAGAGATGGTGATTGATTTGTGTGTAAACAGCAAAATGTATACGGCGATTTAGATTCTAATTCGTCTGTGAATTTATTTATTTTTTTACGACGATTTCAGTTTCAAGTCTTTTGTTTATTGTGTTGTGCGAGCCTGGCTGTGTGCAGGGAGAGAGAGGGGAGGTGCTGGCGTCTGGGGAGGGGGAGTCGAATTGCGAGCCTGGCTGTGTCCGGGGAGAGAGAGGGGAGGTGCTGGCGTTTGTGGGCTGGGGAACAGATGTCGAAGGCTGGTGAATTTTGTTTACAAAATAGTCTGTTTCAGTGTCCCAAAAAGGATTTGTGCAGGTTAGGGTTTAAGACGAGACAAGGTTTAAGGGTTTAAGAGGAGAGAAAGCCGTGATACTGCAGGGAGAGAGAGGGGAGGTGCTGTCGGATGGGGGCAATAGGTCTTGTATTGGTAAGAGTTTAAGCTTTTGTCATTGTAAATGACAATGCCTTTAATTTATCAGTTTAGATAATTAACAATAAATTACAATGCCACTAGCCAGCGTTCAAATGCTGGTGAGCCCAACAAATTCAAAATACAATGGCAGCCCTCTATCTGTTTCGTGTGGCTTGATGGTGTGGGTGGCTGAGGGGGCTTTCAATGCGGCTTCCCTTTGCAGGCTCAGTTTGAAGCCCTGGTCTTAAGTATGCAGCCTCGGCACTCGATACAAACTAAGTATCAGCAGAAAGGAAGGGGCTGCAACTTGGAGACACGGCCGTGATACTGCAGGGAGAGAGAGGGGAGGTGCTGGCGGATGGGGAGGGGGAGGAGAATTGCGAGCCTGGCTGTGTCCGGGGAGAGAGAGGGGAGGTTCTGGCGGCTGGGGGCTGGGGAACAGATGTCGAAGGCTGCCGAATTTTGTTTTAAAAATAGTGTGTTTCAGTGTGTGAGTTGTGCATGTTTAAGGGTTTAAGACGAGACACGTCTGTGAAACTGCAGGGAGAGAGAGGGGAGGAGCTGGTGGCTGGGGAGGGGGGTGAGAAATGGCAGCCTGGCTGTGGAGGAATGCAAGCCTGTCTGTGTGCGGGGAGAGAGAGGGGAGGTGCTGGCGGCTGGGGGTGGGTATTGCCGTGGGAGGGAGCCTTGTAGCTTTCATGTGCGAGAGAGAGGGGAGGTGCTGGCGGATGGGGTTGGGGATTGCCGTGGGAGGGAGCCTTGTCGCTTTCATGTGCACACGCTTTTAATGTCAATGCGCTTGCGCATTGAGCTTCAATTTGACGGGCACTGTAAGGAATCGCCATGGAATCGCAAGTTGGTTGAAGTCTGTTTAAGCCCCCATAGTCTTGCAAGCTCAATGCGCATGCGCATTGACAGGCGAGACCTAAAAATGACAATGAAATGAAGACAAAAGAAATAGGAGCCAGGAAACGAAACCTGGAAAACACTGTCACTACTGACACACACTCATTTTCCTGACAACAACTGTTGTCATTGTCTGCTTTGTCTCTGATGGTGGTAGTTTGTTGTCCCATAGCTATAGTTCCTCAATGAGCCGTTTTGGCGTTCTGCTCACTCAGGGCACGATGTTTCTGTTCCTTCTTTCGGTAACTCTCTTGTAGCCCCAGCTGTGTCTAGTCCTTCACTGCTGTGTGGTATCCTTTCAGCTCTGTCCTCGTCTTCCTCTTTTACTGTTATTTCATTTTTCCTTTGGCGCTGCCTCTCCTTCCGCATCGTCTGATGCCCTGAATCCCTTGAAGTGTGAGCTATTTCTGGTGATACGGTAGGGACCTGCTGCCGCCCAGGTACGTAACACAGGCCCCCGCAGCCCATGCGGTGCGGGGTGGCCCCTAGCTCCAAGGGCCCCCCCCGGCACTGAACTCTGGCCGGGAGAGCTCCTGATTGAGCCCAGAGGGGGCCCCCCTAAGTACTGTGCATGGAGGCCCTCTCACTTTTCGTTACACCAGTGCTGCCGCCGTTATCATGGGCCCTTTCACCTTTGTTATTGTTAGTGGTTCAGTCGAGAAAGGGCTGTCTGACTTCCTTGACTGCTGTTGATGCACCAGCACTAAATCCCCTGGCTTCAACTCAGATACTGTGGCATGACGCCGTGCGTCTGAGTACTGCTTCATTTTACTCTTTGCTTCTTGATCGCTTTTGGCAATGCTGCTGTGTTCAGGGGTTGTTTTTGCCTTCAGCGGAGGCAATCTCGTTCTTCTTGTTCTCCCCAACACCAGTTCTGCTGGGCATCTCCCCATGGAACTGTGTGGGGGGTTTCGTTAATCTCGCATTACTTGGCACAGTGCTTGACCCACTGAGATCTGCGCAAGTTTTGCACATTGTACAGCCTTCTTGATGTTTCCCATGAATCTTTCCATCATGCCGTTTGCTTGTGGCCACAGAGGCATTGTTTTCGTGTGACGTATTCCCAGGTACGCCATGAATCTGCAAAACTCTTCTCCCCAGAATGGTGGCCAGGGCTGGACTGGCCATAGCGGGCACCGGGCGTTTACCCGGTAGGCCACTAGGGTGGGGGCCCTGGGAGGGCAAAGTACAGATGTAAACACATGCACTTAAAGAAACACGACGCACAAGCACACATAAACAATTTTAATGGACTATCACTGAGGAAAAACACACAAATACAGTTTCGCCATAAACATTCGCTCTTTCGCTCTCCTACACACTCATTCCTAACAACTATACATGCCTCCAAAAACACATACTTGAGATGGCAAACACACCCTTTTACTCACACGCTGTTAAAACGAACACACACAAACATACTCACATTTTCAGACGCACTGAAAGTATAAAACACGCCCAACAAATACACACACAAAATAGCCAAAGACACATACGAAAACAGATACTACGAACAATGTATTCACCGCATTTTGCCTTTTACAGTTTCGTGTGCGGCCTATTTCTGCGAGTGTGTGACAAGCTTCGGTGTTGAAAAGGGGTGCTGCCCTTTCTTTGCTCTGCTTTTCCTCTTTGCACCCAATTTCTTTCCTGCCTGTCACTCTGCAGTCCTTCTATCCTTTCTGTCTCCTCTCACCTCCGTGTGGTCCTGTATACTTTGACTCCTCCCTGCCAGCCCCCTTGCTTTCTCCCATCCCTTCATTCGTTCTTTCACCCACTCATTCTTCCAACCACTCATTCTTTCACCCACTCATTCTTCCACCCACTCATCTATCCATCCATCCTTCCTCCCTTCCATTCAATATTCCTTCCATCTTTCCCTGAACTCGGAACTTGCCAACTTACCTTGCTGAACATTTCTTCCCTTTGAACAGATTGTACCAGGTCAGCTGTGGATGGGTTGCGGTGCAGAGAGTAGACTAGCTGTCTGGCCTGTATTTTACCGTTCTGGTCCATATTTTTGGCTTATAAACTTTAAGTACCAGGTACATGAAGAAATGAAGCGTATTTGAAGAGCTATTTAAAGTAATTCTAAATGGTTATTTAAGCAAAAAGAAGAATACTTATAAACAAATGCTTAGATTTTAACAAGTTTATTTTCAGTTTCCCGCAGTTGGTATTTTCGTCAGACTGGTATTTTCTTTTCCTCAGAAAGATGGCACCAATGCCATCCTCCCCAGACTCGGATCACCCATAGGGCTTCCCAGCCCCCCTCCCCTATCCCATTTGTGTCTCAGCCCGGGCTAAAACTGTTTCCATTGATCTAAGCTGAGAATTAATGATTATGAGTAAAATAAAGTGCCGCAAAAATGCTGCTAAATTTCCATATTTGTGCCGCTAAATTTCCATATTTGTGCCGCTAAATTTGCTAATCCATGCCGCTATATCCTGGGGGGTCCTATATTGTCACTAGTGCCTAGTGGTCTGTCACAATAGTAAATGGCTTCCCAAATATGAACATGTGGTAGTGCTACAACGCCCACACCACTGCCAGACTTTCCTTTTCTGGTTGTTCTGATAAGCTCTAGCTTGCATATGCGACAGTCTGTCTAGGCAAGTCTCTTCCTGGCAGTTGTTGTGTGAGAATTGCTCCTAGCCTCACAGGGCTAGCATCAACAGTGAGATCGGTGCATAGTGAAGGGTTGGAGTAGGCGAGGTGGTCCACTGCTGTGACTGCATGTCGGATGGTTTCAACCGCCTTGTCACATTCTGTGGTCCAGAGAAATGGCTGGCCCTGTTTTGTTAGTTCACGAAGTGCGGTGCTCACCGTAGCAAAATCCTTGATGTAACAAGCACAGTAGCTCGCCAGCCCAAGAAATGACCTCACTTCTGCAACTTCTACTGGAGGCCTTGCTTTCTGCAGTGTTTCTACTTTGCTGAGATCAGGTCTCATTCCTTTCTTTGAGAAGATGTGCCCAAAGAACACTAGTTCTCCCTTCCCCTGCTCGCATTTGAGCTCGTTCAAGGTCAGACCGGCGAATTCCAGCTGGTTGCAGACTTCCCGTAGGGCCTTGTTGTCAGGAATGTCAGTAGCCCAAGACATATATAAGCCACTAACCTCTTCTTTAACAGCCAGCCGGTACCACAGCTTGTAGAGAAGGCTCCAGATTCCCCTGAACGCAACTCCCCGCAGTGTGATGAACACAACTATGGAAAGCAGCACCCCGGGAAAAAGGGAAGGGGACAAAATAATAAAATACACTGTCGGGATTGTTCGCTTTCTAGGTCTGGTCAAGGTGTCTGTAGTTTCCTTATACGTAAGCAACTACAGAGAGACAAAAGAGAGAGATATCGGTGTAAAGGGAACAGAACAGTATACATACACACTATATACCAGAAACAACACCCAAAACACACTTACAACAAACCCAGCAATGCTAATCCATGGGTTGATTTCTTTTCCGGCTGTAGACCAAAGAAGCCACACAAATCAGAAGAATTCTTATATGACTTCCACAGCACAAAGTATCCAGATCAAAGTTTTTGTAGAGCTGTTAGTATCAAAGCTAGTAGAAATGTGGTGGTGCAGGCTAGTATTCACAATCTGGAACAATTGCCCACTTAAGTACTTGTGAAATGAATATTGCCTGGGACTGGCTTTCTGGCTAGTACACAAAAAGAACGATAACGAACTGTCTCTGGATCAGCACGTATGTAGAAATGGCAAGCGCACCTTACCTTGAAGAGCTCATTCGGATTTCATGTACTGTTTTCCTGCAAATAATCTCTTTGCAGGTTTGTTTGTAAATTTATTTTGGATAAAGAAATGAAGAATCCTCCTCACTGAAAGCGGAGGCTAAGATTCCTTATCTGGGAATGAGCCCAGGGGCGCTGACCTCGGAATGTAAATCAAATGCAGTGCTGATGGCGGGAAGGAAAGCGTCCGCTTTCCCTGCTGAACAAAATGTAAAATGAAAAATAAACTGGCTCCTCGCAGGAAAGAAAGCGTCTGCGATGCCGGCTTTCTGGAAGGAAAACAACAGAAACCGGCTCTAGCTGGAAGTGTCTCTGTCTCTGCCGGGCAAAGGACAGAGCTTCAGCGGAATCCTAGCGGGAAAGAAAGCGTCCGCGCTTTCTTTAATGAAATCACAACAGCTACTTGTGACAAGGCTTCGTCTGGAACAGGAACTACCAGGAAAGATTGACAAGCACTCTCCATGTCAAGAGGAGGTGCATATAAGGAAGTCTCAGGCAGCCATTGTCCTTTCCTTCACCACCGGCTACCATTGCATTCTGGGATATGTAGTGCAGTGGTTTCTGAATCGTACACACAGATGCCCATGCACACAGGAGGATTTGTAAGGGGAATGATGATTTCCTAGAATCGCTACAGAACCCCCTCTCAAGGACTGCTGACTCGGCAGTCGTCCAGGCTTACCTGGATGGGCTAGATGGAACTGTTCTAGCAGGCCAGGACAATGGAGATTCTGTACTGGTTCCCAGGTTCTATCCTCAACCCCAAATCCTTTCCAACCCACTAAGTACTGTACTTTCCTCTGTATAGCCTGGAGTCCAGAAGCTCCTGAACTTCATATTCCTCCTGACCATCGATAAGTAATGAAGGAGGACGGTCGGGTACTCTCATGCTTAAAGGGCAAGGTTGTAGCAGGGACACGTGAAACACTGGGTGAATGTGCCAGGATCGGGTAGAGTCAGTCTCATGGCTATGGGGTTGATAATTTCCTGGATACTGTAAGGACCAATGTATTTGGGTTTTAATTTATCTATACCCTTCAAGTGTATGTTTTTGGTTGCAAGCCACACCTTGTCCCCCACCTGATATTCAGGCTCCTTTATAAACCTTTTGTCTGCTAAGTGTTTTTGTTTGGCCTGAGCTGCTGCTAGATGGGTTTTGGCATCAAGCAATACAGCCTTGAGGTGATCATGATGTTCCTGTACACTCGGAAGGTTAGACTCAACAGGCCATTCAAAAGGAAGCATGTTAGGATGATAGCCCAAAAGGCAAAAGAAAGGGGAACAACCCAGTGTGGAATGCTCAGCATTGTTATATGTGAACTCGGCCATCCATAGCAAGGTAACCCAATCTGTGGAGTTCTGTAAAGAAAAACAGCGAAAGTATTGTTCCACTGTTTGGTTAAGACGTTCGTTCTTGCCATCCGTTTGTGGGTGATAGCTTGATGAGAGTTGGGCATCAATGTTCATAGTTTTGCATAATGCTTTCCAGAAACGAGAGGTGAACTGCGTTCCTCGAACAGTTATGAAAACACAAGGAAGTCCATGCGCTCTCACCACATGTTGTAGGACAGTGAGAGCCAATTCTGCAGACGTTGGTAATCCTTCCAATGGTATGAAGTGGCCCATCTTGGTTAAGTGATCCACTATCACTAAAACTACGGTCTTTCCTTGACACGGAGGCATCTCTACAATGAAGTCCATCGACACCGTGTGCCATGGTTTGGGTGGAATAGGTATAGGGTGGAGTAGACCAGTTGGTTTCATGTGTCTGGCCTTTCCTTGTGCACATACATAACAGTTTTTAATGTATTCTTTGGTATCTTCCCTTAGAGTTGGCCACCAAAAGGAACGCTCTATACATGCCATGGTTTTGTACGTTCCCAAATGTCCTCCCAATGTGGAGTCATGGGCCCACTTTAACACTTGTAACTGTAGGTCCGAGTTGGGTACGTACAGCGCATGATAGTGATATAGAAGATCCGCATTCTCTGTTCTATGTACAGGGTCTTCTTGAAGCCAAGCGACAGCATCAATATTTGCCAATGATACCTTGATGTCTTCTACGAAATCCGGGGTGGTAATCAAAGCGATGGCATGGTTCTGGAAGGCTCCTTCTGTCAGTATCAATGTAGGTTCTGTATTCTCAGGTAGCTGGTCTTCGTTGATGTCCATATTACGGGAGAGGGCGTTGGCTTTCCCGTTTTGTGGACCCGGGCGGTACTTAATTATGAAATCGTAATCTGAAAAGAAAAGGGTCCATCGCAGTTGTCTGGGAGTGAGAACCTTGGCTATCCTCAAGAACAACAAGTTCCGGTGATCTGTATAGATCTCAATAGTGTGATAGGCGCCCAAAAGATAGTGTCTCCATTCTTCACAACCCCTTTTTATTGCTAGCAATTCTTTGTCTGTAATAGAATAGTTTATTTCACTGGGGCTGAGTTTTTTGGAATAATATGCAACAGGGTGTAACTGTCCTGCTGTGGGATGTCTCTGAGACAGGACTCCCCCAAGGGCATACTGCGAGGCGTCCGTTTCCAAGATGAAAGGAAGCCTTGTGTCTGGATGCCGCAGGATAGGAGCTTGAGTGAACTTTTCTTTCAAGATCTGAAATGATTGTTCGGCTTCTACTCCCCATAGAAAAGGAACAGTTTTTCTCAAAGAGGCCGAATTTCATCCAGAAGGCGGTTTTCCACTCGTCTCCGTGTTTCACCCGAACTAAATGATAGGCCCCCACTAGGTCCAGTTTCGTGAAATATTGAGCCCCTTTTAGCTGGTCCAGGAGCACCAGAATCAGGGGAAGGTGGTACCGATTCTTGACGGTTATACTGTTGATGGCACGGTAGTCGATACAGAGCCGCAGCTCTGCGCAATCCTTCTTCGGTATGAAGAAAAGAGGGGAGGAGGCTGGTGAGGTGGAATGTTTTATAAAGCCTGAGGCCAGGTTTTCGTCCAGGTAACCTTTTAAATACCGGGTCTCAGGTTCGGTTAGAGCATATACTCTACTGCACGGAATAGCTGCTCTCGGAATCAACTCAATGCAGCAGTCATAAGCCCGATGGGGTGGTAGTTGCGTAGCCTTCTGTTTATTGAAGAGGGATTGGAACTCATGGTATACTTCTGGCAAAGTCGTGGCATTACAATAGTTTTCCGGTGCACATGCAGTGGCCAAAAGACAAGCTTGGGTTTTTTCTTCTCTAGTAAAAGTGGTCCCTTCCTTCCTACAATGTTTCTTGCAAAAGGTGGAACTTAACGTTACTGTGCGAGCGGTCCAACTCACCACAAGGTCATGTAAGGTTAACCATGGCATGCCAAGTATGAGACGGAACTGAGGTGCCGCTATCAGGTCACACTGGATGTGCTCGGAGTGATCCGTCCCATACTGCATTAGAAGAGGAAGTGTGTGAGTATTGACTGGTTCCGAAGTCAGAGCTGAACCATCTACTGCTTTCACATATTCTGGTTTCTTTTTCTTTTCCCAGGGAATACCCATGGTGGATGCATACTCTTGATCCATATAGTTTCCTGTGGCCCCAGAATCCATTACAGCGTCCACTTGTTGTGCTGTTTTCGGAGTAATCCACAAGGAAACGCTAATATTCAGATGAGCCACAGCGGGTAGCAAAGTATTCGCAATTATAGAAGAGATCGAAGTACGTTGTTCGCCTGACCCAGTGATCTCCGTCTGGCTCGAGCTCTTCAGTTTTCTGACATCTCTCTTGTTCCCATGACTACTGGCCTACGCGGAGGCGGGTTTCTTTCGGGAAGTTGGGCACAAGCCCTGCATTCTCTGATGAAGTGTCCGCCTTTTCCACAGTATAAGCAGAGCTTCAACTTCCATCTTTTTTCCCTTTCTTCTGAGGTGAGGGGATCTCGAATACCCCCTATCTGCATAGGTTCTGCTCCATCCATATTTTTGGAGTGTTCTTCAGCTAGGGGTTTTGGTCTTGTATACCATCCACGTGTTTCCCCTCTGTGTTTGTCTCCTCATCTTTCTAGTAATCGGTGGTCCAACTGGACAGTGAGATCGATCATCTCTTCGCAGGTCTGGGGTAGTTGGACAACTTGTGAAAGAACGTCCTTTAGTTCCCCCCTCAACCCTTGATAAAACAAGGTTGTTCTTTTCTCTTGGGGCCAGTCAGTTTCTACCACGAGACGGTTAAAGGATGTAATATAGGTTAACAAGTCCTGTGACCCCTGCCGTAGAGTAAGAAGTTCCCGGTCTAGGGTCATCATATGTGATTTCCGATCAAAGAGCTTTCTCATTTCGACACAGAAGTCTGTGAATCTGTGTAACATGGGATTGTTTCATTCCATTAAGGGTATAGCCCAACTTGCAGAGATATCAATATAGGACTAGCTATGTTGTGTTAGAGGAAACTCAGAAGGTATATCTGTAGGCAAACCCTTAGGTTTGGTCATGAAGCCCTCACACACCAACCTAGTTGGTGTCATGCTTCATCATCGGGCCCACCATAGTGACACCGAATGTGTCCCGGGTGTGCTGCGACTCCAGATTACTGAGGAGCTGGTATTCTTACTGAGTGTGCAGTGTTGGTGAGAATGAAGATGAAAGGTTTTAAAAGCTATACAGGTGGTCCCAGTTCCCGAGGGTAAGAGGTAAATTTAATACCTGGGCCCCTGTTAGCAAGATAAAAAGGCTGTGGACGATGTGGAGTATATTAGGGGCTCCTACGTCCTTGTGGTCTACATGTTTCAGCCAGGCCTTTTGATTAAAACTGGCTTTCCTCAGGACCAAATGAGTATGTGTGGGTGAAAATAAACTATATTAAGTGAAAGTGTGTGGTAAAAAAGTGTTGCACTCGCTAAGGTGCCGTACGTGTAAGAGGGGGATTCCCTCTGCTTTACTGTACATAAAACACAAAGACAGTACAGACATACAAAAAGAGTCATTGAGAATGGTATTAACCAAAACACAACAAATAGCCGGCTTCTGGTGTGCGTGAGCGACCTAGAGCGGCAAGTAACAATGCCATGAGTGTGCCATGGCTAAGGTGAACTATGGCGGTTAAATATTAAACGCAGTGGCAGTGGTGGGCTACACAGCGAAACAGGCATAGCGTGAGGTACAGGTAAGTATGGTACATAATTCCTCACACTTGCTACTTGCTGTTAAAGCCTCATGGGTCACTTGGCAGGGAGGGAAAGAAGATCCTAAATGTTTGTAGAGGATTACAGTTAGGATAGTACCTGTGGAGAGAAATTGTTGCTTACCCAGAGCGTTGTGCAGAGATCAAGCTTACTCACGGTATTTCCGATCAGCGGTTCCTGCGACCTATCGTCCTGCTCCAGTGTCCCGAATGAGCTTTGCCAGAGTCAGGTATGGGCTTAAATAGCCGGTTTGATTGTTATCACCTGGAGAGGGGAGAGGGCGCGGTCGCGTTTCCTTTTTAGAGCGCGGGCGCTGGGAGCTAGCGGTCTGCGCGTTGCGCATGCGCGATGTGAGGTTTCCAGCGCATGCGTGGTAGAGGTGTGTGCGAGCGCTATCCATTCGCGCATGCGCCATGGTACCAGGACTAGGTTAGCATTGGTAGTGGCATGTGCGCGCGAGTGCGTGCGCAACTGGGGCAAAAAAAGGAAAAGAAGCCCGTGTGGGTCTTTTAAGGTTTAAAAAGCAACAACAGCGATTGCAAGGTATATAGGCAAAGAAGGCAATTACAGAGTAGGGACAGATCACGAGTCTGAGCGCAGACAGGGATACTGACCAATACTTTACATAGGAGTGTTTATCTCGCCAGAGCATTCCACGGGATGGAATCATTGAGCCCCTCTATATGGGTAGAAAGGCGATAAATCCAGCGTTGCTCTTTGGTGAGCAGAGTCTTCTCATCACAAGCTGAAAGTGCGAATTGTTCGATGACCGTCCAGGTGAAATCATTCGGGGTGTGATTTTGCACGATGAAGTGCTGGGTCAGTTTGCTGATGTTTTTACCACAGCGCATGGTGCTCCTGTGTTCAGTCATCCTGGTTCTAACCTTCCTGGTCGTCATGCCTATGTATCTCAAGCCACAGCGACAGGTGATTAGGTATACTAGGTTAGATGAATTACAGTTCGTGAATTGTCGTTGTGTCCAGGTTTTACCATCTTCCAACGACAATGTTTTGGAAGGGGTAGTCAGGTGGCAGACGCTACAGTTGTAACATGGTTGGTGGCCTGTTAGTTCTGGTAGGCCCCAAGTGTTTAAAATTGTATGGCCGGTTTGCTGTGTTTTTCTGGGTCTCGTGGTTACCAGCTGATCCTTCAGATTTTGTGCTCTTTTGTAAGCAAAGCGGGGGAGGTCCCAGTTCCTCGCGCCTGAATTGATGATCTTCCAATTTTTGCGAATTATGCTGGAGACCTGATTGGAGGCGGTGTTATAGGTGGTGACACACGTCATGATGGGTGTTTCTGGTGGTCTGACCACGGTCTCAAGAAGGGCCTCCCTGTTTTGGTTGCGTGCTCGTTTACAGGATTTTGTGATGATTCTGGATGGGTAGCCACGGTCTCCCAACTTGTGGACCAAGGCTTTGGACTGGTGTTTGAAGTCATGGAGGTTGCTGCAGTTCCGGCGAATGCGCAGGAACTGTCCAAATGGCAGGTTCTCTCTCAAAGGTCTGGGGTGGAAACTATCAAAGCGCAACAACGAGTTCCTGGAAGTCGGTTTGTAATGAGTCGTTGTGGTCAGACCCCCCTGATCAGCTTTTATGTTGAGGTCCAGAAACGCCAGTTCAGTAGAACTGCTAGTGCAGGTGAACTTTAGAAAGGGATCAAGGCTATTGATCCAGGTGAGAAAATCTTTCAATGTCTCCTCATTGCCTTCCCAGACAATGAGGATATCGTCAATATATCGACGCCAAATTGTTATATTTGCTGAGTAGGGGTTCGTGGGGGCTTCGATATTTGTCTGCTCAAAGTGGTGGACATATAGCCCCGCCACGCTCGGCGCAAAGACACTGCCCATCGAGGTACCATTCGTTTGTAAGAAGAATGTATCTTCGTATTGGAAATAGTTCTCTTTTAATGCCAGCGTGGCGCAATCCAAGATGAAGTGACGGGGTGTACGATGTTGCCAGTCAATCTCCATCAAGACATCATGGAGTACCTTCAGTGTGGCATCCTGAGGGAGGCTCGTATATAGGCTCTCCACGTCCAATCCCACCAGGAGGTGTTTGTCTCTATCGAAACTGACATCCTTGATGATGTTAAGGAGGTGCTTCGTGTCTTTGACGTAGGATGGAGTTTTCTGAACCAATGGGTTGAGGTAGTGATCGCAGAACCGTGATAACGGTTCTAGGAGGGACTTTATCCCTGACACTATGGGTCTGCCCGGTGGTGGGGTGACCCCTTTATGCACCTTGGGCATGATGTAAAAGTAGGGTACTTTTGCATCACGTGTGTTGAGATACTCAGCTTCTTGCTTTGAGATGTATTCTGCGTCAGAAGCCTCCTGTACTAGTTCTGTGATCTTTTTTTGTAGATCTTTGGATGGGTCTCTCAGTAATTTTCTATAGTTACGAGTGTCGCTTAATAGTCTGCGGCATTCGGTGTCGTAGTCGATTTTGTTCATGATGACTATCCCTCCACCTTTATCTGCTGGTTTGATGATGCGGGTAGGGTCATTTTGGAGTTTTTTGATGATCTCCCTATCTTGAAAAGACAGATTGTTGAAATGGTTTTGGGGTTGCAATTTCTCGACTTCTGAGTATACTGCCAACTCGAAGGTACTGATCTCCACTGGCACGGTGGCAGGTGGTGGAGTGAAGTTGGATTTGAGTTTCAACCCAGTCTCATTAGTGGTTTCTGAGTCAAGAGGTTTCTCCTTGTTTTCGAAAAACGCTTTTAGCTTGAGTTTTCTAAAAAACTCGGCCAGTTCGACATGGAGTTTGAAAGTATCTAAGGACGTAGGAGCCCCTAATATACTCCACATCGTCCACAGCCTTTTTATCTTGCTAACAGGGGCCCAGGTATTAAATTTACCTCTTACCCTCGGGAACTGGGACCACCTGTATAGCTTTTAAAACCTTTCATCTTCATTCTCACCAACACTGCACACTCAGTAAGAATACCAGCTCCTCAGTAATCTGGAGTCGCAGCACACCCGGGACACATTCGGTGTCACTATGGTGGGCCCGATGATGAAGCATGACACCAACTAGGTTGGTGTGTGAGGGCTTCATGACCAAACCTAAGGGTTTGCCTACAGATATACCTTCTGAGTTTCCTCTAACACAACATAGCTAGTCCTATATTGATATCTCTACATATAACCAGGGGACCCGGACTGGCTTACCTAGTCCTCTCTCTCCCTTTTGATTTGCTGATAGCCCAACTTGCAGCATTTCCTCCCATGTAGGACATGATAAATGCAGATTTTGCTGCTTCATCCTGGAAAACAGCGGGTTTGCAGAAGAGGTGGAGCCTACATTGGTTAAAAAATGTTTCAAATTTTTTAGGGTCACCATAGAATCGTTCAGGTGGAGCCAAGGGAATTCCAGTATTCTGTATCACATGAACAGTAGGTGTATATTCTGTGGCAGGTGAGGGACTAGTAGTGGCAGCAAAGAACCCACCCCCTGATGTGGTAGCAGAGGAAGGAGGTTGCACTATCTGCCTTGGAGGAGGAAGGGTTGCTTTCTTAATATATGAACCTGCTCCAGGGCTTCTACGTGAAATACCCGCTACCTCTCTTCGTAACGTATTCATTTCTCTTTTGAGATCTTGATTCTATAATCTAGAGGTGTGTACCTCTTGTTGTAGCGCAGTCAGGCTTTCCAACAATGAGGTCAAAACTGCGTTAGTGTCCATGGTCCGGGCTGGGCGTCAAACTTGGGCTTGTCAATCTGTCGGGAATGTCAGTAGCCCAAGACAGATATCAGCCACTAACCTCTTCTTTAACAGCCAGCGGGGACTACAGCTTGTAGAGAAGCTTCCTGATTCCCCTGAATGCAACTCCCCGCAGTGTGATGAACACAACTATGGAAAGCAGCACCCCGGGAAAAAAGGGAAGGGGACAAAATAACAAAATACACTGCCGGGATTGTTCGCTTCCTAGGTCTGGTCTAGGTGCCTGTAGTTTCCTTATACTTAAGCAACTACAGAGAGACAAAAAGAGAGAGATATCGGTGTAAAGGGAACAGAACAGTATGCATACACACTATATACCAGAAACAACACCCAGAACACACTTACAACAAACCCAGCTATGCTAATCCATGGGTTGATTTCTTTTCCGGCTGTTGACACTAAAGAAGCCACACAAATCAGAAAAATTCTTATATGACTTCCACAGCACAAGATATCCAGATCAAAGTTTTTATAGAGCTGTTAGTATCACAGTTAGTAGAAATGCGGTGGCGCAGGCTAGTATTCACAATCTGGAACAATTGCCCACTTAAGTACTTGTGAAATGAATATTGCCTGGGACTGGCTTTCTGGCTAGTACACAAAAAGAACGATAACGAACTGTCTCTGGCTCAGCACGTATGCAGAAATGGCAGGCGCACCTTACCTTGAAGAGCTCATTCGGATTTCATGTACTGTTTTTCTGCAAATAATCTCTTTGCAGGTTTGTTTGTAAATGCCGCGTTGTTATTTTGGATAAAGAAATGAAGAATCCTCCTCACTGAAAGCGGAGGCTAAGATTCCTTCTCTGGGAATGAGCGCGGGGGCGCTGACGGAATGTAAATCAAATGCAGTGCCGATGGCGGGAAGGAAAGCGTCCGCTTTCCCTGCCGAACAAATTGAAAAATTTAAAATAAACCGGCTCCTCGCAGTAAAGAAAGTGTCCGCAATGCCGGCTTTCCGGAAGGAAAACAACAGAAACCGGCTCTAGCTGGAAGTGTCTCTGCAAATGCCAGCCGGGGCAAAGGACAGAGCTTCAGCGGAATCCTAGCGGGAAAGAAAGCGTCCGCGCTTTCTTTAATGCAATCACAACAGCTACTTGTGACAAGGCTTCGTCTCAATCAGGAACTACCAGTAAAGATTATCAAGCACTCTTATAAGGAAGTCTTAGGCAGCCATTTTCCTTTCCTTCACCACCGGCTACCATTGCATTCTGGGATATGTAGTGCGGTGGTTTCTGAATCGTACACACAGATGCCCATGCACACAGGAGGATTTGTAAGGGGAATGATGATTTCCTAGAATCGCTACACTTGTGCTCCTCAACTGAGCAGCTGAATACTAGGAAATCATCGCTGTAGTCTAAGCTGTTCTTTATGGGCCTTATCACCTGCCTCACGGACTCTTGGAAGTTTTCTGCAACGGATGATATTCTGAAGCTGAGTCTCTTGTAGCATAAGAGACCCATGTGACTGGAGAACATTGTGATGTAGAGTAATTGCGGATCAAGGTCCAGTTGATGGTACCCTTTGCATTGATCTAGCTTTGAACTTCTTTCTGTTTTTCTTCTCCAGGTCCAGCGGGATGGTACCACCAACTCCTCTTGGAGAAGGAAGAATGCCCAGGTAAGTGTTTTGATATATTACTTTCAAGATTGCCCCTGATTGAACTGCGGCATGTTTTTTTCCCCTCTCTCTAGGAAATGTCCTATCCGTATAAACAATGAACGTTGGTGCCTATATTGTGATGTCCCTCTATTGGTATTCACCCGTGCTTTTCCAACATCAAGTCTTCAATTTATTATGTTTACTCACATAGACCCATATCCTATTGGGATATTAAAAGTTTCTTTAGTATGTACCTACACATTTTAAAGGTGATTGTTTCTCTTCACTATCACTCATGTGTATACACCATGTTCCAAGCTCATGCCCCTTCTTGCCTGGTTCAGATTTAAGACCAAAGATTATGGAATAAAAGAGAGGGGAACAAAAAAAAACACAACACACAATTCCTCTACAGTTTCCTAGTGTATGGGTACTCACCCGGGCAGCCACAACTCTCCTGAGTTTTAACTGGCGTCTCAGCTACTGTTGGAGGCATGCACCAATCCTCCATCCAAAAGTCCTCCTTCTCCTCTTTGTCTTCCTTGACCTCTTGTTTACTAATCACTAATGGCACAGTGATTTTTTTAGTGAAATACTTTTTTCTCACCTGATGTAATTTCCCCTTAGTTTTTAGTGGTTTGCTTGGCTTATTCTGGAACAGTGTCAAACAAAAGGCTGATTAAATACATCACTAGAATTTAAAATATTCACAATTCTTTTAGTTGTAAATGAAGAGAATCTAATTCAAACATTTATTACTTGCCAGTCTGTAATGTTTACTCATTAGATAATACAAAATTCCTTTTAGTCGGAGTGCAAATTGCATTTGTGTCTGAATCTCAGTGTTGCACAGCCATTCTATTGATTGTGCAAAGCTTACAAAAAATCTTTGAATGAGTGGAATCTCTTGGGCCCTAGATCTGTTTGTATTGTAGACTACATTGTTTGTAGAGTTTTACATTTTGGCTTTAAATGTTATTGACGTACATAGAACAAATTGCGGGTAATTATTACAGTTACAACCTGAGTTCTGGAATGTAAGCAATTCTAAGTTAACATTAATTTGATAATATTGAAAACTAAGGGCCTGATTTAGATCTTGGCAGATGGGTTACTCTATCGCAACGGTGACGGATATCACTTCCAATTAAATATAAATCCCATAGGATATAAGAGGATTTATATTGCGGCGGCCGAAATATCTTTCACCGTTGTGACAATGTAACCAGTCTGCCAATTTCTAAATCAGGCCCTAAATCAAAAAGTCACTAGGGCAATGTCTTCTGCACGTATCCCATCCACTCAAGAGGCTTACTTGTTTTTCAGCTTTACCCTTCATTACCTATTACTGGTTTGCACTCTTGTCTATTTAGGTGATTTTTTACACATATAAAAATGAGTTTTACTGTCTTTTCTTTGAATAAATGTGTTCTGTTACTCAAGAGCCTTCCTCTTACCTAACATTGCATAACACAGACACATTTCTTTCCCTTAACGTCTTGAAAGTCTCTTATGACCTCTAAAGTCATAATGCCATAAAATTATGTAATTAGTCTATTACCTCAAAAGCAATTTCACAGACTGTAAGCCTCAGTATAAATAAAAGATGGGTTCTGTAACAGAGGAATACCGCACATAAGTCTCCATACAAGTGGAAATCTATAAATACCCATAGCAATTAATACTAGTATACTCACAAACAAAGTATCCAAATAATGTCGGTAACATAGTCATCCAAATTATCCATAAATTGTAACCTAATGGTTACAATTTATGGATAATTTGGATGACTATGTTACCGACATTATTTGGATACTTTGTTTGTGAGTATACTAGTATTAATTGCTATGGGTATTTATAGACATAATTTTATGGCATTATGACTTTAGAATTTCTTCCTTTTCTTGGGCCCACATTACTAGGGCACTTGGGGTACACAATTTCGTGGTGTTTTACTCTTTAAACATAAAACTTTGGAACTTTACTTAGCTCTTTGTGGGGGATAGCCTATGCTCTTCCCTATTGGTTGATATTGAGGACAATAGGTTATGTTTTTTGTATACAAATGTAACTTGCTTATAACCAGTGACATTATTTTTACTTCTTCTTGGGTTGCAGCCCTGATGAAGTCAATTGTGCATTTTACAATGCTTGACGAAACACGTGTTGGCTGCTGAAGTATTATCGTTTTTGAAGTGGAGGATTTACAATAAATTCAGAATTGGAACTTTGATTTGGACAGAACTTTGTATCCCAGTGTCACGTTACTTTTGGAGACTGATCGAGTGGATCTCTTCTCCGATCAGGACTTACTTATAAACAGTGTTCATTACTTGGATTTATTGATACAATTGATATAATTATACAGTTTTGTTTATCGAGTTATTATCGAGTGCTCCGCGAGAATCTAATTTTTTCTTTATGTTCCTGAAGTTTCATCAGGATCTGTGGGATAGTTTGGTAACCTATCCCTCTCATTCGGAAGCACCTGTGTACTTTGTGATTCATTTTATCTTAATTTTGCCTATACTTTAGCTGTGCGCCTGATTCTGTACCTGGTTACCCTCAAGTTGTATTATACCTCCCATTGTGCATGCTGGTTGGCTTCTGGACTCACTCCTCCCATTGTCAGTGTTGACTTTCTCCCACCCTTCTCCCTCCCATTGTCCGTTTCAGATTGCTCTCACCCTCCCTCCTCCAGTTTTTTATGTTGCCTCCTTGCTCCAATCCACGCTCCCATTGTCTGTGATGCCTCATTGTTACCATCCTCTGACCTCCTGTGGTATGTGTTAACTTCTTCCTCCCACCCTTTATCCATTCCCTTGTCTGTGTCAGCTTGCTTCTGCTCTCCCGTTGTCCATGTCGCCTCCTTGCTCCTACCCTCCAGTTGTCCATGTTCAATCCTTTCTCCCAACATGATGCCTTTATTGCCCCCTTGCTCCCACTCTCTCCCACTCTCTCCACTTCTATTGTCCATATTACCTCCTTGCTCCCACCTTGCCCTTCCATTTGTCTGTGTTACCTCCTTGCTCCCACCCTACCCCCTCCCATTGGCAGTGTTGACACCTTGCTCCCTCCCTGCCCCTGATGGAGCAAGGTGGCAAAACAACATTTTGTGTACCCCTTGTGAAATTAATGTTCCATAACGTTAATATTTACTAATGGTGTGTTGTGGTAAAATAACCAACCATAGTACAAGATGCACAGTACACGAACATTTGGGGGAATACTAATTTTGCATGCATGAACAAAATAATTAACTAATTTGTGTCGTTATTGTGTTGTGAACTAATGCATAGCTTAAATATAAATAAATGCAATGTGAATGTGCTTATTGTTATTGTACACGTTATTGTGCTAAAAGTCGTCGGATATGTAAGTATGAAACGCATTTATGTGGCTTACCTGCTAGGTAATAACTAATAGGGAAACATTAGCATGGTGGGAGGGAAACAGAAAGGTTTCAGTACCATAATTAACATGAATTTGTGTTTGTTTCTATGATAGTTCCAAAAGTGGCCTCTGAGGCCTACGAAATCCAGTTACTCTAGCTAACTGAGAGCAAATGCTGGACTGCGCATGCGCGCCTAAAGCCTGCCAGCGAGAGTGAGCTGCCTGCACTCGGATGGAAAGTTCAAGGCTGCACTGCCCTGAAGTTAGGATGATTGCCAAAATATGGAAATTTGAGTGTTCTAAACGTGAGTCAAGGAAGTGACCAGGCAGAGACTGTTTTAAACAAAGGACTATTATGATTCTGCTGATTCACCGTGAATTCGATGTTGTAATGGTGAGGAGATGCTCACCCACCCCAAATTGTCCAATCAGAACCCGAATTGGTGATGTGAGATACTTTTTAGATAGATTAAGTTAGGAAATGAGTGTATAAAACCCCCTGATTTTGCTTAGAGGGGGTCGCTCTTTCGATTTCCTCTCGAAGTGCTGATGGACTGAAGATCGATTCCTGGATGTAAGAGACTTTAACTTTTTCCCCTTGTTTGCTTTTCAGGATATAAGGATAAGATGAGGGCGTTAGTTAGGGATTAGGAGAGAATGAATTTGGAACTATCTGTTCTTTGCTAAACTTTTAACTTACTTCTAAATAAACAACTGTTTTCTGAGCTCTAAATAAAATGATCATTTTTTAAATAAAGATTAAGATTTTTACTTAATAAATAATTTATCAATGCCTAAATGACAGACATATTAAAGTTTTGCTTTTAATAAAATTGGGAAAATTGAATATTAAAGCTGTTCTTGTGATTTTCCTACGCCTAATTTTCTTTCTAGCAGATCCATTGCCACTATGGTGGTGTGTCTGAATAAAATTTATGTTTGATAAAACCATGGTAAAGTGTAAAAAACTGTAGGTGTAAATAATAACTGATTAAACAGGTTTAGACATTACACCAAATGTTACAGCATTTCTCCATTCACCAAATACCTTGAAGCCAAGCTGAAAGTGAATAGAGTAAAAGTGCAGTATTATGGGCCCCACTGACGAATGATAGTGTGTTCGAAGGTTTCAGGGAAATGGTGAGTGCTGATTAGAAATTATTTTTGGAGTTCCGCTGTAGCAGTTATTT
The DNA here is from genome assembly GCF_964261635.1 of Lissotriton helveticus. NCBI lineage: Eukaryota > Metazoa > Chordata > Amphibia > Caudata > Salamandridae > Lissotriton > Lissotriton helveticus. The sequence continues at coordinate 1,366,280,621 of NC_136057.1, forward strand.
CTTGGTAGCAGAGTAGTGGTTGCTAAGGAAATTAGCTAGGGTTATGTATAAAGTACTATATACAATTTGATGTATAGAATTATGACTAACATCTGTTGAGTTCGTATTACATTATATGTAGTTCTGAAAAGGCTTCCAAGTGTTGCGTGAAGCTAGTGCCTCTGTCTGCAGGCAGAGGATGTGTGACAAGTAAAGTCGCACAGTGCATTGGTCTGTTTCAGAAAAGGAGTATCGTCGTATACTGCGGTGGTATTGTCGCATATCACTGTTTAGGGACATTAAGTGTGAAAGGGTAAATGCATACTGAGGACAGTCTATGAAATCCTAGCCTTCAAGCACAGGGATCATTGCGTATCCTGATTAAAACTTACTGTTGGGAGAGTAGTAGGACTTAACCCGAACTTGAAAGAAGGGTAAAGGAGCGGCGTCTACTTTACTAACGATAGAGCAATTCTGTGGTGGGCTAGAGGTAAGTGCTGCCTACTAGTGATACAGAGTTCATGTGTATATGAATAGGGATTTCTGTATGAACGTGTGTAAATGAAATTGCAATACACGTTCTGGTGAAACTCTGGGATTGTCTCTAAGGAGGTGAAAAAGATCTCTGTATGTGCTTTTCTGGAGAAACGAGTTCATTATTGCCCGATAGAAGGGTAAAGTAGGGTAGTGCTACTTTATCGACGAGTCTAAAATTCTGAGGAGATAAGCGTTGTCTACTCCGGTTACAGAATACTTGAGTTATTGAGATATTCTATCACTTTATTAGCGAAACAGGCAAATGGTATTGATTTGTGTAAGTTACTAACGGATTTTGGAAAATACCTTGTAAATACGGCTTCTTGAAAAAACCCTGTAAAGGAGGGGTCAGTCGGAGCGCTGGTGATGTCAAAAGTGTCGCGCTGGGATTGGTCCTCGTGACCAAGACAGAGTAGAAGCTGATTGGTTCATCACGAAAAGCAGCAAAAGCCATTGGTTAAGCACTATAGTGACGTATTGTGTTCTAATTGGTACATTAGTGCAAAACGCGCTGTGATAGGTTGGTGTTACGGAAACAGCAATAGAATAGTTCGCGATCTTTTGAAAACAGGAGAATTTACTGAAAATGTCGTACTACTATTATGATGAAGACAAGAAGAAACCTTCATGGTTTAAAAAGCTGAAGAACATATTTGTAAAAGACAAAGAGGTAGTTACGAGAGAGGGAAAAATACTTCCTTCACCAAAAACACTTGCTTCTTATATGATATCGAAATATGGTTACCATACGTGTGTTTGGTTGGAGAATTGGGTACGGTATACCAAGGATGAAGGTCTGTTAGCTTTTCCAGAAGGAGGAAAATTTGATTTGGCAATTCTGAGAAATTTGAGAGACAAGATGATGAAGCTTGAACCGAGACCTAGACCAACTCAATTCGAAGCTTTGGTCGAATGGTAAGATGAGATGCATGAACTGGAAAGCGAGAGGTTGAGCAGGCATATCAGACCAGTAGGCAGAGGTCGAGATTTATGGGGAGAAACCCATGAGACTGGAATGCGTAGATGGAAAAATGGTAATATGTGTGATGGCATGTATCCAGTCAGACTACTGGAAGAATATGAAGGACGGAAATGTACAGAGAAGAAAAAGAACGTGGAGACAGGGAATCAAAGTTATGCTGAACGCCACCATATCAACCAAGTTCTTTATGGACTACCCCGAATGCCCCAATAGCAGATGAGAGAGTTAGTGAAACGCTGAGGCAACCATCAAATTTCCGAGATTTCCCTGAGAGAGTAGAAACAAGATATGTCCCAAGTACGCCGATAGGAGAAGCTAGAATTTCAGGTACTCCTCTACAAAGTAATGACTCACACAAAACTGTGCTAAGTGGTGAAAGACGAAATTATGCGCAGCCCGATATTTCTGATTATGAACGTTCTGCACATGAACTGATTCAAAACCTTACAAAAAATATGGAAGCTGTAACTGTTCCGGTAACAATAGGACCTGTGATACCAGTATTTGAAAATCAAAGAATAAAAGAGCCAAGCTTAACAATTCCATTACAACAGAGTCTGCAGAAAGTAACAGAGAATATTTATCCTGATTTGTCAGAAATAAGGCGGAATGTAAATGTGAATCCACCAGAATTGACTTTTAATCAAAGATCATTATGCAGATACCCGACAGGAGCAGAATCTGACTCTGCAACCCCAGAGAGAAGTGTAGACAAAATAGATTTAACGCAAACACCTATAGGACCCTCAGATAAAGAATTGAGTGATTGGATTAAAACTTTAAAATTAAAGGAGCAGGAATCAAAAGTGCTGGATGTGGCCAAATTAAAAGTAGATATGGAAGAATTAATAATTGGAACTATTGGAACAGACAGACTAAAAACATATCAGGATGATGAACTCATGTTTTTATGTAAAAGCATAACATGGAAGGCCAAAACAATGTATGATCAGCTAGAAGAGGTAGCAAGTGATTGTGGAATAGAATTTTCAAAAATAAAATCATTGCAGAAGACATATTGAGTAGATTTTGCAGAAAGAGACATTGAGAACATGAATACTGCTGGAAGATTAGCCCAAATAAAAGACTTGATTGTGCTGTTGCGAAAATGGGGTGATGTGAGTAAATGGAGGGTTAAGTGGGCAAAGAAGAAAGAAGAAACTAGTGATAAATCCACATTAGCTTTTCCAATCAGAGAAAAAGAGACAGTGGCAACTGAGTTTCCCATGAGAGAAATACCTGGAGGAGGATATGTACATGTTCCTTGGAGCAGACAAGACATATTGTCATTCACAAACGATTTTCCTAGGTTGAGAGAGAAACCAGTGGAATGGTACCGACAGGTAGACAGGTTTGTAAAAGTGTCAAAAGTTTTATGGATTGATTTAGATGGATTGTTTGACATAGTGATGCCAGCAGACCTATGGACAGAATGCAACATATCTGTAGATTGGCCAAGAGAAGAGTTTCCCAGAGACAAAGTAACAGGAGCTACATCACCAGATGTAATGAGAAAATACGAACAACATGAGCGCAAAATCCGCTCCGATCGCGGATTTTGCGGATTTTCGGCAAATCCGCGATCCGCGAACTCTCGCGGATTTGCCGAAAATCCGCAATCCGCGATCGGAGCGGATTTTGCGGTCAAAAGTTCAAGCGCGCCTAATTAACGATGGCGCCGGCAAGCTGCCAGCGCCCATCCTGCAATAGTTACTTAATTAGCTTCAACAGGAAGCTCTAACAGATAAGATACAGCAGGGGCTCGAGCGCCTGCTTTATTTTAGCAGTTGGAGCTTCCTGTTGAAGCTAATTAAGTAACTTTTGCAGGATGGCGCTGGCAGCTTGCCGGCGCCATCGTAAATTATTTCAACAGTGGTGTCTTCTTGAATAAATATGAAGGGCAGGGTTCATTCGGGCACGACGGTCCTGGCACAAAAAAATAAACCTCAACAGGAAACACTTGCAAATATCAATAAAGCATGTGCCCTAGTTGAAGCTTAAATTCAGTGACTCATTCATCAGCCCAAAAATTAATCTGCTGCTCTGATCGGTCTCTGACCTTTTATACACACAAGAGGCATGCTCGCATGGACGCCCCGTCCGTTTGGCCCCGCCCACACACTCGAGGTGTGCACCGTCTTCCCGCCATTTACCCACTATGATGGACATTTCACTCAAGGGACCCCTGCGCACTTCGGCGCGATTGCATAGTGACACACACTTGGTCGCTGGAACTAGTTGAAGCGCAAATGCAGTGACTCATTCAGCATACGAGCGCAACCCCCGTGCTGTTCCTGTGACCAGGGGCTTCTGTCTCTTAATCTGCTGCTCTGATCGGTCTCTGACCTTTTAGACACACAAGAGGCATGTGCGCTCGCGTGGAAGCCCCGTCCGTTTGGCCCCGCCCACACGCTCGAGGAAGCCCCGCCCCCAAATCCGCAAATCCGCTGAATCCGCGGATTTTGCGGATCCACGATCCGTGAATCCGCTGAATCCGCGAATCGTGGATCCGCAAAATCCGCCCATGCTTAGTGATAGTGTGGCTGAAAAATAAAATACCACCAAAAGAAACTGATTGGGTGAAAATAGACAGGACCACACAAGAGCCGAAAGAAACTGTACATTCATTTTATGAAAGATTGCTGTTAGTTTTCAAACAGTATAGTGGTTATGAGGAACTGAATGAAAAAGACATGAGTCATTTCATATATAGATTTGTATATGGTTTGAGACCAGAAATTTCAGACATGATTAGACACAGCATGATAGGATGGCAGTCAAGCTCAGTAGATAAAGTACTGAGACAAGCAAAATATTGCAGTGAGGAAATTGATGCGAAACAGAAAAAGCTGAAAGAAAAAGCCATGTGGGCACAAGTGAAGGTAGCAGAACAGCAAGTGGTGCAAATGGAGAATACGATTACAGGGAATAAAGGTAGCTTTAAAGGTAAACCCAAATTAGTAGGGAATATTGATGAACTGAAAAATAAATATCCATGTTTCAATTGCGGCAAGTTAGGGCATTGGAAACAAGAGTGCAACTGTCCGCCTAGACTTAATGAAGAAAATACATCATTGAATTCGCAGGTGCAGTTTGAGGTAAATCAGCAGCAACCGCAACAACAGCAGATAGCAAATCAACAAAGTCAGGTGCCACAACCGCCACTGCCATACAGTGTAAACCAGCAGAGATACAATGCAGAGGCAGGATTCAGCGGAGGTGAACATGTAAAAAGACCGCAAAGAGTGAATGCGTGTCCTCCGTATTGGTTACAAGAGGAGGATGGCAGTGAGCCGGATGAAAGTTTCTGACGGTGCCTGAGAGAGGAAGAAGAGTGTGTACTTGGAGCCACTCTTGAGGTAGATCAGTCAGGTCCATTTGTGAGCGGAAAAGTGAATGATGTGGAAATAACTTTCCTAGTGGACACTGGTGCTACCTGTTCTACTGTTAGATCAGTGGAAGTTCAAAATCTTCCTCTCTCGGGAGAGACCATTCAAGTTGTAGGTGTAGCTAATAGACAGATAAAAACTCCCTTAACAAAACCAGTTGAAATAGAAATTGGAACTTTCAAAGACATGCATCGATTTGTGGTGTGCGATAGCAGTCCTGTTAATTTGTTAGGCAGGGATATACTGTGCAAGATGAACTGTGCCATATACTGTTCACTGGATGGCATAGAATTGCAAACTCCAGATGAAGATAGTTTGTATAAAATGACAATGCTCATGATTGAGGCAGAATAGAATAAACTATTTCCTGTCTTGACAAAGAAAAGATTCCTGTTGAATTGAAAGAGACAGTGAAAGAAAGAGTGTGGGATTTCACTGGAAAAGATATAGGTTTGATGAAAGGCGTTGATCCTGTGAAAGTTACAGTAAAAGAAGGTGCAAGTTACCCAAATATACCTCAGTATAAAATGACTACAGAAATAATTGAAGGAATAACTCCAGTGATTGACAAAATGATTGAGCAGGGAATTCTAAAAGAAATAGAAAGCAGTCCTTGTAATTCACCAATTATGGGATTGAAAAAGCCAAATGGAACATTTAGGATTGTGCAAAACCTTAGAAAGGTTAATAAAATTGTTGTCCCATGTTGTCCGATTGTTCCGAATCCAGCTGTGATTTTGTACCAAATACCCCATGATGCCGAATGGTACACTGTGATTGATCTGTGCAATGCGTTATTTACTGTTCCATTGCATCCAGAAAGCCAACCAATTTTTTGCGTTCCGTTTCCAAAATCGTATCGTAGCATGGTGCAGAATTCCGCACGGGTACACTGAGAGTCCATCGATTTTTAATCAGCTGCTAAAGAAATCGTTAGAAAATCTGAGCATGCCTGGAGAGTCTGTGTTAGTACAGTACATTGATGATCTTTGGTTGCATCGAAAACAAAAGATGCATGTGTAAATGATACCATAGCATTGTTGAATCATTTGGCTGAAGAGGGACATAAAGTGTCTCCATCAAAATTGAAGTTTTGTCAAAATGAAGTACAATACTTAGGTCATAAGATTGCTAAGGGAATCAGACAGGTCACAATTGAAAGAATCAAAATGATACAAGCAATGCAGCCACCTAAAACTCAAAGACAGGTGAGAATGTTTTTGGGAATGGTGGGGAATTGCAGACAGTGGGTTAGTGGAATTTCACTGATTGCAAAACCATTACAGAGATTGACAAAAGCAGACATCAGAGATCCAATTGTTCTGACCAAAGCAGAGATGGAAGCATTTGAACAGCTGAAAACTAAACTGTGCGAAGCACCAGCTTTAGGAATGCCTGATTATGAGAAAGAATTTGAACTGTACTGCAGTGAGCGAGAAGGATGTGCTTTGTCAGTATGGTTCAGAAACATGGAAAATTGAGAAAACCAATTGCGTATTTCTCAGCTGTTTTGGACCCTGTTGCAAAAGCTTTGCCAGGTTGTCTGAAAGCAGTAGCAGCAACCAGTGTAAGTCTGGAGCAAAGTGAAGGAATAGTGATGTGATTTCCGGTGAGGGTATATGTACCTCGTTCTGTGGAGATTCTCCTCACTAGAGCAAAAACACAGTACATGACCAATAGCAGAATGACCCGTTATGAGAAAATAATTTTGGGAGCTGAGAATGTGACCATTACCAGATGGGTGAATGTTAATCCTTCAACATTGTTACCTGATACCATAGAGGCAGAAGTGAAAGGTGAGCTTGATCACAAGTGTTTGGATGTTCTGGAGTATTGTACAAAGCCCTGACCGGACATTAGAGATGAACCTTTACCTGAATCAGATTTTGTAATGTTTGTGGATGGATCATGCCTGAGAACAGAGAGTGGTGTTCTAAGTGTTGCATATGCTGTCTGTACAGTGGCAGAAGTGCTGGTAGCATCTTGTTTGAAAGGAATTCATTCTGCTCAAGTAGCGGAGTTGATTGCTTTGATACGAGCATGTGAACTGGGAAGAGAGGTGAAAGTAACGATAGTAACGGACAGTCAATATGGTTACGGAGTTGTTCATGATTATGGACAGCTCTGGTCCCAAAGAGGTTATTTGACCTCTGCAGGAACACCTATTCGAAATGCTAAATTTGTGAAGACACTAATAGATGTGATACAGCTACCTGAGAAGATAGCAGTGGTAAAGTGTTCAGCTCACAAAAAGAGTGAAGATTACATTACTCGTGGAAACAATTATGCAGATGCAATTGCAAAGCATTGTGCTAAAAGTCAAATTTCAATCAATAGAGAAAAGTTAAAAGAACATGTTCCGAGTCCTTTAATGCTAACCACTGTAGTTGAGACTTGGCAGGAAGTGAAACAGATGCAGGAAGAGGCAGAAGCAGAGGAAAAGGATATTTGGCTAAAATCAGGATGCAGACAAAGAGAGGAAGATGAAATTTGGGGTTACAAAGATGAAAGACCAGTAATGCCCGATAGCATGATCTCAGACATGGCCCGAATGTACCATGGTCAGGCTCATATTGGTAGGGATGCTATGATTCGTCGTTTCAGACAAACTTGGTATAATCCCAAATTCAGAATGATTGCTGAAAGCCTGTGTCAAAGATGCTTGGTGTGTCAGCAATTTAATCCTAACAGGAGAACCGTTGTAAGTTTGGGAGCCATAGGACGGGAGGGTGGTCAATTTACAAGGGTTCAGATGGATTTTGTTGAACTGCCTCCATGCAACAGATATATTCTTGTAATAATCTGTTTGTTCTCCCGATGGGTGGAAGCTTTCCCCACGCGAAGAAACGATCGGTTGACTGTTGCTAAACTGTTCTTACGTGAAATAATACCACGTTTCGGGTTCCCGGTGACAATTGAGTCAGACCGAGGCCCTCATTTCCAAAATGAGCTTATGTAGATAATCTGTGAAGCTCTGGACATTCGCCAGAAGCTGCATTGTGCTTACAGACCTGAGGCTTCAGGAGTAGTTGAACAGGTGAATGGAACAGTTAAAAACAGAATTGCAAAGATGTATCTGGCAACAGGACTTAAGTGGCCCGATGCCTTGCCACTTGTTTTAATGACAATAAGAAGCATACCTGACAGGAAAACTGGATTAAGTCCACATGAGATGTTGATGGGCAGGGTGATGAGACAGGCCTATGTACCAGTTGATAAGTTGTTGACAATTAATGATGACATCATACTGGATTACTGCAAAAATCTGTCTGATGTGGTAACTTCTGTGCTCCACCAGGTGGGAACTGAGTCAAATTCCAAAGAGAAAAATACAGCTCATGATCTAGTCCCTGGAGACTGGGTTCGAGTGAAAGTGCATCGCAGGAGAAATTGCTTGGTACCTCGGTGGCAGAGGCCACGTCAAGTTATCTTGGTCAGTACTACTGCAGTTAAGTGTGCTGGACTGAAAAGGTGGGTTCATGCTAGTCACACCATTCGTGTGCCTGAACCTGAATATCCATACGATGGAGAAAGTACAACTGACTCTGATTCTGAAGCTGAACCAGAAAAAACTCCAGATACTGAAGATCGACAGGAACGTCGACATCTGGAAGTATCAGAAGCCAGTTCTGCGTCTGAAGGTGAAGGTGAAAGGGAGATTGTGGAAATACCAGATTCAGAATATCAATCTGAAGATCGAGAATTGGTTAAGACAGACACCAGTAAAGACGCAAAAGAAAGTGAAGAGAAAGCTGTTGAAAAGGAGAAAACTAAAAAGCAAGCTGAAAATTCTGAAAGCAGGAACGGAAATCCTGAGCCTGGGGAAGAGGAAGTAACTCACGATAAGGATGAGATTCCAAGTACCCGTTATGAAGGTGTTCCTAACAGAGTAACAGAAGAGAAAGCTGAGTCTGATGAAGACAAAGACATTGTGAAAATAATAATCAATGATACAGTTGAAGATACTGAAAGTGAAACTGATGACAGTGCAGATGAAACTCCATTAAGAAAAAGCCCAAGAAAAAGAGCTTGGAGAGTGGAGCATAACACAGTAGAGCCAAAGACTAAGAAAGTCTGCAAAGGAGAAAATTGGCCTAAAGAAACTGGTGGATTGAGATTTAAAATAGTGAACAAAACAAAAGAACCTGAAGAGCCAGTGAATTAGATCACTAGTCAGAAAGAAACACTGGGAAAGAAAATAGAGACTATTCAAAAGCCAAAAAGAGTAAGAAGTCCAAATCAGAGGTATAAATCGCCTGAGTGGACTTACATTGTCCTACCACCAATTGTTGAGGTTAATAGCAGTCAAGAAAACCTGTACAACCCAAAGACGATTCGGAAAAGTGAGTAAAGAAGTCAACGTTAGAGAAAAGAGATAGGTGCTCAAAGTATATGATATTAAAGTAAAAAGTCTGAAGTCCTGTGAGACGGATATTGTAAATATAGAAGAGGTCGAAGTTGACATAAGGTCGAAGAAAATTTGTTACAAAAACTTAACTATAGTATAATCTAGAATAGGATTGACACAAGGTTGAAGAAAACTTGTTAGTGAACTGAGTGGTGTGCAACTTGTAAGTGACATAAGGTCAAAGAAACTGTGTTAGAGAAAAATGGCAATGAATAACCATAAAACGAAATGTTCTATTTTTAGAAAATGGTGTAGATGTTGTTCAATATGTATTGGATTGTTGATAATATTGTGGGTAATTTTAGCTATTGTAATTCCTTTCCAAGACAATTTAACTAAATTAAAACCAAATGTGAGTTCAAATAAGCCAAATGAGAAAGAAAAAGTTCATGAGACCCATGTGTACAAACCAGAGTTGCATCAAGATAAGTCAATTAGTGACTTTACGAAGAACACTTTTTCAAAGTTGTTACTTGAGTACATTAAAACTATGAATGTTGATGATTGTTATGTTTGTGTAAAATTGCCAGCATCAGTGCCAGAAGGGGTGACCTATCACCACCTTCCTCTTACATATGGAGTAACTTGTAGTGTAATTGCAAGTTTGTTTTATCAGATAGGGAAATTGGAATATCATTATTCCAATGTAGATGAAATATTTGCAACATTAAAAATTGATAGTCATTGAACAAAAGAAAACCTGCAAAAGAAATGGGAGAATATTTCTTAGAATTAGATGAGTTGACACATGAGTATGCTTTTAATAATAATTTGACATGTAAAATGAGAATTGAAGAGAAGGCATTTTTAAACATGGTTGAGGATTGCTTACAAACGAAATAAGAAAATGAAACATGCAAAATCTAAATACTTTACATTTGATGATGAGAATATTGAGGATAAAAATGTGAATGTAGCCATTAATATAGATGCTCCAGTGTTAGGAACATTTTGTATTAGAAGAGACAATTCAATGTATGACAATTATTTTGTTGGTGCGAGTCAATGCAAAGACACCTATAGAATTATAGGGGGTTGGGGATTTAAAGGAGGAGATGATCCTGTTTTTCCTGGAATTTATTTTATTTGTGGGAATAGAGCTTACTATAGGTTACCAGACCATTGGTATGGGACATGTTATGTGGGTTTGGTCTTTCCTAAAAATGTTCATGTAGATAGAGGTACTAATGGAAAGCATGAGATAGGTAAAGTTCTAAGTCGAAAAAGAAGAGAGAGTGTGTTAGAAATAAAGGGTGATGTATTTGGAGCACTGATACCAGCAGTGGGAATTTCGTTTAATGCAAATAGAATCAGAAAATTGTCCACAATAGTTGATCGATTATCAACAGACACAGCAGGAGGATTCCTGATGGTTAATACTGAAATGGTTGCTATGAGAGCTATGGTTATGCAAAATCGACTTGCCCTTGATATAATTTTAGCAAAAGAGGGAGGAGTCTGTGGGATTTTAAAGGTGCAACATTGTTTTACTTATATCCAAGATAAAAGTCAGAATCTTGAAAAGTATATTATAAATATTACAGATTTGCATAAAGAAATTGAACCACTGGAGGTTGAAGGTGTCCTTGAAAAGTTGGGCAAAAGTTTCTCAGCAGTTAAGCATTGGTTCCAAGAAATAGGTGGTTCAATTATAGGTAAAATACTAATACCGATAACAATTTTAGTGATAGTGATTTTCCTGATAAGATTATGTTGTATATATAAAGGGAGAAATGATTTTAGAAAAATGATAAAGAGAACACATCAAGAACGAAAAGCAATTTTAAAAAACCCCAAAAAAAACCAGGCTATCCGTGCACTACCTTGAAATAAAACCCCCGGGACGGATGGCCTCCCGGCGGAGTTCTACGGAACCTACACTGACCTGCTCGCCCCGCGCCTCCACGCGGTATACCAAGAGGCGTTGAAATCACAAGGCTTACCACGCTCCTCCTTACAGGCATTGATAGCATCACTTCCGAAGCCGGGTAGGGACACCACACAATTAGCTAACTACAGACCCCTGTCTCTGCTGAACACAGATTATAAAATTCTAAGTAAAATTCTCGCGATGAGGCTGGCCCAATACATCCCGCATATCATACACATTGATCAATGCGGCTTTGTCCCCGGCAGAAGCACAGCTATGAACCTGCGAAGGCTCAGCCAACTCATGTTACGTGACCGGACGCTGCTCGGGACAGAGGGATGCATTTCCCTAGACCGTAAACAGGTATTCGACTCCTTAAGGTGGGACTTCATGTTAGTAGCGCTCGCGAGATTTGGAATACCACCGGAATACATTGCTTGGGTAAAACTACTGTACACCCGCCCGACAGCCCGGGTCCGCACAAACAGATGTATCTCGCCGCAGCTGGAAATAGCTTGGGGTACTAGACAGGGATGCCCACTATCCCCGCTCCTGTTTATACTAGCGTTAGAACCACTGCTATGTAGACTTCGCGAATCGGCACTGCACCGGGGCATACAAAGGACAGGGACAGTGCACGTGGTATCGGCATATGCGGATGATATCATCATATATCTGAGAGACCTGGGGGGTGGGCTTGACCCAATACCCGAGATATTTGAGGACTTTCGGGCACTATCGGGCCTAGCTATCAGCGAACCTAAGTCCTATGGGTATTACTTCAGCGACACAGGAGTGACTGCCCGACTGCTTTTCCCACCATACGCCTTCCAGATAGCGGAAACTACTTTCAAATACCTTGGGATACAAATATATAGGGAAGCGAGGGATATGATAGACGGTAACCTGGGGAGGGCGATCGCGAGGCTGAAATCACAAATAAGGTTCTGGACCGCTTTGCCACTGTCGGTGGTGGGCAGAGTGACCATCTCCAAAATGGTGGTACTCCCCCGCCTTGTATATTATTTCACGGGCTTGCCTTACGCGATCCCCGTATCGTTATTTAAGCTACTGAACACCTTACTTATGGAACTAATATGGGGGCTGGGTAGGAGACGTATTGGTTTGGCTAAGCTGCAACTTATTACAGCGGCAGGTGGCATGGGAGTCCTGGACTTCCAGGCGTACTGCCACGCTTGTCAACTGCAATGGCTAGCCTACTGGCTAGCGGGACGCAACCTCCATGAAATAGGTATAACAGAAACGGAGTGGGAGGGAGGGACTATCCACACATTGTTATTGCCAAGGGCGGAGGTCCCCAGGTGGGCACCACCCCTACTCCGGCTTGCGATTGGCTGCTGGAAGAGGGCGGTGAAGTACACGGCCCCTGATTCCTCTTACGCCCCCACGATACCGCTACTGGGGATTCCGACAGGCACAGGCCCATTGTCGACCCGCACACTGAAGGTGTGGCATGATGCGGGGGCTACTACTGGAAGACGGTCCAAGACACACTATGTAAACTGGCCCCTTCCAGACCATACACCTCCTTGGAATACACCATGTTAGGATTGGGGCCTGTAGAGCGGAAAAGGAGCGTAACTGCGCATTTTACGGACCTGGCACTGTTACTTGCCAAGCGTACCATCACAATGCGATGGAAATCGACAAGGCCACCAGCCCCAGAGATGTGGCAGTCAGAGGTAATACGTTGGGGGAAGACAGAGGGTCTAACACTGCAGCGCGAAGAGGGTAGGGGACTCAGGAAAACCCCAATATCCCTAGACTGGAACAGTATGGTGGAGGCCTTCACTGCGGGTGATGACACTACGCCCACCCCGTCAACCACAAATGGTTAGACACAGGAGAGGTATGCCTGAAATACATAGACTCCCCCCTCACCCCCGCTATTATTGCAGCACCGCAGTTGGACGATGACTCTGGGTGTAACATGAGAACTACGTGTGAGTAATGCATTGTGTATAGTCCTGTATTGGTTTGTATGAAAACAGACACTGTTAATTAGAAACGCCCATATAAGCTACATACTGTATATAACTGATGTATCCAAATGAGTGCCGGGGACGGGAGGGAAGGGGCGGGGGGAGTTGAGGAGAAACTTAAAGGTTATATATACAATTGAAAATGTTTGACAAATGACCTACCACTGCTAAATTGTAAGAACCATGAGACGTATGCTGAATACTGTTCTTGGAACCGATGTAACTGTTCTTACCTACTTGCTAATAAAACAAATTTTTCAAAAAAAAGAACGCAAAGCAAGGGAAAGAGAAAAGAATGAAATAGAAATGGAGGAAATAAGAGAAAAGATTTTCAAAGATTCAAAGGAGAAAGATACTAGAGTGTAGATGGTACTAAACGAAAGAATTCGAAACATGTTCTGCTAAATTGTCAACAATTTTGAGAGATGTTTGGTGGTAAAATCACCAGATGAGGGAATTGATGGAGCAAGGTGGCAAAACAAAATTGTGTGTACCCCTTGTGAAATTAATGTTCCATGACATTAATATTTACTAATGGTGTGTTGTGGTAAAATAACCAACCGTAGTACAAGATGCACAGTACACAAACATTTAGGGGAATACTAATTTTGCATGCATGAACAAATTAACTAATTTGTGTCGTTATTGTGTTGTGAACTAATGCATAGGTTAAATATATATAAATGCAATGAATGTGCTTATTGAACACGTTATTGTGCTAAAAGTCGTCGGATATGTAAGTATGAAACACATTTATGTGGCTTACCTGCTAGGTAATAACTAATAGTGAAACATTAGTATGGTGGGAGGGAAACAGAAAGGTTTCAGTACAATAATTAACATGAATTTGTGTTTGTTACTATGATAGTTCCAAAAGTGGCCTCTGAGGCCTACGAAATCCAGTTACTCTAGCTAACTGAGAGCAAATGCTGGACTGCGCATGCGCGCCTAAAGCCTGCCAGCGAGAGTGAGCTGCCTGTACTCGGATGGGAAGTTCAAGGCTGCACTGCCCTGAAGTTAGGATGATTGCCAAAATATGGACATTCGAGTGTTCTAAACGTGAGAAAACTGGCCAACTTTGCGAGTCAACGAAGTGATTAGGCCAGAGACTGTTTTAAACAAAGGACTATTATGATTCTGCTGATTCACCGTGAATTCGATGTTGTAATGGTGAGGAGAAGCTCACCCACCCCAAATTGTCCAATCAGAACCCGAATTGGTTATGTTAAATACTTTTTAGATAGTTAAGTTAGGAAATGATTGTATAAAAACCCCTGATTTTGCTTAGAGGGGGTCGCTCTTTTGATTTCCTCTCGAAGTGCTGCTGGACTGAAGATCGATTCCTGGATGTAAGAGAATTAAACTTTTTCCCCTTGATTGCTTTTCAGGATATAAGGATAAGATGAGGGCGTTAGTTAGGGATGTTAGGAGAGAATGAATTTGGAACTATCTGTTCTTTGCTAAACTTTTAACTGACTTCTAAATAAACGACTGTTTTCTGAGCTCTAAATAAAATGATCATTTTTTTAAATAAAGATTAAGATTTTTACTTAATCAGGGCCGGACTGGGAACCAAAACCGGCCCTGGCAAAGTGCTCGGGGGGGGGGTGCTGCAAAATCGGCCTCCAGGGGCTCAAAACCGGCCCCCACCCTTGCGGCGCACCGGGGGATTGCCCGGTGCCCGCTATGGCCAGTCCTGGCCTGTACTTAATAAAGAATTTATCAATGCCTAAATGATAGACATATTAAAGTTTTGCATTTAATAAAATTGGGAACATGGAATATTAAAGGTGGTCTTGTGATTTTCCTATGCCTAATTTTCTTTCTAGCAGATCCATTGCCACTATGGTGGTGTGTCTGAATAAAATTCATGTTTGATAAAACCATGGTAAAGTGTATAAAACTGTAGGTGTAAATAATAACTGATTAAATAGGTTTAGACATTCCACCAAATGTTACAGCATTTCTCCATTGCGTTTCACCAAATACCTTGAAGCCAAGCTGAAAGTGAATAGAGTAAAAGTTAAAAGTGCAGTGTTTTGGGCCCACTGACGAATGATAGTGTGTTCGAAGGTTTCAGGGAAATGGTGAGTGCTGATTAGAAATGATTTTTGGAGTTCCGCTGTAGCACCCCCTCTGGCTGTCTGTGTTGCCTGCGTCAACCGCTTTATCCCCCCACCTGCCTGTAATCCCCCTTCGTCCATGTTGCGTCCCGACCCACCCTCCCTCCTGCCAGCAATAACAAAATAGTGCTGTACAACATGGCTAAAAAAACATTCAGTGCCAATACCTCACATTGGCAAGGCAAGGCCTATTGACTTTGCCAATTTTTGTATTATTAGGATCATTATTATTATTTGCAAATATTTAGGAGCTTTAATTGATACTGATATACAGAGTATTTTCATGATACCAGGGTTGGCAAAAAATAATCCCACTAATTTTTAGATCAATTTGACCCCAGACCATGTTTTTGTTTTCGTCTCTGACAAAACACTCTTTGATAACATTTTACAAAATGATGTTCAAAATTCATTTCTAATACTCAGGCCCTTTGGCTCAACAAATACAATCATTACTATTTTTCATTCCAGACCCTAATGAAAATCATGGGATGTTACCTATTAAATGTAAAAAAAAAACAGAATCATTTGAGAATTTGAAAAGATCATATTTAGATGCTTTTTCTGAAATTCTGAACAAGATGAAGAAGATGACTTAGTTAGCAGTGTTCTTTCTGTGGATCATTTTGATCATGAAAATGAAAGGTCTTGCCGACCCACACAAATAAATATGAAACATGAAAATAAGGATGCTGGAGAAGGATCATCAGGTCTTGAGAAATGCACTCACCCACTTGCTATGGTGAGTCAGATTTCATCGGGGCAAGCTATTTTTAGGGACTATTGGATGCTTTTCTACAGGAATGTAAAGGCTTAAATTAAGCATACTCCCATGTTCGGTGCTCTTGAGATCTACAGATCGGAAAACAGAAAAAAATGATTTTCATTTTTCCATTATGGAGAACTCTGAGTTGGTTCCCAGTTCCTCTAGAACTGTCTTGTTAAAAACCTTGAATTTGTCCAAAGTTTCCTTTCCTGGTCCTGAACCCATTGGGTCAACCTCATCTTTTAATCTGTCAACACCTATTGCATCTAGTAGCCTTTCTGGAGATGCTGGCAAGTGTGAGGTTTCTCGGAAGAAGCTCTTAACCTTATCAACAAAGCCTGGTATGGCTCAACTCACAAAAGACATCAATCATCTTGGAACAGATGTTATGTTATGTTATGTTATGTTATTTATTTATTTATATAGCGCTCGGCTACTCAAAAAGAGTGTCCCGGCGCTTTATTGGAGAAAGGAAAAACTGCGACAAAATAACATAACACCAAATAAAAGAAAAACCAGAGTGCCAGACAAAAAACTCACAATAAAAAGACTACTGAGTGAACAGCCAAGTTTTAAGGCCTTTTCTAAAAGCCAGCAGGCTAGTGGCTTCCCGGAGAGCAAGCGGCAGAGAGTTCCACAGCTGTGGCGCCAGCAGTCCAAAAGAGCGGCCTCCGAGGCGCGCTTTCTTTACACGTGGAACAACTGCCAGGTACAGGGATTCCGACCTCAGAGACCTGGTCGGTTGATAAAAGACCAGTCTCTTTTGGAGGTACTTAGCTCCCCCCTTGTGCAGAGCCTTATAGGCCAGAGTCAGAGCCTTAAAGGCGATCCGCTTGCGGATGGGAAGCCAGTGCAGAGTTTTCAACAAGCCCGAGGCACTGGAACGCCTGTTCAGACCATAAATTGCCCTTGCAGCGGCATTCTGCACCACTTGAAGCCGCTGCAGCAAGTACTCTGGGAGGCCCAGGTAAAGAATGTTGGAATAATCCAGCCTGGACCCAATCAGAGCCTGGACTGTCAATCTCCTGTGTTCCTCGGAAAGCAGGGGAAGAAACCTCCGCAGCATCCTAAGGATGCCGAAGCAAGTGCCCGACACCCCCAAGATCTGGGATTTCAAGGTTAGCCTATTATCTATCTTGACCCCCAGATTCTTGGCAACCTGGGAGGAACAAGACGGAGGGAACATATTCATTGGCCACCAGGCCTGCCAGTCTGGCTCTGTGTCACACCCAAAGAAAAGTACCTCGGACTTATCGGAATTGCACTTGAGGCTGTTCAGATGGAACCATTGAAAAACAGCCCCAAGGCAATCCCGAATACTCTCCCCATCAAAGTCACCTCCTCTCTTACAAGAGAAGAGGAGCTGGGTGTCATCCGCGTAGGATACGATCTGGGCACCCAGCGACTCCACCAACGCCGCCAACGGGGTCATAATGATATTGAAGAGGGTCGGGCTCAAGATAGAGCCCTGTGGGACCCCGACTCCCAGAGGCGGCATCACGGCGGAATCCGGCGGAGCCCAGATCGTTTGCCGGCGGCCGGCTAGAAAGGAAGAAAACCAGTCGAACACCGTCCCCTGTAGGCCTATCTCAGAAAGTCTGGCGAGAAGACCATCATGGGGAACGGTGTCGAACGCCGCCGACAAATCTAACATCACCAGCATGACTTTGCCCCCCGAGTCCAGAACCCCTTTAATGGTTTCTGAGACCTCAAGGAGCGCAGTCTCTGTGCTAAGATGGGGACGAAAGCCCGATTGGGTGGCATGCAGGATCTCGTTGGTTTCAAGAAAATTGGAAAGCACACCTTGAACGTGTTTTTCCAAAATCTTCATGAGAGCCGGCAACAGAGAGATGGGCCTATAATTGACTGGGGCCTTCGGATCTAGGCCTGGCTTTTTAAGCAAGGGAATCACCATCGCCTGTTTCCAAGCTTGTGGGACCACTCCATGCCTCAGCGAAAGATTTAACAGCGGGTTGGCCAGTGGGTTAATCCCCTCCGCAACTTTCGCTAAAAATTTAGCAGGGCATGGGTCAAGAGGTGAGCCCGATTTTAAATTGCCCATTAGAGCTAAAGAGTCAGTAACAGAGATCGGTGGGAACACACTCAGCGTCACACCTGGCCCAGCCTGTGACGATATGGTGATGTCAGGTTCAATCTGGACTGTGGACACTGGTGTCAGGAATGCCTCCTGAATGCGTTGGATCTTGCTCGTAAAGAAATCAGCAAGGTCAGTAGCCCAGGTACCTGATGGCTTCGCATCCGAGGTGTTAGACCATGGAGAAGTGAATTCTCTCACAATGGAGAAAATCTCCTTGCAGGAGTTGGAAGCAGCTTCTATTCTCCTGGCTAGATATGCTTTTTTTTCCAGGCGAATGTCCCGGTGATAAGCCTTAACCACCGTTTTGTAGGTCTGCTTGGCAACAGTATCATATTGTGCCCGCCAGGCTCTTTCCGCTACCTTGCACTGCTGCCGCGTAGCCGACAGTGCAGCGGTGAACCAAGGCGCAGAGACCCGTTTCGGTGTCGGGCGAGATGTCAGTTCCGGGGCGAGATCATTTAGCCTGTCAAAAAGCCAGTCCTGCAGGGTCTGCAGATCCCTATCCAGATCGCCGGAGAGGGGGCAAGATGGTCTGGCTAGTGATTGGAACAAGATTTGTATCCCACAGCAACAAATGTGATTTTTGTTGTAAAATTTCTAGCATCTTTGACAGTTGAAAGATTTCTTATAGAATAATTCATTCTTACCCTTGAGCGATTTCTGCAGGTAATTTGCCAATAGCAGACCACCACGTTGGTGAATAACCTTTTGTCTCTAAACTGTTAAGAGGTGTTAGATTTTCACCACCACCTTGTCCTAAATATTCAAAATTATGGGATATATTTATTTTTTATTTGCAAAGTTTTACATAGCGCTGGCTAGACCCGGAGGTATCAGAGCGCTTTACATGAGGATCAGCAAGTTACAGGATACATAGTTATACCAGTTGAATCAGCGAGTTACAGGTTACATAGTTACACCCGTTTGAATCACAGAATCACAGAGGGAGGGGGAGTGAAGGAGACACAAACGGGGAGAAGAGGAAAACAATATCAGATGACCGGCTGGGTAGGTGACGGCCAAGGGGCCAGACTCCTCCATAGCTGCATATGACAGCTCCACAGGGCATCGGCCAAGGTTGCTCGGTCTCCGCGGTAGGTACAAACAGATTTGGTATCCGCTCAGGGGGCGTCGTCATTGTTCCATCAAAGAGGGAGAGAAGGAGACACATAACGGGGAGACGAGGAAAAACAATGTCAGATGACCGGCTGGGTAGGTGACAGCCAAGGGGCCAGACTCCTCTATAGCTGCATAGGACAGCTCCACCGGGCATCCGCCAAGGTTGCTCAGGCTCCGTGGTAGGTACAAACAGTTTTGTAATTTACATCAGTTGAATCAGTGTGTTACGGGTTATATAGCTACATCAGTTTGAATCAAAGGATCAAAAGAGGGAGGAGAAGGGGGAGGGAAGGAGACACATACGGGGAGACGAGGAAAAGAATGTCAGAAGACCAGCTGTGTAGGTGACGGCCAAATAGGTGCTGGAGAATAGTTACATGAGCTACAAAAGCATAGCATAAACATAGGGTGGAGGGGGTGAGAAATACAACGGGGAGACGAGGAAAAACAGTGTCCGACGTCTGGCTGGGTAGGTGACGGCCGAGGGGTGAACCCAAGCCAAACTCCTCTTAGCCGCATAGGGCAGCTCCACCGGTCATCGGCCAAAGGTTGCTAGGGCACCGCAGTACATACAGAGGGTTCTAGATTCTGCCTAGGGGGGCATCGTTAAAAAGTTCCATCATGGCCGCTGGTCACGGCGCGGCTCTTTCCTGAACTTGATAGGTGGCATCTGAAGTGCCATACTCGGAGCCGGCGGAGTCTCGCAGTCAGAGATGACCTGCTGGGGCTTCTGCTTCTTTCTCCTAGACATCTCCCACCTGTGGGATTCGGCTCTCATCACACCCAGGGTGCCCCCGGATGCAGTGGGAGCTACCTGAGGCATCAGATTATGTTCAGTGTGCTCCGCACCTATCCCCCCGGCTTCAGCGCCCTCCTGTCAGAGTCCGCCCAAGGCTATATGGCTGAAAAGGAATGGGGATTAACAATAAGCATCTAATAGTAGTGCCTGTAATGGAAGACCCCTGGAGGTAATAATGTCACACGGCGGCCATCTTAAGGGCAGGCAGTGGGTATGTGTTCCTGTATATCACTGATCCTGAGTCTTCATTCCCAACTGTCCACAACAAACCAGGTAGCTGTAATTCAGTTCTACATACCCTCAAGGGACTACAGGGAAGCCTCCTGCACTCCTCCTGTGTGAAGGGATGTGATGTCGCCCGCCATTTTGGGGTCAGGCGGGCCGAGATGTTTGTATTCCTCCTTTAGTGTGGCCAAGTTGTAGAATCCCCCGCATCGGCAGCACGAAGCCCATAGTCACTTCAGGGCCACAGGAACCCCCCGCCCCCATAACAACATCCCGCAAATAACACACAGACACAAGTGTTAAGATTGGGAAAAATTGCTGCAGGTTTATTGTTACATACAACATTATGTAATCACGTTGGGTTATCTTACGGGCAATCCAAGGGCAGGCCGCATTCTCGCCACCTGCCCGCCTGATGAGCCAATCAGCACAGTGGCGAACCACCCCGCTGCTGATCATTATGGTAATAAACTACTCACGCCCCTTGCGGGGCGTATCTAAGCAACCCCCGGTTGCACAGGCCCACAACCGCCCGAAGGACTACTGGGGCGCCGTCTCGGATTCCTAGCCTCACATGAGGTTCTAGGTTAGGCTCTGGCACCCCTATGTGCCCGCTGAAGTACTGATTCGCACCTCTCTGTTTCCGGATTGCCCTGTAACTCCACCTGCAACGAAAAAGGAAAACACATTAAAACTCCCTCAGGAGCCCCCCCATAGCTGACACTCAGGGTTAGAGGTAGGGAGGGAAAGAGTGTCCCGACGTGTTCGACGCAACGTCCGGAGCGGCAAAGAGGCCACCACAACGGCCAGAGGAGGAGATATACCCTCTCCCTGCCAGCCCCGGACGTGCGTCATAGTTCCGCCCACCTCCACCGGGCAACCTGCCCTGAGGGGTGGCAACCATTAGCTGGGGGTCGGGGGCAGCCCTACGTGACTAAGGGCCCGCCCTCCTGATGGCCACCGGGTGGCCTCGGGCAGGCGCATAGTCACTTCAGGGCCACAGGAACCCCCCGCCCCCATAACAACATCCCGCAAATAACACACAGACACAAGTGTTAAGATTGGGAAAAATTGCTGCAGGTTTATTGTTACATACAACATTATGTAATCACGTTGGGTTATCTTACGGGCAATCCAAGGGCAGGCCGCATTCTCGCCACCTGCCCGCCTGATGAGCCAATCAGCACAGTGGCGAACCACCCCGCTGCTGATCATTATGGTAATAAACTACTCACGCCCCTTGCGGGGCGTATCTAAGCAACCCCCGGTTGCACAGGCCCACAACCGCCCGAAGGACTACTGGGGCGCCGTCTCGGATTCCTAGCCTCACATGAGGTTCTAGGTTAGGCTCTGGCACCCCTATGTGCCCGCTGAAGTACTGATTCGCACCTCTCTGTTTCCGGATTGCCCTGTAACTCCACCACAGCCTGTGCGATGGTCCCCGCCGTCGCACGGGTCCCCCACCAACGCTACTCCTTTTACCTGCAACCCTTGCTCAGCAGAGCCTTTTTTAAATTGAGGAGGAATAAGTCTAAGCCAACCGGCGTCAGGACTCCATCCACCTTGAAGTAACCTTTACTTTGTCCTGAATCATTTCATGTCTGAAGAAGCCCCGACCCCTCTGTTGGGTAACTTTCTTCATGGCACAGAGCTTCCTTCCTAAACTTTATAATTGCTTGGCACAACTTAGCACCTCACCAGGGACATAAGAAGCATGCCTGACGAAACGCAGGCCCTTCTGCCCCTAATCTGCCGATACCCTGGGTCTTATCCCTCACAAAATTTGTGTACCATCCCTGGTTCGAGAGTCATATTACCAGGAATGACAATGGGAAGAAGGGGCCCCTACTGTTGAAGGCGCTTCGTGTCAAATTAACGGCGTTCCAGCACCAGCCCTGACACTTGAACACCCTTCACGACAAGCAACAGCAGGCTACACCCAGCCAGGTTATGACTACTGCTGTAACGCCACTCTCCGCACAACATAGAGACAGTGTGCCTACAATAACGCTTGTGCTGCTATCCTACAAGCGCACAGAGGCATGGAAGGGATAATAATATCCTTTTATGAATAGGACGATGACCTTGCATGTGCCAATACAAGATTGAAAAGGTATAACAGCAGGCATCACCCGCCCTCTCGGGTTTAGTCTGGGGACAGCTTTAGGCCATGCTACCTTTCTGAACACTCTCTGGCTGCATGCCAGCCTTGAGAGCAGAGGTGGCAGCCCCCAACGGGATGA
This sequence comes from Lissotriton helveticus, assembly GCF_964261635.1. Classification (NCBI taxonomy): domain Eukaryota; kingdom Metazoa; phylum Chordata; class Amphibia; order Caudata; family Salamandridae; genus Lissotriton; species Lissotriton helveticus. The sequence continues at coordinate 1,366,303,162 of NC_136057.1, forward strand.
ATGGCTGGAGAACCTTTTCCCTTGCCTCCGCAAACCAGCTCTATTAAGGCACGCAAGCATATTTTTATCCATTTGGTATTTGGTCAAGGGACCCAGGTCAGCATGGCTGAGAGGTAACCTGGGACCGCAGGACGTGAGCGAGGAAGGACTTGAGGGTCTCTACAGGGTAATAGCAGGGGTCACCCAAGGGGGCCAACCGGGTAACCGACCCTTTGCCTGTCTGATCTGTTTTGGAACGTCTGAGAGTGATGTACAGGCTAGCTTCAAAACTTATGTCCGCCACCCCTAAGACATCCCCAGCCAAATCTGACTAAGATCGCTGTCTGTGGGATTACTTAAGACCACCACAAAGGGATTGCCGGGACAGATCTAAGTGCCCCCTTGAGATCCCTACCTGCATCAGTACATGCCTGAGCATATACCCCCGAGGCGCCGTTCTCCAAAGTCACTGAACTGTGCTTCGTGAACGCTTGTGCAACTATACCCCAGCAAGTACAGAGGGGTATTCAGTGCGCAAAGCCTAGGAGGACTTACATTTTATATACAGGCTTGCCAATGCAAACAGCTGGTATCCCATGCCCCTTCGACCTGGGGGCAGCTCAACCATGCTACCTCATGAATATCTGGTCTATACCGTTGACTTCGACCCCCGACCTAAGGGATTAATAAGCTGAACCAAGGTGCTCCCAGTATAGGCCAACTCCTCACCTTGGGGGGGGCACACGGGAATCTGAAGGATACTTAAGTTCACACAAGGCTGTGTCAACGCAGCCCCGGGGAGCCCAACCCCGCTAACCCAGTGAGAAACCGTGGGTCCAATTCCGGCTAGGAGCCCAATGTGCAAGCCAACGCCTTAATATGGAGAGCGAAGAAAAGGGGGTCTGGAATACCAGATAGACATTCAGTGCCTTCATACGGCTGATATTTCACTTCCTGGGCACTTCTATATTGAGAGTCTTCTGGGGGCCCACCTCTATAGGTAAGCTTGGCAGTCCCGGCTCAGGCAGTGGCGCAATTGCCCTGCTAGTACATGAACTGAGTAAAACTGCAGGCTGTAGACCCTACATACTACTGAGAAGCAGCTGGTGTACCCGAGCTGAAGGCTCAGCGGATGGGCTGGTTTCCCGCATCCAGAGCCTTGGGAGAACTGACAGACGACAGCAGTATTAGGAAGAGCAAATTGACTATTGTTCTACATAGGATAAGTAAAACAGTGCAGGTCCCGGGAATGCGCATAAGAAGGACAGACTACCACTTGGTAAGGCCCCAGGATCGTTATGCGCAAGGTTATATATGTCCTTTTAGCTCAGGGCTAGACCTAGGTTTTGCTACTGTTCTAATATGACGCATAGAAAGATAACCCATGGGATCTCTTCTCTATCACCATCTGGCAGATAGCCAGCAGGTGGCGACAGTGAGCTATTCTAGCACCACTGACCTCCAGCACCCCGTGATCACCGAACCACACACATCCATAAGAATGGTGTTATGCATGTTAGTTGGCTGATGATCTGTGTGTCTTTGAAATGAAAATCACACTACAGGCCTCTCCAACCTGGAGGTAGGGCTGGGAGATGTCGCTATGGCATTCATTTTAGGGGTCACGTGGCTTGCTTCGGGTGCCCCGTTGATGGTCTGTGCACTGGAGACTCATTCCTGGTAGCACCTCTTCACTCATACCCCAATCTTTCCTAACGATAGTAATTTTGTTTTCAATCGGTAATCGTTTGTTTTATGAATATTTTGTTAAATGTGCAATGCACAATAACGCATCATCTCCGCACCTTCTATTTAGTGTATACTGAGGCGCTCTGACAATCCTAATACTACTAGCCACACTAAGAAGCAATCGAATGACGAATGACGAAATGCACCTAAATCAAACGGTATAGTACCGTTCCCTGGCATCTTTAGGCGCAATAATGGCCCACGGTATATAGGGACACATTTGCACGCCCCGTGCGTCACCCCTGCATCACTTAACATGTGAACAGTGACGCAAGGGACCCGCAAATCCGCCCCTTAGTGCGCTACCTTCAGATATTTGTGATACCGCCGGCGTGTGTATAGAGAATATACACCTTCTGTGATCAGTAAGCATATGCTGCATATTTCTTACAGAGTAACGAGTGCAGGGCCTTCATCCCAATCCGCAGAATGATAGGTAGCGCCAATACTGCCTCAAAGCGCTATAAGTCGGCAAAATAACAAAAGTGTGGTTCGTTCTCCAGGTAGGATCCCACAATAATTTTAACGCGAACTGGACCCGAAGACATCGGATATCAGAGAGCTTTACGCAAGCACGAGTTTCACACCTTCATATTTGTTAGGTAAAGGGGGGGGGATCTGCCCAGAATCACAGGATGTTGAGCGTCCCCGCAGGGACCGAACCCGGTTCCCCAACTTGGAGGTGGACGCTAGCGCCGTAGACACTCGTCTTACATTAAGGCCGGCCAAAGGAGGAATTTGCAACCACGCGTGAGGAATGCAACAATGGCTACTTTGTGGGGCCCAAATATTTCACGAAGACCCCAGCTGAACTCGAATAGAGGTGAGTGTCAGGGGGCGGGGGGGTCCGCCATAAATTGTCAAGAACAGCCTCGATAAAGGGTTGAGCCGATGAAAGAATGTGTGAGGCGGGAGGAGGCCCGAGAAATGGATGAGGCGAGGCTGGGAAGGATCCCAGTGCATCTGGGAAAACCCAGCGCTGAATAATGTGCATTTCAATATAAGAAAGGGCACTGTGCGTCTCCGTACCGCACAGCGCTGCACACCGTGGATTTCATGAAAAGGCACTGCGCCTCTCCTTAGAGCACAGCGCGCAGCACTGTGCAGCGTGTATTTCAATAGAACGGGCACAGCGCCTCACCTTAGAGCACAGCGCTGCACACTGCATCTCGATATACAAGCGCTGAGGGTCACATTGGAGCACGGCGCAGCACCCCGTGCCTCTCAACGAAACACAGCGCTGTGCATCTCAGAAGAGCACAGCGCTGCACACTGTGTATCTCAATCTAATACTGCACCGCATCTCAGCGTTGCTTTTGCACATTTCAATATAACACAGCATCTCAGTAGAGCACAACGCTGCACACTGTGCATTTCAATATAACAATGTTGCGCGTTTCAGTAGAGCACAATGTTGTCCACTGTGCCTAGGATATGGCAGCACTGTGCATCTCAGTATCGCACAGCGCTGACCCTGCATCTCGATATAACCACGCACTCAGTACTCTGCTTCTCAGTACCGCACAGCGCGAACACTGTGCCTCTCGATATCACAACGCACTGAGTGTTGTAGTAGAGCACACGCTGGACACTATATCTGGATATAACACAGATATAGTGTGCATTTCAATCTAACACTACGCTGTGCATTTCAGATCATCATTTCTCTCTTACACGACGCTGTGCATTTCAGATCCTCATTTCTATCTTACACGACGCTTGTGCATTTCAGAACAACATGTCTATCTTACACGACGCTGTGCATTACAGTAGAGCACATCGCTTAACACTGGGCCCTTCGATATACACAGTCATTTCTATATTACACGACGCTGTGCATTTCAGAACATCCTTTCTATATTACACGGCGCTGTGCATTTCTTGAAAGCACAACGCTTTACACTGTGCATTTCGATATAACACTTCGCTGCTGTGCATCTCAGTACCGCTCAGGGCTGGCGCTGCATTTCAGTATAGCACAGCGCTCTGTGTCTCAGTGGAGCCCAGACCTGTACACTGTGTATTTCAGTATTCACAGCACCGTGCCACTCTGTAAAACACAGCGCTGCATGTTATGCGGGCACTGTACGATGCATACCTCAGTATACCAAAGCACTGTATACTGCATCTCAGTCCACTTCAATTAAAACAGACTTTGTATCGGTCTCCAACCCCAAGCGTGTCGCCCCAGCAGAACTGCGAAACCCGCAGGGGGGGGAGCGGGCACGAGGGAGGGCTATTGGCGGGCGCAACACCGCACGCATGCCTGCCCCCCACCTCAGTAATTTGCCGCGACGGGTGCCAGAAATATAGGGGATCGTCCATAATTAAGCGAGCCCCTGATCCCCTCCCCGCCGCCCGACCGCGCTCCTACGGCTGGCTGCACGACGGTGCGATGTATGGGACTGAGTATATTACTGAGGTCATTCCCCTGACATTACCGGGCCGGAACAAAACAAACCACTCACCCCGCACAGATGGCGGAGTGCTGCTGTGTGTGAGATGACGGAAGTCTTTCTTACAAGCATACCGCGACACCCATTGGATGACAACAGCTGAGACAGCTGCCACCCAAGCGACCAGGCCAGAAAACACACGTAATCCCCTGGGCGCGCCCCTCCCCTCAAAGCATAACATTACTCCAGGAAGGAGCGCGCAAGGGAGAGGCCTGAAACAAGCCTGGAAACGCTGATCAGTCGGAGCTAAATAAGGCACCCCTGTCCTTGCTGAATCAGCGACGTCAGTGTCACGATATTGGTCACCACCGCAGCGGATTAAGCTCACGGATTAAGCTCAACCGAGTTACCAAGCAGCGCGACATTGTGCCTGCTAGCTGCTGAATGACCCACACCAATACTCGTGGGGTTGTGCCCAATTGGCACCCGCAAAGGATCGCACAGATGCCCGTATTTAGCAGCTGTGAACGTGGTGCGTGAACAGGCTCGTGGATCGGGTGGGGTATGTAGGGGCCGAACAAGAGGGAGGGGCATCGCACGAGGGCGCCCTCCCCCAACAGCATGTTGCAGCGCTCCAGTTCGGCTCCACTTACAGCCGGAGGCCCGCCATGCAGTACACTAATCACCGGATCTCGGAGCAGGCGAGGCACACGCAGCTTTTTGTGGCCCCCTGTGCCGAAACAGACCAACTTTTGTTCGGGCCTCTCAGTGAAAACCTTCAAAAATACTGCCCCAGGACAGCATTAACAGTCGGAGCCTTATCACGTGCTGGGCAGACTCATCCAGCAAGTATGAGCACACGATGGCGATAGTACTACCGCCTAGCAAATGAGCATCGGCACCACTAACATTTGCCTGCATTAATTACACCGAAGGAAGTTAAGAAAATAATAATTTGCATTTCTAGTTTTATATAGCACGCACTAGACCTGAAGGTATCAGAGCACTGTAAATGAGCACCAGATCTGTTACCGACGGCTACTGTCAAATTTGTAAGGCACGGGGAATTTGAATCCCATACCGAGACTCGAACCCGTATCCCCAGCTCTGCGGTCGACCGCCCTAGCCGTTAAGCCACGTTCTCTCCCTAATGTTACGGCATAGCAGACTGAGCATGGAAAGAATATAAAACATTTCCCTGCATATTCCACTCGAAACACAGCCTAAACAGTAATCCTTATCCCCGTGTTAGGCTGACTAACCCCCTAGCCTAACAGTCCTCACCTCGTGCCTCTTACTAAAACTTTGATAATTTTCCTACCTTGGGAAAATTCTACAGCATTGGCAGGATTCGAACCCTGGCCTGTGAGGGCTGTCCACACCAAAGGAACGAGCCTTACGTTTGAGCTATAGCTCCTTGGTAAACATGGCAGCGTAGCATAACAGTGCTAACCAACATCGCAACGTAGCCTGACGATCCTAACCTCGTGCATATGCTAGGCTGACTCCCCCCAACTGGCGGCGATGCGATAAGCGGCATAAAGCGTGGATGAATCTACTTTTGCCCAAAAGCACCGGATCAGTAAGGTAGCCACGAGGGGGAGACAATGAGGCATCGTAACAACATGAGCACAACCTAGAACATTTGCACGCCTGTTACGGGCCTGAGCACAACTTAAACATTTGCACGCCTGTTATGCCCACATTGCGACCACTTAAGGACGACATGCATAATTATGCACTCTGCCCCTCACCATGACCCAGAAGGAAAGGATGGCATACACTCCGGGGGCCCCCCGCCTTGCCCACGGAGACGGTCTTGGTCCCCGGCACACTGCACGGGTCCCCATGGAGTGCGGTAGCGGGCTAAGTGCGGGAAGCGCTGGCCCCATTATGAACTACCGTGGCACTGTGCAGCCTCCCTGCGGTGATTTTCGTCCCTTCCGACCTATAGCTGCGCTATCGACCCCAAGAGCGCAGGCTGAAAGAAGGGTGGGGGCGAACCTTGCGCTCTAGCCCCCGGTCCTGAAGCCCCGCCACCCAAGGGCAGGAGCCTGGCCTTCGTTGCCTCAATACACGCCGGACCCGCACGAAACAACGGCAAGACACCCACATGTCCGAGTGAGCACAGCCCAAACACATGGCCTGAGCGGCCCTCACCCCAACTTGCCCTCGGGCAGTCCAACCTCGTCGATGACCGGGTGAAGCCATATCCTGAGGACAGATCTAGCAATGGGGATTCGACTCATAACGCAAAACTGCCAAGACAGACGAGCGGTCCAACGCCCGGCAGTATGCCCCAATGCCCTGAAGCTTTTCTACACTCGCAGACAGGGGTTCGAACCTGCACCCTCCGTACGCACGCCAAGCGGACACTGAAATTATCGGCGCCAGCCTCTCACATCTCTACCTCTCCGTCGCAAAACCAGGGAGCCTGACCAAGTACGGAGGAGCTCTTAAATCTGCCCCTTCCCCTGAAAGCATTATAAACCAGCAAATGCTGGGCAGGCCTACCGGAAGGTGCTTCGGGGAGAGGGGGGGCAGCCACTCACCCCACTTGCAGTTCCCTCAGACGGCTTGAAACTCAGCACGAGTGAAGATGGCGGGACGGACAAACGGCGTGTCCCACGAGGCAGTGGCCACGCGTGCTCGGAGTGAGGAGAAAGAGTGTCCCGACGTGTTCGACGCAACGTCCGGAGCGGCAAAGAGGCCACCACAGCCTGTTTCTTGTCTTCTCCTGTCAGATACCTTCTGACAGTGGTGAGTTTTTGGATACCGAGGCAATAGCCTCATTACTCCATATTCGTTTGGAATTTTGTAGTCGCTGTTTAGGTTGTCTTATTGGTGTGTGACGCTTTGTCACAGTTGAGGTTGCATCACATGGTCAGCTCAGTGATGGGCCGCGGGTAGCGGTCAGTAGTGTTTGCAGAATTGTCAGCATGTTTCCTTCGAGAGTCTCGTCTTTGTCCGTGTAGATCCTTCTGTTAGTGTTGAGGTTTGGGTGCCTGCCGCGGCTAATGCCAGCCGGCAGTGAGCGGGTTTTAGGTGCTTGCCGAGGCTGTTATGCCATCAGGGCAGCGGTGAGTTTTGCGTATCTGCCGGCGTTTGCCTTCAGGCAGTAATGAGTTTTTGGATGCTGCGTTGCTGTTTCAGCTTCGCAAGGTTAGCGCTTCAATGGGACGCGGATAGCGGTCAAATGGGTTTGTAGCGATATCTGCAAGTTTCCGGATCAGTGGGTTTTCTTTTTGATCCAGTCCTTTGTAGAATGTCCTGTTGAGTTTGAGGAGATGGTCGTCCAGCATCTCGATGCCTAGGTCTCTGTGGAGGTCTGCTGTTCGTGTGAACATGGGAGCACCTGCTGCAATCCGTAAGGCCTTGCTCTGAAGTATTTGTAGGTCCTTCCGCAGCTGTGGGCGGCAGCCACTCCAAACTGGTGAAGCGTATGTCATAGTTGGTCGAATTATTGCGGTGATTACTCGCACCTTGCTCTGCATGGGCATCGACTTAGACTTCAGGAGTGGGTATAATGCAGCCAGTTTGGATGCTGCTTTCTGGCAGGTCTTCTCTATGTGGTTTCTCCAGCTGAGTTTAGAGTCCAGAGTCACCCCCAGGTAGGAGCTGCTGTTTTCCCATTTGACCTCATCCCCATTGAGGAGGATCTGTGGGTGTTTCCTGTTCAGCTTCCTGGTAAATAAGGTTGCTGTGGTTTTGCTTGTGTTCAGGGTGATCTGCCAGTCGCTGTACCATTCGGAGAGTCTGCAGAGCGATGTCTCCAGGTTCTTCGCCACTTCTTTGTCACTGAAGGATTGGGAGATGACTGCAACATCATCCGCGTAAAGGGCAAGATCAGTCTTCTTTAGGTCAGTGGGTATGTCGTTTGTGAATATGTTGAAGAGGAATGGTCCTAGGATTGACCCCTGAGGCACTCCAGCTAGAATTGGGCGCGGTGATGAACATTCTTCTCGCACCGCCACGTGAAAGGTCCGTTCTGTCAGGTAGCTGGTCAGCAACTTGACCAGGTAGCTGGGAAACTTGAGCTTGATAAGTTTGTAGAGCAGGCCCTCATGCCATACTCGGTCAAATGCTTTGGCTACATCCAGAAAGACTACTCCAGTAGACTTGTTGATGTTGAATCCGTGGCTGATGATGTCCACCACTCTGAGGAGTTGGTGATTTGTTGAGTGGTCTTTCCGGAACCCAAACTGTTCTTTGGCAAGTAGGTTGTTGCTTGTCGCGAAGTCAACGAGACGGGCAAGGATAACTTTTTCGAAGAGTTTTGATAGGCCAGATAGCAGACTTATGGGGCGGTAGTTTGCAGGGTCTCGCAGTGGTTTCCCAGCCTTGGGGAATACGACGACTCTTGCTTCTTTCCAGGCGTTTGGGAAATACTGGTGCTGCATGCACGCGTTAAATATCTCAGCAAGGTGATCCACTGCGTTATCTGGGAGCATCTTGATGGCTTGGTTGACTATTCCGTCCTTCCCTGGTGCCTTGCCGTTTTTCAGTGTTTTTGCCAGGGCCAGTAATTCGCCCATTGAGCATTCCTCAATGTGTGCAGTTTCTGTTTCCGGTGGGTGCTCCTGGTGATGCATGGCGACCTCTTGCTCAACTTCTGTTGCCAGTTTGCTTGCCTGGTTGGGCCTGAAGGATTCCTCCAGCGTGTCAGCGAAGACCTCAGCCTTATCCCTGTTGCTGCATGCCAGGTGAGTCTTCCCTTGGATCGGTGGGTTTGGTTCCTTCTTCCCAGTCAGGCGTCGGGTCATTCTCCAGAGAGAGTTGTCTGAGTCCTTTAGGTTAGCTGTAGCTGCTTCCCATTTTTCACCTCTGTGCTGGCTTATTTGTATCTTCAGCTGCCTTGTCAGCTCATTATACTTCTTCAGCAGGTCGGGGGTGCGGTTCCTCTGCCACTCTCTGCGGGCTCTGTTCTTTTCAGCTATTGACTGCTTGATGCCCTTTGGGAGATCGTAGATAGAGCATCGTTGGAGTTTCTGCTCTGGAGTGCTGCGCGCAATAGCTGTGTGGATTGAGGCTGTGAGGTGGTGGACTGCCTGGTCAATGTCTTCAATGCTGCGTAGGGGACCAGGGACCAGTGTCTCCTCCAGGCATCTCTTGTATAGGCACCAGTCCGCCTTCTTGAAGTTGTGCCTGGTGCCCTGTTGCTGGTCTTCAAGTACGTCTCCAACTGTGATCAACACTGGGTTGTGGTCGGATGTCAGCGCTGTTAGGGTTTCAAGCTCCATAGACTGGGAGAGATTCTTCATGACCACAATGTCCAGAACATCCGGTTTGTGCAGTGCAGATCCTGGATAGTGTGTTGGTTGAGTTGGGCCGGCCACTACGAAGTCCTCCTTCTTTGAGTGGGCAAGTAGGGCGTGTCCTTTGCTGTTTCCCGTCCGAGAGTTCCAGCATTTGTGCTTAGCATTGAGGTCACCTCCAATTAGTGTTGGGATGCTGGGGTCCAATAAAGCATCCAGGTCCTTTGGGGCTAGCTTGCCTGGGGGTGAGTAGGCAGCAATCAGCCGCAGCGGGCCTGCAGATGTTTGGATCTGTATGCCAGTTGCTTCAATGCTCCCGACTGGTGGTAGGGAGATCTCGTGGTGCTTCACTTTTGTGCTGACTATCACCGCTGTTCCTCCGCCCTTGGCTCCGGTGGTGCGATCTGTGCGGTATACCCTGTGGTTTGCTATGTTGAGCTTCTGGCTTCCTTGGAGGTGGGTCTCGGAAATAAGCGCTATATCCATGTCCATGGTTTCCATCAGGTGCAGGAGTTCTGCAGTTTTCTTCTGAATGCCATTAGCATTCCACATCACGAAGAGAGAGTTTCTTTTAGATTTTGCTGCCATTGCTGGTGTTTTCTTCGCCCTGGAAAAGTCCGGCGATAAGGTTCGCCACCATTGTCACCATTGGGTGGATGTTCAGGTCTGCGACTGTTTTTGCAATCTTCGCGATGAGTTCTTGCCAGTTGATGGCTGAGCCTAGCTCACAGGATGGTGCTGGGGTGGTCGCTGATGCTGGGGCGGTAGGTGATGCTGGGGCGGTAGGTGGCGCTGGGCTGTCCTGCTTGGGTTTAGTTGTGTCTGCGTATGATCTTCCATCCACACGCGCGCTGCTATGGCTGTTGGTTGGATTTCCATTTGGGATCCTGTGTGCCATTGCGGGTCTGTGAGTATTCCTTGGCCCCTGACCCGTCGTTGTCGAGTGTGGGGAAGTCGTTTGTGGTTGTGGGGGTTGGCGCTGGCCTTCCTTCTTTGCCTTCTGGAGGTAGGGGCAGCCGCGGTAGCTTGCTGGATGTGGTCCTGCGCAGTTGGCGCATTTTGCTGGTTCGGTTTCCCGGTTCCTAGTGCATTGGTTGGAGGTGTGCTCTCCTCCACAGCGTACGCACTTTGGCTTCTGCTTGCAGAAGGCAGAGGTGTGCCCCAAGCGCTGGCAGTTGTAACACATGATTGGTCCTCGTTTCCCTCTAGGTGCTTCTGTGGTGATGACGCAGCCGCAGAGACGTGTGACTCCCGAGAGGTCAGCTGGCTTCCCATCGTGGCTCGCTGACAGGGTCACAACGAAGAGGGGAAATTTCTTGTTCTTATCCGCTGGAGAGGTAATCTGCGCAATATTTTTGACTGGAAGGCCTAGGTCAGATAAATCCCCAGAGATGTGTTCAAGCGATGCGTTTGTTGGGAGCCCCCGTATTACAAAGCGCTGGGCTTTTGCAGTGGTCATTGGGAAGGTGTAATACTCCATTTTCTGGGCGGTAAATATGTCGGTCAAGCACCTGTAGTCCTCTGGGGTGGTGAGCATGATCTTGGCATGGTCCTGCCTGGGCTTGATTGTGTAGGGGGAGGCGCAGTATTCATCCAGTATCCCCACCAGGGCCTTGTGGGTGGTTAGGTTCTTCAGGATGATGGGTGGGATCCTTAGTCGCTTGGTGGGGGCTGGAGAGGTCTCAGGTTCAGTAGCATTGGGGTCTTGCAGGGGGGCGTCCCTGTCCTGGATGTTTCCGAGAGCCATATAACGGTTTGAGGTTGGAACTGCGCTTTCTGCAGGGGGAGGGCGGGCAAGCTTTGATGCTTTCTCTGGTGATGTTGGGCATGAGTCACGTCCCCTCTTCGCTTTAATCTGCCATTGCCCGTCATCTTCGGTGGCAGAGCTGGGTTGAGCCATGTCGGCCTCCATGATCAATTGGTGCAGTTGGATGGGGGAGGTAAGGCGTGGCCCTTCTCCTTCCCCTCTTTGGCGCACAGCCTGGCCCCGGTCAAGCCAGGGAGACGCAGGCCCAGCGCCTTAGAGGAGCGGGAGGGAGGGCAGAGCGGGCTGGGCCGAGTATCGATGAGCGAGATAAATCAAGTAAAGCGCGGCTAACTAGGCTGTATTCGGAGTGTTAAAATCAGTCAAGCAGTGAAAATTTTAAGCAGGCAAGCAGAGCGCAGGCGAGCAAATTGGAATCTGAAAAGTAAAATCAAATCAATCTGGCAGTGGAATGATTCTACAAGCAGAGCGCAGCAATTACAATTACAAGGCGCAAACTGTAATTATTATCACGTTTTGGAAATGGATTGAACACAGTGCAGCAATGCAAAATTGCAATCAGAGCGCAGCAATTACAAAGTAAGGAAATTAGTCAGTCAGGCAGGGCTCAGCAAGTCAAATTGCAATCAGTAGCAGCAGAAGTAACAAGCAACAAGCAGAGCGAGGAAAAACGAAATTCAGTGTAAAGCTGTTAAAGTAATGAAAAAGGCCAGATCTACCACAAAGGATAGAAAATGGCGCCTACTGCGTTTCTGGAATCAGCTGATGCAGTCGTCCGTGGTCGGCTCGGCAAATCCACTGGTCAGATCAAGTCCTCTGGGGGCCGTCTCGATCCAGGAAGCAAATGGCGGCAAATGGCGGCCGGGGCGCAGCTCCGACGTCCGAGCACCCACGAGAGGCTAGCTGGGTAGGGGCAACCACTTCTCCGTCCCCTCCTTAGTGCGCAGCCTGGCCCCGGACAAGCCAGGGAGCGCAGGCCCAGCCCCTTGGAGGAGTGGGGAGAGAGCGTGGAGCGAGGAGTGAGGGGAGGGGGAGAGCCCTAATCAGGGGCTGCCATCAGCGTTGACGATCGTCACAGAACTCGGGTCATCTGTCTGTCAATCATGTCACCACAACGGCCAGAGGAGGAGATATACCCTCTCCCTGCCAGCCCCGGACGTGCGTCATAGTTCCGCCCACCTCCACCGGGCAACCTGCCCTGAGGGGTGGCAACCATTAGCTGGGGGTCGGGGGCAGCCCTACGTGACTAAGGGCCCGCCCTCCTGATGGCCACCGGGTGGCCTCGGGCAGGCGCACAGTCCGCAGCACTATCTCTCCATCTTCTGTTACCAACAGGACAGCTCTTTGTGTTGGCGGTCCTATTCCAGACATTCAAGGTGCTGTGTGGAGGCGGTGAACTCTGGCGAATTGCAGTTGCCGTGCAGTGCTGTGCAGACACTCCTGTGCAGGGTGCTCTGTGGGTGCAGGGGAGCTCAAGGTGCTATTGGGTGTAGGGTGCACTACACTGGATGGGGGCCGCTGGGTGCAATGCACGGGGTCCTTAGATGCAGCGCCGAGGCACCCAGGGTGCAGGGCAGGGAGCGCTAGAGTGCAGTACGGGGGGCAGAGGTTGCAGGACATGGGGGCCTGATGTGCAGTGTGCGGGGCAGACGAGCTGGTCTCCGACTCCATGTTTCAGGTGCAAGAGGGTCCTGGCAGCCCGGCTCGGCGAAGCCATGCACGGCGAAGCCTTACCAGTAAAAAAATGATAACGTGAACGTCACTCCACACAACCAAAACTACACACACTAGAGAGGTGGAAACTAACCCACATCTGTGGAGTGCTGGCCAGACATGCTGCACCCGTCAGCGTGAAACAACTGCAGGGAATTCGATACCTTAGGGGCTTAACGGCCAAAGCAGCCCACTTTGGAGCTGGGGTACCAAAGTGGGCAAATCACTCAACCTCCCCAAGCCTAACAAAAACATGAACGTGTACTTGTGTAATGTAACTCAGCAGTGCGGCAGGGGCTACGCAAACATCTCACCATGGCGCTATTTGACACAAGTGATCACCCGCAGCACCCTTTAACGTCGTCGTAGACCAAAGTCAAGCAGATATTCTGTTGTAGTGTAGTGTAAACTTAAGAGCCTGAGTGAAGCCTTCTGAGTGTGTGCGCCATGATTCAGGCGCACTTTACTGTTCTTTATCAGACAAGTTGTTTTAACAGATGGATTGGGTATACTCGGGGTAGGCCGCAGGGTTCAACCCACTCAGTGGAAAGGCACAGCATAGCAACCAGCAGTTCTATCCAAAATCTACAACATGCCTGGACTCACCAACATTCCCAGGCATGGGGCTACAATGGAAGGTACGTGGCGAACAATTGAATTCCGGGCAACAAAGAAAACTGGACTCACCCTCCGGTCACGGGATGCGCAGCAGAGCATTTACGTCTATGGAGACTGAAGAGCAGGGTATGACGGGAGGGGGTCAGTCTCCTCACCCAGTCAGTCTATCTAAACTCGAGGAGTCTCCCTGGCGTACCCTGACTTTATTCTGAGCGCCCGCATCCTTACATTTCTGTTTATTTGCATTTTGTTTATAGTAAACCCGGCCCTGTGACCCATCAAGGCGCTTTAAGAGAGATCAGCGACTAAAACAAATTTACCAAGCGGGTCGGATTGAGAAACAAAACAGGCCCGGTTACGAAATAAAAATGGCACCATGAGCGAACCAGATAGCTTGATAAGTGTCCCATAGTTGCAAATCGTAGCAGTTTTGAACTTATGAAAGCATGCTGTATAAGGTGTTCTGCAAAGGTATGGCAGACTGCATGGATCTGTACTTTCTGCCGGCAATGCTTGTTTGATATTGTAGAAAGCAGCAGTAAAGACCGGCCCAGCAGACCATTAAAGGGCCACACAAAGGGCAAGAAACCCGGCTCACACAGCGACGTGTCAGGACAGTGTTTCTGGCACTGCCCGATTGCCCTACACAGGTCAGGACGGACGACCTTATTTAGCAAGATATTAACACAACATAACATGCATAAAGAACACTTCTGTTACACAATACGCATGTAGATTGCATCTACATGAAATAAAAATGGCACCATGAGCGAACCAGATAGCTTAATAAGTGTCCCATAGTTGCAAATCGTAGCAGTTTTGAACTTATGAAAGCATGCTGTATAAGGTGTTCTGCAAAGGTATGGCAGACTGCATGGATCTGTGCTTTCTGCAGGCAATGCTTGTTTGATATTATCGAAATCAGCAGTAAAGACCGGCCCAGCAGACCATTAAACAGCCACACAAAGCACAAGAAACCCGGCTCACACAGCGACGTGTCAGGACAGCGTTTCTGGCACTGCCCGATTGCCCTACACAGGTCAGGACGGACGACCTTATTTAGCAAGACATTAACACAACTTAACGTGCATAAAGAACACTTCTGTTACACAATACGCATGTAGATTGCATCTACATGAAATAAAAATGGCACCATGAGCGAACCAGATAGCTTAATAAGTGTCCCATAGTTGCAAATCGTAGCAGTTTTGAACTTATGAAAGCACGCTGTATAAGGTGTTCTGCAAAGGTATGGCAGACTGCATGGATCTGTGCTTTCTGCAGGCAATGCTTGTTTGATATTATCGAAATCAGCAGTAAAGACCGGCCCAGCAGACCATTAAACAGCCACACAAAGCACAAGAAACCCGGCTCACACAGCGACGTGTCAGGACAGCGTTTCTGGCACTGCCCGATTGCCCTACACAGGTCAGGACGGACGACCTTATTTAGCAAGACATTAACACAACTTAACGTGCATAAAGAACACTTCTGTTACACAATACGCATGTAGATTGCATCAAAGATGTGACAGAGAGCAATATAAAAGGTGTGTGCAGTGGCCTTGGATAGCCCTGAAGTGCAAACCTGCCTCCGAACTGGGATTTTGCAGGTTTGCACAAATTCACATTTCAAGATATCTCATACTGTTGTTCATTTATTTCTAAGGGCTCCCAACTTTCGCCACAAAGGGGACCGAAGTACAAGGATATAAATCATCAGTCAATCTCACCATGCGTGAAAAAGAAAAAACATATGATATTTGGCAAAAAAAGTCTGTCTCATAAAGGAAGCAAAGGCACCCATGTCCATGACTTAGTGAAAATACATTCTGGAGTAGATCAAATCTGTTGTCACAGTAAAAACAGATCACATCTGTTGTCACAAAAAACGTCAATTTCAAATGGGAAAAGGGCGTCTTTGCAGTGCGTGTGTAGCATACTAAACATAGCTACAAATGACAAGCAGTTCAACAAGGACCACAGGAAAGTAGAATAAAAGTAGTACCTCAACCACAGCTCTATCAATGGAAGCACAGCAATCAAGCTGAAAAAATCAGTACTTGATCCATACTCCGGCCAAAAGAAGAGGAAGTGAAGCCAGCACGCACAGGTCAATTAGAAGGCAGTGCTAAGAGTGACAATGAAGCCAGCGAGTGTTCAGTAATGGGTGGGCTGCAGGTCTCTTGTTTTATACAATATCTCTTGCAATCCAAACGCATACAGTTCATGTGTTGTCACACGTGATACCTAAAAAGGAACCTGAAAGTGTCCTGTGGTTGAAGGCAATAAGCAGCACTTTTATTCTGAGTCACTGAGAGTAGCCCTGGGTTAGCCTCTGTCCTGTATTACAATATTACTCAAGATACAATGTGTGAAGTGCGAAAAGTCACCTAGATCACTACTATATTAAACAAGCATTGAAAATGCAATAGGTCTTGCCAGGTCTTGTCAGGGGGAGGTGTGGCGCCGCGGCCAGGGCGACTGACGCTGGAATCTGGAGACCACAGTTCGATCCCCGGCTCCGGCGGCAGGTTAGCCCAGCACCATGTGACTCTGAACAATAACTCGCTTAATCTTCCCGACGGCCCCCCAGCGCCTAGAGACCCTTGGGTGATTGTGCGCTTTACAAATGTGGACTTTACTTTACTTACTGCCTTTAATTAAGTTAAAGCCATTTGCTTTGCTAATGGTATTGTATAACAAAGCAAATGGCTTTAACTTAATGAAAGTTGAGACCTATTGCATTTTTAATGCTTGTTTACCTTGCTGTGTCACGTCCTCAGGAATCCAGCTCATGAATCCAGCTGTGCCCTGTTGGCTACGCTGACAACTCTACCTTTTCAGCTCCTATAGCTGGGTGCTGCTGCCACCTACAGGGCTGGACAAATTGCAAGCGATCCAGATAAAAGTACTTTATATGATGAAAGGTTTCTTCTAGAGACCATCAACTTCCTGTTGTTAGATCGCCACATCTTGCACCCCGGGGAAATCGACTGGCATCTGCTTTGATCAGAGTGTCAAAACAAGGCCAAAATTGGCTCTGCCATTCCAAACTTTCTTGTGATCGAGCCACCATTGTAATTCCTGGTGCAATTCCATGAAGAACTGGATCTGATCTTAGAATAATAGACCTTTCCTTAAAGGAAGAATTTTTAACCTGTGGAGGGCACAATAGTGGAAAGAACTTGGGAAAAAAGCTTGAATTAATGAAGCTAGAAAACCAACTAATCAGGCTACCCAGCGAATTACAAAGCAATTTTTCGTGAGAACTTTGCAAACCTCATTTTTAATGGCTCCAACCTTCTGTATTTGCAAGGGTAAAGAAGTTTAAATGTATCTATGGCAAATCCCAAAAATGTTTGTTTTGAAGGAAGAACATTTGATTTTTCTTTATTTATGATAAATCCTAGATTCTGAAGAAAAGGCATAGTTTGATTTGGTTGTTGTTGAAGGATGATGTGATCCTGAGACATTGATAGTATATCGTCTACATAAATAATTAGACTAAGTACTCTGGCTCTTAGGAATTCTACAACTGGTTTCAGCAAATTGATGAAACACCAAGGGGCTGAAGAAACACAGAGCGGAAGAGCTAAAACTTTGTACATGTGGTCTCTACGTTGAAATGGAAGGACCATCGATGAGGAGGGTAAATTTGAACCGCTACATCAGATCTAAGCAGAAAATAAAACCTCCTTCTCTTAAAAGGTCTCTCAGAAGACAGATGGATTCCATCCATCTGGAAATGTGTGTGGAACAATGGCCTCGGGACTTTGAAACAGATAGTTATCCTCCCCAGGTCATAAATTAATCTATGTTAAAATTATATGGGCTACCTTACATAAAGTCAATTTAATGTATGCTGCTACTGTTCAGGATTTTAGAAATTTTGTTTGCAAGGCAAGTGACCTTCTAGCTAATATTGTATGTACTCCCCTTATCTCTCTATGCTCCATCGCATAGCCCATTCCTACTCGTGCACTCAGGTTATATTGAGCTGTTATGTTTGTACCGGTTGATTCAATGCCCATTAGGTTCCCCATGTTAGACTAATGTTCTGATTTGTTACCTTTGCCTTAAATTGTAAAGCACTCTGATATCCTTTGGGATCAAGTTCGTGCTATATAAAACTTTATAAATAAATAAATGTTGGAGCGATGAAGTGTTTCTCTCTGGGCCTGAGCTATCTTATTATTTCTCCGCCTGTGGTTTTGACATATTTATAACGCAATTATACGGGCACCTTACACTGAGATAATTTTAATGTATGTTCTTATTGTTTTTAGTTTCTAAAACGTAAAGGAACAATGACTGGGGATTGCGAAACATTTTGGTTTACAGTAAAAGCATTGCTCAGAAAACCCTTAGGATGATCAGGATACTACAGAGATGGCCTGTTTTTGAATAAGAAAATGGATTTCCTGCTCTATAAATGTATCTTTTTGTCCAAAGAAGAAAATCTTTTTAGGAAGTTTTGTTTGGGTTAAAGTGGAATAGACAATTACTCCCTCCTAGACTTAGATGGAAATAATTTTATGACTCACTTAAAAAAAAAGGGTTTGATGAGTTTCCACAGTAGTTTCAATGTGGAAAATGTCCTCTGTGGTTCCCATCCTCTGGAAGGAAAGGGGTGTTCCTCTGGTTATCATTCCAGGTGCCTCTGCATTGAGCGTATCCTCCTTATGGAGCCTGGTTTGAGAAGCAGCTGGCGGAGCAGCCCCTGCTTCTGTCAGCCCTCATGAAAAGGTTATGCTGGAGAACGTTTTTTCAGAGCTGATTGTACTTTGTACAGAAAAGTACTAACAAATCTAGAAACATCCTTGAGAAAAGGAGTTCTGTAGAGCAGGCCTCCTGCCAGGACAAGCTTCGCTGGTTGCTTGATCACAAAGTTTAGGGTCAATAAGAACGAGGATGGACCTTTGACGTTTTACTGATAAAGCACAAATGGCGTTGCCTAAAAGGCAAATAGCCCTCTCGGCCCAGCCAGCTAAAATATCAGGGTTGATAGTAACACCTTGATCTTTGGCAGAGAATGCAAGGTCTAGGAGTTTAGATAATGGAACCCTCAAGTCTCAGAGTTTATATTGACAGCCTTTTTTTGAGCCTTAAATACATTTTCCAAGAAAAACTGCAAGTGCTGGAATCTTTCACCCTATTTGTTTCTCAGTGGAGTATATTATAATTAAGGCTCCCTGTTTTTCGTTTTTACAGATTTGTTCAGATAAATACAGACAGAAAACAGTGTGTTTTCAGTCTGCATTTATTTTTAAAAGTGGATAAATACAGAAAATTGTGCTTCTTTTAAGGGACCTGTGTTGTCTTTCATGAATTATAGGCCAGCAGCTGAGCACATACACAGCATGGGAAATTAAAAAAACAGCATGAAATTTCTTTAAATAACGGCATATGTCAACATACATGTATGGTATAATACTAGTATTTACCAGTGGGTGTATTGTTATGTAATATTTGGCGGCTTAAATAGGTAAAATACGACAGACATCACAGTATGAGTGCGCATCTATCAGTTAAAAAGATATGGAAATGTACAGTTTTACAACTTCATTTAACTGCAAAACACAAAATAAATATGAATACATACAAATAACATGGCCAACAAATAGATATGGATAAATACAGACCGAAATGGCCCAAAAATATATACCATAAAACCAGGAGCCCTAATTATAATTTACTGCATTTGAGGCTTGTAAAACCAGATATCTATGCTCTCAATATATGCAGGATGGTGTAGGATACTGGAGGGGACGTGGAAGCCTCTACAAATTACTGCTACTCGGCCAGCCATTCTCACAGGCTGTGTACTCCATTTATTTATATAATTATTTATGAAGTACAAACCTCACTCAAAAGGTAGCAGTGAGGAATGCAAGGCAATGAACAATAACTACATATATACAAAATTGCAACAAAATAAAATGGGATGGAAGGAATGGTTTCTTCATTATGCTTCCAAGATTGCTTCTTTCGTAATGCTCCCAAGATTGCCATTTAGGCCTAAAATTGTGATAGGAAACCCAAAAAGGCAACTCCCAGTATTGCTAGCTAACATCTCAAAAGAATATTAACCACAGAGAACCGCACACTATCAAGTTCTAAAAGTAAATTTGAAATCCATATTGAGCATTCAAAGCATCGGCCAACATGTCCTTTTCACTGCCATGCGTTCTGATGATTAGCATTCAATATCGCTTGTTTGCAATCATCTTTGGCTAGAGCTCGGCTCCATGTTACTGTTCTTTTAAATGTATACACCTATTTGCTGTTTATCAGAAAAGCTAGCCGTCTCCTGCCGTCAAATGAACAACGTGATACGCAAACAAATGATGGACGGAATGCTGAATAAATCATACATTCACCCCCAGTCAAGCGATCTGGGTTAAATCCATTGTTCGATGCTTGTTTACGGGTCACAGAGGACCTGGCTTGGCAGTTCGGGCCGGACTGTTGCCACTAGGAACAGGGTCAAAACTGATTTGCATATGGCTGGGTGCAAACTGGGGTGGTGTGGTGAGCAAAAGAATGATGGATTAAACCCAGATCTTTGTGACTGGGGGAGAATGTTTGCATTGTGCAGCATTCCGTCCATCAATTGTTTCTTTTGCATATGTCAAATGAGCAACAGCATCATCTAAGGCCAGCAACGATGTACCTCAAACTACTGAGTTTCCAAGAAGAGTGAAGTTGGGTACTTTTGGTAGGTGATTCCAATCAAGTCTAAGGAGTTGAGCAATATTTTTTAGATTTTTTGAAGAATACGGAAGGCTTGCAGGTCAGGTAATCACTGTGAAGTATGTGGGAATCATTTGGCTTTTTAAGAGGATGTACATTATCCCATGGAGGCCGACATCATCAACTGGAGGGGTGAACTGTGGTTAAACATAGGTAAATTAAAGTGTGTTCTACAGCTATGTGGTCTGAAGTAAGCCATTCTTGCAACCAATCCACCACAGGCTACCTAATACTCTTCTCCTAACCTCTTGTCCTCTGCTTTTTTCTATTGTGCCTAAAGGTGGTTTAATTCTCACTATACATGAAATAAAATACAGGAATAAATGATTGAATAAAACCAGATTGCAAGAAAAACCAGAGACTGAAGGCTGGATGTCCTCATTTCATTAGTGGTGTTAATAATTTGTAATGCAACAAGTAGTTATCATCTCGTCTGTTATTACGAGAGTGATTTTATGCCATTCCCTTTTTTCGGTGGAAGGCACTATGTAAGGGGGAACGTTGTGGTATATAAATAAATAATACCGGATCTATTTTTGGATGAATGAATGAATAACAGATAGCTCAATAAAATAAGAGTCAAGATTCGAGGTAGTAGGAGTTTCTGCAGGTTTATTACAGCATAAGGACAGGATCAGGACAACCTGCATAGAACAGAGGTGACAGGGCCCAGCAGGACAACTGGGGCCCAGCAGGGGAAAAGAGGCCCAGCAGCTGCTGGGGCTAGGTCTGGGATGAGCGCGCTAACATTCAATAACAAAACACAGGCATATATACATAGCGCGAACACATAGCATTACATTGCAGTAGGCGTAGCAGTGGGTGGAGCAGAAGGTGTGACGCGTAGCAGTCGCGAAAGATAACAGTAAAAAGAGGTGTAACTGGGAGTATACATAGACATGTGATGCAAACGTAACAGAATATGTCATGAATGGGCGGAAACATAGGAGGGGGCTACCTAAGGAGCCGGGACCTCTAACCTAATGGTGCGCGAAAACTGGCAATGACGTGTTACTAGGAGAAGCTGGGGGCTACGAACTCTGTGCTAGGAGCAGAGACTAAAGTCTGGAGGGTCGGAGCGACATGTACCTAAACCCTATCTGGTATCTAATGTTTAGGGAACATGTTGATATAAACTAGAAGTCATGAGGGGAAAAGCTAACTTGATTCTAAGACTGGACCATGCATTATTCTACATGTAGTGCGTGATGAAGAATACTAAATGACCATTAAATACAGTATTTCTCTAACGTGGAGACGAAAAGGCTAGACAATGACGGAAACTATTGATACAGTTCAGTAGCTTAGGAATGCAGAGAGGAGGACTGAACTGATAACTGGAACTATAACATACTTTTGGCAGACTCAGAGGCAGAGCCGGGCTGCACCGGGCACTGCGAGGCAGGAAGTAAGTGAAGGGTCGAGGATACAGGTGGGGGCTGTATCGCTCCTCAGCGAGGCTTTCAGGAGACAGGAGCTGAATCTGTGGTCCGGGCCCTTTTGAGGCCTGGAAACGGGGACTTTATAATGGAATAACGTGCACACTGGGAAACGTGGCAACATTACTTTACATAGGCCTGATATTCGTAGTATTCACGAGGACTGGAAAATAGCATACTAGAGGTGGACACAACTGGAATTGCGTCATTAATCGGACATGGGGAATAACATATGCATATTGGTCATGCACACATAACATATGATGGATGAGGCGTAGGGACACAGAACATGGCAAAATTTACTTTTCCACATTCCCTCCTTGTCACTACGTTTCCATCAGGAAACATCAATTTTCATGATACCATCTATCATTTCATACAGTACCATTTGTTCGTCTCGAATTGTCTTGGAACGGGATTTAGAACGGGGCTTGGGACTAGGAATACAAGAGGTAGCACACATGCTGCAAATCGCAGGGCCACATTGTATACAGAGGCAGCAGCTAAATATGATCGCTACTGCAATACCTAGAAAGGACAGGACTTTCCATCCCCATGCGGAAATTATATTCCAGAACCAACCGGACCATGTCCAGGTGCCTGGATCTTGATGTAACAGATGGGCAATTTTATGGAGTCTGGTTATAGCTGAATAAACAGACGGCGCGTTATTTGGAATGAAAATGCAGCAACTAGATCCGATGACTCTACAGGCCCCGCCCCTATCGGCCAGTATGACGTCAAGGACGAGACGATTTTGCAAAACGACAAATCTCATAGCAGATTGTTCTTCGGTTAAGTTACCTAGAGCAGAGGCAGTCTCATTTACTACAGCTTCAAGGGTTCTTGTTAACCTACGGATCAGTTTACTATTCTGGACAGGTCCTACAAAGAAGAAGAAACCTTTATTGAAATCTGTATACTGTTCTAGAGTAGTTTCAGTATAATCGACAATTGGGGACTCCCTTCTATGTCTAATGTGTACTAGATGTGTGTTTCTGTGATAATCAGATGGGGCTAGGAAAACAGGTGGCAGTAGGAAGGCAATGTAACAGGTTCCCTCCCAATCGAGGGGCAGACGGACATATGCAGTTTGACCACAAATAAAATAAGAATGACGTGAAGCTTTGAAAATAGATTTCCCACTGTCACTATACTTGATAACAGTAGTACATTCACTATGACCTATGTGTACAGAACCATAACTACGGACACATAATTCGCCTTTGACAGGTAGTACTGAAATAGCAGGTAAGTCTGGAGTAGTATCAGACTGAACATTCAGGACCATGAAATTCGACGAATAATTACCTAAATTATATACTTCGTTTTCTAGATCTAAACCTGTTCTGTGGGGGAAACCTTGCTTGTCTGAGAAACATGTACTGTTAAGAAAAGACATATCTGTTGAGGATGACGTTAACGTGGACCATGCTCCACACGAACCATTGTGTGAGAATGGATAAGGAAACAGTGGCAGAACTCCCTTCGGTGTCTGGAAAGGGGGGAGTCGACCACACACCCAACAATTTGTGGCATTGCTGGTCTGGTGTGAGTAATGTAACATACGGATAAATGTGTTGTTGCGCATAGCGAGGCGGTAAGAATATTCGTGAGGAGGCAGATCACTAAACGTGTGCTCTACTGTAGCATTAGCAGACATATTTACATGAGGAACTGGAAAACACAGGAAAAGTGCGTAACTAGTGCAGGAAATCATTATGCTGAGAAATAATATGAAACTCAGAAAAACGATACATTGAAGTGAACTTCGACTGACTCTCTCACTATGGGGGTCTATTTTATACATGTCAGAAACAGTCCAACCGTTTCACCTAGGGGAGGACTTATACAATCAAACTGACTGACTTATTTTACTAGACCTGAGCTTTAACTTATACTCCTGTTGCGGAGTTTTCTCTAACAAGGGAGGGGTTGTAATAATGTCTTGTGCGGGACAGTCCTTTAAAACAATGTCTTGGCAATCTGTCGAATCCTGGAAATCCTTGGAAATGTTTTTGGAGACTGGTTTCAATCCTTTGAAAAGTTTTACATGAGAAAGGTGGACCCACCCCTTCCTGCCTTCCAACTTGACGGCAGTACGGGTGGTCAAGAGGACCTGACGTGGCTCCTTCCAACGTGGTTCCAGCGGACTTGATCTGTCAAAATTTCTGATCATCACAAGGGAGCCTGGAACGATTTCGTGCGGTGCCACCTCGGTATTGTCTGGAAATGCGGCGGCAACCTGTGAACGACATGAGTTGAGGGCAGACATCAAGGAAGCTAGGTAATCTGTCAACATATTACATGAAACATCGGTAATACTTCGGGGCCTAGGAGTACCCCACATGTTAGGGGGGCGGCCGAATACGACCTCGTACGGGGACAGACCTGATCTGGAATGTGCGACCATGCGCATATAAAACAAAGCGACTGGCAGAGCTATTAACCAGTCCACACCTTTGTCTTTACAGACTTTTGCAATGCGGATTTTCAGGGTCTGATTATGTCTCTCTACGAGACCGGCTGCTTCAGGATGGCGTACACAATGGAACTTCCACTGGTACCCTAACAAAAGGGAAACGTGCTTCATTAACTCTGAGGAGAATGGCTGACCGTTATCAGAATATACGACTCTAGGGAGTCCATATCTAGGGAAAAACTCACGAACCAACTGCTTGGCAGTGGTCGCGGCTGTGTAATCTGGGACTGGATATGCTTCTGTCCACCTGGACAAAGCGCATACAACTACAAGGACATACTTGAAACCTCGACATCGCTCCATCTGAATATAATCCATCTGGAGGACCTCAAAAGGGTGGTCAGGGGGCTGGAAACCACCTTGTT
The DNA here is from genome assembly GCF_964261635.1 of Lissotriton helveticus. NCBI lineage: Eukaryota > Metazoa > Chordata > Amphibia > Caudata > Salamandridae > Lissotriton > Lissotriton helveticus. The sequence goes on from NC_136057.1 coordinate 1,366,327,678, forward strand.
CCACCGGGACACTTTTACCTGGATTAAACTGACAACATATCATACAGGTGCGGACTTTCTGCTTGGCTGCAGCTCGTAAATGCTTGTTGAACCAAATGTTCTGGATACTGTCTAACATAGCTTTTTCTCCTAAATGTGCTGGACTATGTGCGGTATTGATAATGACTTGAACCATAGAGTCGGGGAGAAACCATGTGGCTCTACCCTTCGTTAGCCATCCTTGATCTGTCTGGACCCCTCCTTGTTCAGACCACTTCTTGATTTCATCGGGAGTAGCATGTAACTGGATATCTATGACATCTTGTGTAGGGTCCTTAACTGTCATGCATGTAGTCGGATCTGGAGTATGTGTCTTGTTAACTGGAATGTCTGGAGTCTGTGCGGTAAGCTTGGCTGTGCGGTCTGCTAGATCATTACCCTGGGAGATAATGTCAGTAACTTTCGTATGTGCTTTGCATTTCATGATAGCAATGGATGTCGGTAAATGTATGGCATCTAACAGGGCTTGAATAAGGAGACCATGCTGAATCTTGGTTCCATGAGAAGTCATGAAACCCCTCTCCTGCCAGAGCACTCCGAAGTCGTGTACAACTCCGAATGCGTAACGTGAATCTGTGTAAACATTAACTTTCAGGTTCTTGGCATGTATACAGGCTTGTGTCAGAGCGACTAGCTCTGCTGCTTGAGCAGACAGGGTATCAATACGGTGTGTTTCAATAACTTCGGTGTCAGTAGTCACTGCATACGCGGCGACTAGTTCTCCTGTACTAGTTCTCATACATGAACCATCCACATAAAGTGTCAGGTCAGGATCTTGTAACGGAATGTCTGTCAGGTCTTGTCTTGGCTTTGTCGTAATATTAACTACTTCCACACAGTCATGTGGGTCTGGATTTGAATTAACTGATGGTAACAGTGTAGCGGGATTCAGAACGTTGCAGCGTCTAATTTCTATGTGTGGCTGGAACAGTGTCAATTCATAACCTGTTAAACGTGCAATTGTCAAGTGCTGAGTTTGTGTTCGGTTTAAAAGAACTTCTACTGAATGTGGGACTTGTACTGTCAGGGAGTGTCCTAAAACTATGGAATCACTTTGTCTGATAGCTAGTGCTGTGGCTGCAACTGACTTGAGGCACACAGGCAACGCCTGGGCGACTGGATCTAATGTGCTCGAAAAGTAAGCACAGGGCTTGTATTGTCCTGCTTGATCTTGTGTAAGAACAGATAATGCTGTACCTTCGCGTTCAGTGACGAAAAGTGTAAAAGGCTTACTGTAGTTCGGTGTAGCTAGAACTGGAGCTTGACATAGGGCTTTCTTTAACTCGTTGAAACTAAGTGTATGTTCAGATGTCCAAGGGAGGACAGTCGATACGGCTGCCTCCTGTGTCGTTAACTGTATCAGTGGCTTGGCTAGAAATGCATACTGGGGAATCCATTGTCTACAATAAGAAGTAAGGCCGATAAAGGCACGTACCTCCTTCTGGGTTCTGGGCTGGGGAAGACTCGCTATTAACTGGATACGGTCGGGTGTCAACTGCCTACCCCTCTTGGACAGCAAGTGTCCTAAGTATACCACTTGCTGGACACAGAATTGAAGCTTCGAAGGTGACACCTTGTGCCCCATCTCGGCTAGAAAATACAGAACTGTAAGGGATGCTCGCTCGCAGTCACGTTCAGAACGGGCTGTGATCAGTAGATCATCGACATACTGGAGCAGGGCAGTGTCAGTTGGCATGTGAATGTTGTCTAGTTGTCTCTTAAGTGCTTGACTATAAATACTAGGACTTTCTGTGAAACCTTGAGGAGCGCGTGTAAACATATAGCTCCTTCCATTTAAACAAAATCCGAAAAGAAACTGGCTGTCTGGATGAATTGGAACACTAAAAAATGCATTCTTGAGGTCTATGACAGTGAAAAACATGGCTTCGGAATCAATGGCTGTTAACAGGGAAGAAATATCTGGGACCACTGGGTACTGAGGAATAATACATTTGTTAAGCTCTCGTAAATCAATCACTAATCGATATACTGGGGGTGCATTCGGATCAGTACGTTTCATGACTGGAATGATCGGAGAATTGCATACATTGGAGTCAGTTTCTACAACTACTCCTTGAGCCAGAAGCTCGTCAATAATTTTGGATAAGGCTGCTACAGCCTCAGGTGGCAATCTGTACTGTCTGATTCGGGGTAACACTACACCTGGCTTGAGAGTCACACGATGGGGTGTGATTTGCATGTAACCTACATCAGTTGGACCTCGCGCCCATAAATGCTGCGGAACATTAGACAATCTCGAATCAAAATCTCGTAATACATAGTGACCCTTAAAGTCACGTAGGAACAGACGTATTCCCTCTGGGGAACAGCAAATAACTGCACCTAATTCTTTCAGTGTCTTAATGCCTAATAGATTTTCTGGACATGACTTAGTAAGTAACAGATCAGTAGTGCGGGACAATGGACCTACTTCTAGAGTGACTGGCTTTGATATCTCGTTAACTATTGGTTTTCCTGAAAATCCAAGGGAAACATTTCTTGAGCCTGAGAGCGGAGCCCCTGGAACTTCGGCATGACTAATTGTGGTCCTACTTGCCCCTGTATCGATCAAAAACTTTCTGTCTTTCCCTAATACTTGACTGTGAACATAAGGGCCTTCTTGATCTACAGGTATCTCGATGAGAGGCAAGCCTACCTCCCTCTCTAGGCTGTTTCATGAATATGACTGGTACTCTGGATACTCAGACTGTGCATACTGGTACATCTGCGATGTAACATGCTGTGTTGCAGCAATAGGCTGCGGTACTGTAACTGTCTGTTGTGCATTCTGTGGCTGAGGAATCTGTGAAACTTGTTCTTGTCTAGGCGGACGTGGTCTTTCTTTAGTCTTACCAGTAGCTATGTTATGTTTCAGAACTGCACACTCGTTTATAAAATGACCTGGCTGTTTACAATAATTGCAGTTCCCTTTAACGGGAGCTGCAGGATGACTGGCTTGATTCGGACCCCTCTTCTGACTGTCTTGAGGAATAGATTGTGCAACTAGCACTTTCATTTTCGTGTCTTTCATACGTTTTCTCTCGTGTTCTTGCTCTTCTCTGATTCTATTCTGGTGGTACTGGAGCATCTGGAGCATCTGGGACGGAGTATTTGCTTGCCAGGTGCTTTCGACTTTTAAAACTCGGTTTTTAATTTGTGGGCTTGAATTCTCGACTAATTTGGTGACGAAAAGATGAGGGTATGACTCACTACTTGTCTTGAGACCACTATTAATACTGAAGCATTTTTCAAATCTAGAATAAAAATCACTAATATCTTCATCTTGTTTCTGTTTACAGGCTGAGATTGCATCCCAGTCTTCTTTTCTCGTTGTCAATAATCTGGGTAAAACTTGAATCAGTAATTCTGGTAATTCTTTACATTTATCTCCAAGACCGGTACCTGGTACTCGTGCCTTGTCTTCAGCTTCTAGAGCTGCCCAATCGATCTTTTTCTCTCCCACCTCCCATTCTTTTTCCTTTAACTTTTCATACACCCCTGCGGGTAACAGGACCTTTAACATTTTAATGATATCTGGGTAAGTGTATTCTCCCATACGGAGCATGTCTTTTAATTCTCTATGGAACCCTGCTGGATCTTTGTCATGACAGGGAATTAATTTCTTCATTTCAAGAAGTTCCATCTTCGATATTGGAGTGTATACAAACACTCGTTGCATTACGCCACCCGCCCCTTGGACTGGGTGGACTTCTCGTAACGGATTCTGTCTGTCTATGTAGAATGGTTTACTTTCTGGGGGTGAGACATGAACAAAATGCGGGTTCAGGAACGTTCTATATTTGTGGCGCTGTTCTAGAATGACACTAATTAAATCGGTACCTAGACCTCTCCATCTATACTGGAGTAACTCGTTCAGGATATCATGTAACGGGCCTGGATCAGAGTGTTGACCCTCATACAGAGTGATGAGGTACTGGATCATATACATACCCACCAGTCGTTGCTCGGCTGGGGGCAGTTTCAGAAACATTTGTACCACTATTTCGTCTGGAAAAGTGGTAGAATCAGTAATCCATCGGACTGCTGATCGGGCTAGTTCTTGTTCATGCATAGTACTTAATTCACTGTAACCGACTCGTGATTTCAGAATGTGATCGGTAGCTTGAAATACTTGTTCTAGAGAACCTTGTTCTGGTGCTAGATGAAAAATAGACTTGGGTTCTAGACGTAAATGACGATCTGGAAATCTGGATTTTCCTACATACGCTATTCTGGCGGGATTCTCGTTCTCTTCCTCTTCAGGATCAGAGATACTTTCTTTCTCGCTTACTTGTGCTGCTTTACGCTGGTCGTGTAACCTTATTATTTCTTTACGAATTTTCTTGTACATACTCTCCATGGCACTGACGGTCTTGTGCTTACCCTCGGCTATATTATCACTCCACCTTGTCAGGATTCTCATTTCGGCGGGATCTTTAGACGGGTAATCTTGTTCTCTTATTAGACAATTGATCAGGAACTTTAATATCATGAGCTGAATCTCGGCTTTCCTTTGAGACATAATCTCGCCAATACTTTCTGGATCATCCCCTGTACGGATGAAACGATATATTCTGTCTAGATCTTCTTTCATATTTGGCAGGGTGACTAGATACTCGGTCACTCTCCTTACACGTAAGGAATATAAAACCATAGTATATTCGCCTGGAACTGGATCATAGACACATTCGTTAAGGGCTTGCCTGATTTCTGTAACAGACTTATTACTTTTAGGAGTACGCTGTGATGCTTGAGCATGTAATTCGAGTGCTGATAAACGCTTGTGTGGCGGCGGGGTTTGAGGAGTAGCTCCTCCTGCGGCCCCTAAACTGGAGTCGTCTACTGAGGCTCTACGTCCTGGCAGAGTGGGAAATGGAACTGTAGGCTGGACCGGGGGTACCGTAACAGGTACTCCGGTGTCTGGAGGAACATGAATTACCTGGTTTACAGGGACTGGCGGAGCGCGAACAGGATTGGCATATTCTGGGACTGTGTCGTCCAGATAGGACGAAATAAAAATATCAGCTGCGGTCGGTTTGTGACGTAGCTTGGTCGGAATTAATGGTGGCGGGAAATTACTAGATGCCTCTGGAGTCGCTTTTGGCAAGCCCTCGGCAAGGAGAGGATACATACCCTTAATAAGGGCATGCCTCTGTCTGTCTGACTGTTCGGCTTTGACTTGTTCACCTATCTCGATTAATTCTCTTTCTTGAGCTCGTTCTTGGGATTCTCTACTTAACTCTGACTTTCTGACTTCCTTTTCCGTTCTTCTATGCGCCTCTTTACGCCATAACTCGATGGCATCTTTCTGTGACTGTCTGGCTTTCTTTTTCCATAATGCTTCTTCTACTCGCATGATACATTCGGCATCCCATGTACCCGATACGGGCCATCTATACTTTTCTTCTAACTGTTTGGTATACTCTACCCATAAATCTAGATACATTATGGCGCTTATGCCATGTTTCTGATACATAAAGTGACCTGGACTGTCCCTAGGTGGGACAGGAACTGCTTCCTCTAACAGACCCTTTCTAGTTTTTAACTGACGTAACTTGGAAAAGAGCGGCATGACTGAACTGTAATCTGGACACAATACAATACACAATGAAACACGAAACCACATCACACTCATACCACAACATTAAAATACATGAGGAACATTATAAATAACAGTTTGAACAGAATATTACCTGGAATACTGAGAACAGAAATACAAGAATTTTCTCGAGAACGGAACAGACTAGAGTTACTGGATGCACTGCTGTAACAGTACGGAACATACCGGTCCCATAAAGGGACGCATCAAGACCCGTATCCACCTAGGTGAACACTTCGTTTGTGAGTCTGGGCACCACCAACCCACGGACCAGGAGTCAATTTAGATTGGTCCTGTCTAGATACTACCCCAGCAATGGTACTCACCGGGCAGCACGGAACGGAAGGCCTCGGACTGGACTGGACGACGGACGACGAACTTCGGACTTCAGTTACAGGTGGGCCTCCGGATACCTCGGACCTTGGACTCTCGGCTTGGGCTCTGGTCGGGACTCGCCGCGTTCCTCCACCGTCTCGTTTGGATGCTGGACCGCCTCCTCCGTCTCCTCCGTGGGCCTGAGGGATACTTGAGCAGAAATATCTGCCACTGCGCAGAAGAGTTCCGTCACGACTGCAGAGGGTCAGGGGGTCGGCGTGGCTTCACCGACGCGTGGGGAAAGGGCAAGTCCCTGTTCGGGCGCCATTATGTGGTATATAAATAAATAATACCGGATCTATTTTTGGATGAATGAATGAATAACAGATAGCTCAATAAAATAAGAGTCAAGATTCGAGGTAGTAGGAGTTTCTGCAGGTTTATTACAGCATAAGGACAGGATCAGGACAACCTGCATAGAACAGAGGTGACAGGGCCCAGCAGGACAACTGGGGCCCAGCAGGGGAAAAGAGGCCCAGCAGCTGCTGGGGCTAGGTCTGGGATGAGCGCGCTAACATTCAATAACAAAACACAGGCATATATACATAGCGCGAACACATAGCATTACATTGCAGTAGGCGTAGCAGTGGGTGGAGCAGAAGGTGTGACGCGTAGCAGTCGCGAAAGATAACAGTAAAAAGAGGTGTAACTGGGAGTATACATAGACATGTGATGCAAACGTAACAGAATATGTCATGAATGGGCGGAAACATAGGAGGGGGCTACCTAAGGAGCCGGGACCTCTAACCTAATGGTGCGCGAAAACTGGCAATGACGTGTTACTAGGAGAAGCTGGGGGCTACGAACTCTGTGCTAGGAGCAGAGACTAAAGTCTGGAGGGTCGGAGCGACATGTACCTAAACCCTATCTGGTATCTAATGTTTAGGGAACATGTTGATATAAACTAGAAGTCATGAGGGGAAAAGCTAACTTGATTCTAAGACTGGACCATGCATTATTCTACATGTAGTGCGTGATGAAGAATACTAAATGACCATTAAATACAGTATTTCTCTAACGTGGAGACGAAAAGGCTAGACAATGACGGAAACTATTGATACAGTTCAGTAGCTTAGGAATGCAGAGAGGAGGACTGAACTGATAACTGGAACTATAACATACTTTTGGCAGACTCAGAGGCAGAGCCGGGCTGCACCGGGCACTGCGAGGCAGGAAGTAAGTGAAGGGTCGAGGATACAGGTGGGGGCTGTATCGCTCCTCAGCGAGGCTTTCAGGAGACAGGAGCTGAATCTGTGGTCCGGGCCCTTTTGAGGCCTGGAAACGGGGACTTTATAATGGAATAACGTGCACACTGGGAAACGTGGCAACATTACTTTACATAGGCCTGATATTCGTAGTATTCACGAGGACTGGAAAATAGCATACTAGAGGTGGACACAACTGGAATTGCGTCATTAATCGGACATGGGGAATAACATATGCATATTGGTCATGCACACATAACATATGATGGATGAGGCGTAGGGACACAGAACATGGCAAAATTTACTTTTCCACAACGTGGGGGTGTAGAATTATACTGGGAATTATGAAACTTTAAGTCCCAGCATGCTTAGCAGTGTTGACTTAAAGACCAAGCCTGCCAGGAAGTCACCCTCATAACTGAGGAGATGGAGTATTGTATTGTAATTGCATTAATATAGCGCTTACTACCCCTGACGAGGTGTCGAGCTGTATGCTACTCCGGGACCCTTAAAGGATTAGTGTGGAATTAGTATAGTGAAATTTGAAGGTATTTAAAGTGGTGGATAGGTTAGTCAGTTATTTGGATTCGGAAGGATAGCAGAGGGATAGAAGGGGGAGAAAGGTTTGCATTCATGACGCACTTGTAACCCCTGAAGGGGTGTTTAAGCACTTTTCTCGCGATTAGCACGATACTCCAGAACCAATAAAGGATTCGTGTTGAAAATTAGAATAGTGAAATATGAAGTAATTTAAGTGGGGGATATGTTATCAGTTATTTGGATAGAGAAGGGTAGCGGCAGGATAGAATAGGGAAAGAGTTTGTATTTATATAGTGCTTGCTACCCCTGATAGGGTTTGAAGCGCTTTTTTTGTGAGTAGCACGCTACTCTGGAACCCATAAGGATTAGTGTTGAATTAGTATAGTGAAATATGAAAGTAATTTTTTTTTTTTTTTCTTTTTTTTTAACAGACCTTTATTATACTTCGTGAGTCATACACAGCCAAGCGCCTACAACCCTGAGGCCGGCAGCAAAATAATACACATGTCATATTTATACGTTAACCTGTTATATCAAGATAGTCTCGTACGACCCTCGGCATTATATCGCAAAGTTTGAGGCCTTAAAGTTTTCACATTTTGTATACTATCAACTGTGAACTCCAAAAATACAAACTTCTTAACAAAACAGATTCGAGACTCATACAGAACACCTAGTGCATCAGTAGTATGTAAGTGATATACGGTGTGGCCATTTACACTGGGCCATATGTCGCAGATTTTCCACCAATCATTCATCATTACTGGAACAGTCTTCTTCTCCTGTATTCAATGTTAGTAAGTAGTTCGTGAGATAGCCCCAGAAATCTTTGGGCCTAGATTTTGCAGGTAGACCTTCCTCGTAGGTCTGAAGTTTATCTCTACAGCTGGTCATGTCTAGTAACCATCTGGACTTTTTGGGCACTTGCTTACTGTGCCAGCATTGTGCAATCTGTCTCTTGGCTAACAGCAGTGCTATCGCACAAAACTTACGCCGTGCAGCTCGAAGTTGCCCTAGCAATCCCAGTAGACAAATGCGTATTGTGCATTCTAACCCAACTTCCAACATAATAGATAGTACATTAATTACCTCCCTCCAGTAATCCTGTACCGCGGAACAGTACCATGCTAAATGTGTAAACCCTGCCCCTTCTCTATTACAGCGCTTACACCTGTCATCCGCCTGTAGTCCAAATTTATACATGCGCGCAGGTGTGTAGTACGCCTGATGTATAAATTTATAATGTATAATTCTTAAATTACCGTTAGGAGTGAGGAGTTGTGTCAGTGTACATGCTTCTTGCCATTCCTCTGCTGACAGTGGATCCTCAAGCCCCTCGTCCCAACGTGCTTTGGCCTTGTCCGTGGTATACGGTAACTCAGCCTGTATTGTACTGTACAGTCTAGACACCAGGTGTGAAAGATTTTGGGTGGTTATGATCATCTGCAGTGCCTCCAGACTTTCGGGCTCAGCAGGAAATGTTGGGAAGTGTGCCTGCATTGCTCTCCTAAGCCTATAGTGTGTGAAGTGGAACATGGGCGTTTTATTTTGGACATATATCAGCTCACCCTCTCCTATAAAGGAGCCCTCGTGAAACATGTCCCCCATAGTCTCAATACCAACTTGTTTTAATAGTGACATGCCCACTTTTACCCCCGTGACTGACAGTGCTCGGTGGTATGATAAGGGCATCGCCTGTGCATACAAAGGTGTCTTATGCGCTAATCGCCCCAGTTTTCCCCAAGCCTTAACGGTGGTGTCCACTGTGTTAATGTCTCAAGCATGTAGGGGCGGTCGGACATGGGAGAGGATTGATGTCAATGGTATTGGTGCCGTGTCTCCTTCCTCAATAGCAGTATGTGTGAGGTATGGTATTTCATGGAACCAATATGCAGCGTATTGTGCTTGAGCGCACAAATAATATAGTAGAAAGTCTGGAACTCCAAGACCTCCTTTGACATAAGGCAGTGTTAGCGTCTGAAGGTCCACACGTGCTTGCTTGCCCGCCCATATAAGTTTCAGTACCAGTGACTTGATATTACGGAACACCTCTGCTGGTGGTTCAATAGGGATATTATTAAAGAGGTATATTAGTTTAGGTAGTATGTTCATCTTAACGATCGCTATTCGATCTGCTAGCGACAGTGGCAGTTGTATCCAGCGTGTTATTTTATCTTCTAATTTAGAGATAGCTGTGCCATAGTTTGATCTGACAACCACTTTGGGGTCTCTATGATATAGTATACCCAGGTACCTCACAGGGTCCGATTGCCACTCCAAAGGGTATTCAATGTCTTGAGGGGCCGTCGTATCCGTCAGGGGAATAATCGAGGATTTAGACCAGTTTATAGTCAGACCTGAGTGACCCCCAAATTTAATGTATTCACGTAAGATTGGATTTAAGTGTGTGCCGGGATCGCGGACATACAACAGCATGTCGTCCGCGTACATCGATATATGGAGTGGTCTAGATGGGAACTGCAACGCTGATTCCTTGTAGTTTTGGCGTATTATGCAGGCTAGTGGTTCGAGTGCTAACGCAAATAATAGTGGCGAGAGGGGGCATCCCTGCCTCGTACCTCTCTGAATAAGGAAGGATTCCGATATATAATCATTAACGCGCACCCTGGCACATGGTTTGGTATATATGAGTGAGACCCACTGTACAAATCGTTTGGGGAACCCCATTCGAAGTAAAATAGTCAGCAGGTATTCCCATTCAATGGAATCGAATGCCTTAGCGGCATCTAACATGACTGCCACTGCTTTGGTTGATGGATGGAGATAATGTGATAAGGCGAACAGTGATCTAGTATTGTGGGATGTAGAACGCGTAGGTATAAAACCCGCCTGATCCGGTAGGACCAAATTCGTCATCAGAGGTTTCAATCGCAGTGACAGTAACTTCGCCAATATTTTAGAGTCAGTGTTGATAAGGGAGAGCGGCCTGTAGGAGTCGCACCTCTCGGGGTCTTTGTCCGGTTTGAGGAGCGCTATTATTGCTGCCTCACGTAAGGTTGGGGGTAGTTCCGACTTTTCAAACGCTGCTCCATACATGCTTACCATATGTGGGCCAATAATGTCCACATATCTCTTGTAGAATTCATTAGTGAACCCGTCGGGGCCCAGTGCTTTCCCATTTGGTAGAGTCCCAATCACCTCAGTGATTTCCTCTACCGTGATCGGTAATGCCAATAGGTCTCTCTGTCTGTCTGAGAGCCATCCTATTGCCACATTTTCTAAATATTTAAAAGTGTCTTCTCGTGATGCCATTGGTCGGGAGCGGTATAGCTCTTCGTACTCCTCCGCAAAACAGTGTAAGATGTCGGCAGCCTGCGTGTGAATTGTGTCCTCCTTCGTTTTAACACGTAGGACAGGTGCGTGTCCCTTGCCATCACAGATTTTGGCCGCCAGTGTACTGCTTGGTCTACCGCCCTCCCCATATGTTCTGGCTGAGTGTTTCCTATCTAAGTATTTAATTTCATCTTCTCCGAACGTAAGATGTTCCGAGTGTATTGTTCTCAGTTCCCCCAGGACCGTGACATCTTGTGTATTGTCATAACTCAGTTCCAGTTCCCTCATGCGTGTTTCGCAACGTGTAATTTGTCTTCGTATGTCTTTTAGGACTCCTATCGTAGTGCTCATGCATACTCCACGTATCGTGGCCTTGAACGCTTCCCACAGTAGACCCGGGTCGTCCACCATAGGTTCATTCAAGAGGAAGTATTCCTGTATCGCGTTATGGATAGTGTCCGCATAGGCCGTGTCTGTGAGAGCACTTGAGTTAAATCTCCAGTGAAAAGGGGGAGAGGAATAGTTCGGAATCACCAGCGTCAACAACACCGGATTGTGGTCTGACAGGGTCCTGGGCAGGACTTTTATATCTCTCGACCACAATGCAATGCTATCCGACCCCAGCCAGTAGTCCAAGCGTGACCAGCTATGATGAGCCGCGGTGATATGAGTAGTCCCTGGTTGATCGGGGAATTTATGTCTCCAGATGTCTGTCAGTGACAAGTCTGCGATCATGTGTTGCAGTTTAGCCCTGGCTTTTTTGTGCGGTTCCAATGATTGTGAGGAACGGTCCACCCCGTCCACCCTCGTTACATTCCAGTCCCCTCCGCAAATAATGTGAGTAGTCGCTAGTGTTTGGAGATGTGCCCATAGCTCTTGGAAGAACTCCGGGGAGTCCGTGTTTGGGCCATATGCATTGAGAAGTGTTATCTTTTGTCCACGTAGGGTGCCTGACACAATAATATATCTGCCGTTCGGGTCCCTTATCACCGTATGCACCGTGAAATTCAGGCCTCTCCGAATCAGTGTGATCACACCTCTCGAATAAGAGGAGTAGCTGGCGCTGTAGGAGGCTTCCGACCAGCGTCCCCCAATATGTGTGTGTGTGTTAGGTGCGATATGCGTTTCCTGCAGTACAGCAATGTCTACCTCCCATCGCTAAGATAAGCAAACACTTGCCTTATTTTTTTCGGCTGCGTTAGTCCCCGTACATTCCATGTGAGTAGGTTTATGTGCTTCCTATTGGTGTTTCCCGCTACCTGTGCCATCTATCCATCAGAGTGGGTGATCTAAGCAGCAGACGTCTATTAAATACATAACAGTATGTCATATCCCCAGATGATAACAACAGTACTTCACTAGTTTCCTGCACACCAATACTTCTTATCTGAACATGCGGTATCCACTTCAGTCTCAAATCTGTAACTTTGTCCCCCTGGCCCCCTCCCCCACCCACTCCAGCACCCCAATTCTGCCGAAGCCATTTACCCATTGTAAACATCCCTTATTCAACAGTGAAATACAAACAACTTTTGTGGGGATTACCCTTTTGGAGGTCCGCCTGGGGCACAACTCTACACCCAACTTAATGGGAGCAGACGACTTCCACATTTACGTTACACATGTACGCGTTATGGCTATCCATCCTGGTACCCCCCCGCCCCCCGGATATACGAGAGAGTCAAGGCAGCACCCGTTGGCCGTCTATTTCTCCATATTAACGCAGCAACTTGTGGAATTAACGCAGTACTGCCGCACAGTGTGTAATGGCTGCGCAGTTCCTGACCGGCAATGTGCGGTGACCCCTTCCGACGACCAAAAGCGCATTGCGTTATACTTTGCGGAACCCCCGGTCATGTAGACCTGTAAGTCAACATTTCAGTAACATGCAAGGGGTATGTTTTCAGTTCACTCACAAGTCCAGCCGCGGTATACACAAGTTCGGGCCAAAAGCTATGAATCCGAGTCAACAAAGACTGCAGGACATATTTCCTATGCGTGCAGCCTTCGCGGGTGAGCAAAGAAAGAGAATCTTACCACAATTCCGCCTAACTTCCCGTTCAGTCTTACTCTGCTCCGTCGGAGTCTGTGTGTTGGTCGTCTCGTGCTCGCTGCTTGTTTTGCTGCACCACTTTCTTGACGAAGTCTTGGGCTGCCTTGGGGGACAACAACACCACCGCCTTGTCTTTCCATGTCACTCGTAGTCGTGCCGGGTACAGCATGGAATACCCAATGTTCAATTCCCTAAGTTTGGCCTTAACCGCTGCATATTCCTTCCGTGCTTGCTGAACCGCAACTGTGTGATCCGGGTAGAACTCCAGGATGTTGCCTTGATGCGTGATCTTCCCTTTCTCGCGAGCCAGCCTCAGAATGGTATCCCTTTCGCGGTAGTTGAGAATTCTCGCCACAATTGGCCTTGGCGGTGCACCTGGCTTCGGTTTGGGCACTAACGATCTGTGTGCTCTTTCCACTATGAAGATGTGTGAAAACGCTTTCGCCCCAAAAATATCTCTGCACAATTGCTCTATGTAGACCTCCATCTTGCCCGTGTTGGTGGATTCCGGCAGGCCCGCAATGCGTACATTATTGCGTCTGGAGCGCGCTTCCAAATCCTCCTCCCTTGCTTTAATCACCTCCAGGATTCGCTTCATACCGGTACACTTGCTAGTCGTGGCGTGTGATTCATCTTCCACTGCTGATATCCTTGATTCTGCGTGCTCCAGCCTTTCGTCGTGTTTCTCAAGCTTGTCCGACATACCGTCCATTCTACAGGTAAGGTTATCCAACTTCCCATTGATGTCTTGTACATTTGCTTGGATAGACAGTAATATCTTTTCCATGTTAGATGTAGGTTCCACAGACGACGTCTCGTCTCCATTCGTCACTTGTTCCGCGCCCTTTTGCACTTTCTTGCCCTCGAAAGAGATTTTCTGTTGTTGTTTGTCCGGTTTTCCCATTGTAGACGGTCCAGGAGGCCCTGTATTCCCCAGTTGTCTCGCGGATCTGGAGGGTCTGGTTGACGCAGCCGTAGTTGCACTGTGCGTGATTTTTGCGGGGTACCCGTGTACTAGGTCGTCCAGTTTAGTACTTCATCGGATCGTACCACTCGGTAGGCCAGAGCTCAGTGGTCACCTGTGTTCGCCTCTTTCCAACTGTAAGACCTGGCACTGTAGTGGCAATGTCAGATGTTTGCTTAGTGTCTCATGTGCTAAGGTGACTACTCATGTCGTAGGTGCGCCTGATTTATTGTGGACGCTCAGTGTCTCTATGGAGCTACTTTATGCGCAGTCTTGTGCACGTGGCAGGGATCCAATCCTACAGGGTCTATGCCCTTCCCTGACCAGCGTCTCTTTAATGCTATGGAAATATAGCTTCACCCTTCGCGCTGTATCTAGTTGGCGCCTCCGTCCTATGCTCATGCCAGGGCCTCGATAGTAGATGTCAGTATGCGAGTTTTTATCCAGCGCTGTCTCGGCGCCTCATCCCCCAGGTGCTCTTTGAAGTATTTACTCGTACCTCATTCTCCCAGGCTGGCAGTTGTAGAATCGCGCGCATTCGACCAGCTGTGACGCGGAGCACGCACCTTCCCTCCCAGGCGTGCGGTTCTGACACAGTCTCAGAGGCGCACCCGGCAGCGGCTCCGCGGCGGGTGTCAGTGGCCCTTCACAGGTTGTTCGGTCCGGATCCCACTGAGCTCTGCAGCCTCGATCTCTTGAGAGCACCACTGTGCTGTCCCCCAGTCACCTTCCGTGTGCCTCACTCCACGTTCCCAGTCAGGGGCTGTCCCTTCAAGCCCCCAGTGTACCGGACGTCTGTGCTATAATTCGCCGCCTCTGGGTACTCATCGCAGTCTTTCGCGCCTTGCCTATGGGCGCCGCCATTTTGTCGATGTTCGCCTCCCCGGGCAAAGCGTCTTAAAGGGCCCGTTCACCATTGCGCCCAGCAAAATCACAGAAATATTTCCTGGCACATACAAGTCCACGTGCACAGCAATCACCTAGTGTCTGTTAATGTCTCTTAGGTGTCGCTGGAAACTCCGCTTCGTTATGCGCTTCACATGAACGCGGCGGGAGCCGCCATCTTGCCATCCCGCCTCCGGTGCTCCAGTACTTTTCGCCGTTTCATGCCACCAGTGCGTGTTTCGGGAGCTTGCGTTCGTCGCCTCCTGTGCCGGATGTATTCACATCCCCGATGTCATGCTTTCCAGTGGTCGTAGGGGCCAAGACGGACAGTTTATGGCGCTTTTTCGAAGCCGTCTGGCGGAGCTGTGTTGTCACCCAGCCATTCCGCCGTGCGCCCCCTAGCGCCTCCAAATATGAAAGTAATTTGAGTGGTGGATCTGTTAGTCAGTTATTTGGATTGAGAAGGGTTGGGGAGGGGTAGAAAAGAGAATAGGTTTGTATTTATATAACGCTTATAACCCTGATGGGGGTGTTGAAGCGCTTTATTGGCGATTAGCACACTACTCCGGGGCCCATAAAGGATTAGTGTTGAAAATTAGTATAGTGAAATATGAAAGTAGTTTGAGTGGTGGATGTGTTATTTAGTTGGATAGAGAAAGGTAGCGGAGGGATAGAAGAGGGAAAAAGGTTTGCATTTATATAATGCTTACTTGCTTCTGATGAGATGTTGAAGCGCTTTTTTTGCGAGTAGCACGCTACTCTGGGACACATAAAGGATTAGTGGTGAATTAGTGTAGTGGAATATGAAATTTGAGAAGTGAACATGTTAGTCTGTTATTTTGATTGAAAAGGATAGTGTAGGGATAGGAGAGTGAAGGATGTTGATTTTTTTGGGTGGAGGTCATAGCAGTAGGAGGAGATTTTTGGATGAGTAAAAAGGGGCTGTGGAGGGAAAGAGTCAGAGGGAAGAGTTTAGAAAGGTTTGTTTTGGGGATCTGTATAGTAAAAGAGATGTCAGATTATGCAAGGAGGGGTAGAGTAAGGGAGAGTCTAGAAGGGTTATTTTGGGGATCAAAGTAATGGTATGGGGTTTGGGATTAATAAGAGAGTGGGTGTAGAGGATATATTGATAGATGTATAGGGTGTGCAATAGGGTAATGCATTAGAAAGAGTAGTAGAAAGAAGTTTGAGATGAGTCAGAAAGTTGGGTTAGAAGATATATTAAGAGACATATAGGGTGAGAAATAGGGTAGTGCATTGGATATGCTGAATTAGAAGAAAGTGATGAATATATAGATCCATAAGTACATTGAAAGTATATAGATGCATAAAGGAGGAAGGTAAATGTACATTAAAGATATTGATAGAGGTACAGGATGAGACATAGGGTAGTGCATTGGATATGCTTTTCAAGGGGAAAGTAACAAACACACAGATCCAAGTACATGGAAGGTACATAGATGCACAATGGAAGAAGTACATGTAGATCAAAAATGCACCAGATAAACTCGGGTTTCAAGTGTTATTGTACTTTAACATAATTATTCTACATTTTTATACAAAGCAATACACAAAGATAGGTACATATCTATAGTAAAAATAAAACATTATATACAGGGGGATATGCTGTAAATTTCTGTTTGCCTATGGTGCTTATGTGGGGAAGAGCCAATTCTTGAGCAGTTTTCTGAAGATACGGTGGCTGTCCGTGGATCTTATTTTGGGGGTAAAGAGTTCCATAGTTTGGCTGCTTGAACAGAGAAGGATGTGCCACCCATGTTTTTTTCTTGTATCTTGGGATTTTAAGGCAGGGTGCCATTTTAGAGCGATGGTTCCTTTGTTGAATGTGTTTGGTGATTTTATTCCTGATGAAGAGTGGTCCCATTCCATATATTGCTTTGTGGGTAATACAAAGCAGCTTGAACGTTGATCTTCTGGCAACCGGTAACCGGTAACCAATGCAGGGATTTCAAGGCAGGTTGTCCCAGCTGATTAGGAGCTGAGGGCACCTCGTCACAGCAGAAACGCGGTGGCCATCTTAGGTGGGGAATAGCCTCAGTGCACCCCAGTGGCCAGTATAAAAGGGAAGGTCATGGCTCCGCGTAGCGGACGCGCCGGGTGTGTGCCGGAGTCAAGCCAGAGTCCAGCCCGTCTGTGCCCGTCAGCGCTAAGGAAGCGCTTGAGGCCAGGAACCCTATTAGATTCAGGAGCGGCAAGTTAACCTACTCAAGACAGGAATTACTAACCCTAAAGTGTCCTGATGGTAAATGCGTCAAACATAACCTCTCACACATGACTGACCCTCTCGCATGCTCGTGCGGCTTCGCACTACCGACCCTTGCCCTGCCATTACCCCTCATCAAAACCAACCCTTTTACTATTAGAGTAGGCCAGCTCAATGTGAGATCGATGCAAAAACACTATTCGGAAATCCATGACCTACTGTCCAACCACTCCCTCGATATACTTTTTCTTACAGAAACATGGCTCCGGGATGACATGGACGCTGTGATAAACCTGGCCACTCCCACAGGGTTCACCACTTACACCCTGAATAGAAACTCCAGGGGAGGTGGGATTGCGATCATGGCCAAATCTCACTTCACCTGTCAGCTAACAAAACTGGAAGTTAAAGACTGCGAATGTACACCCTTCAATATTAAAATCAACCCTCAGTTCAACCTCGTGGGCCTTTTGATATATAGACCCCCGGGAGCAGTCGCAAACTTCACAACCTCGCTCTTGGAGAACTTATGCTCGCTGATCACCGAAACCGCGAACTTTACCATCATCGGTGATCTCAACATCCACTTTGATCTTAATGCAGACATTAAGATCAATACCTTGTTAGCCGACCTTGCTGACTTCCAGCTAGGCCAACTGGTGAGCGGCCCCACCCACAGTGGTGGTCATCTTTTAGACCCCATCCTTTCGAATTTGACCAATGTACTCGTAGAAACACCTATCCCTATGACCTGGACCGATCACTACTCAGTGGTTATGGCAGTACTCTGTAAGGAAGTCTCTATCACTAAACCCGTCCAGCAGGTCCGGAGAAGACCCTGGAGGAAGCTCCGCCTGGAAGATTTCCACACACTTCTTACAACCAATCCTCCCCACCCCAGCAATGACTCCGACCTAGGGTATGACCAATTCTGTGATTGGATCAACCTAGCCCTTGACACCCTGATTCCAGCTAAATGGATCAAGGCGCGTTCCCACAAATCTAGCCCCTGGTACAATAAAGAACTCTCCGCGCAAAAAAAGGATTGTTAAATAGCCGAAAGAAGATGGAGAAAAGATTACGATCCTGCTCTCAAAATTCGTTATGTCCAGTCACAAAAAAATACCATCGTAACATATGTAGAACTAGAGCAGCACACTACGCAGCTGAGATTAAAAACAGCCAGAATGCTTCTAAAACTATCTTTAGAATTCTCAAAGAACTCAGCGCCAAAAAAACTGTGTATAACCCTAACACCTCATCTACTCTGTGTGACAGCATGGCATCATTCTTCATGGAGAAAATCCAGAAAATCTATAGTGCCTTCCCCGCCTCCCCCCACCTCACGCCCTCTACCGACCCAAATAAACCCAATCTACCTAGCATCCCGGCACTCAGTCAAGAAGACTTCCTCAATATCTGCAATAAAATCAAATCTGGCTCACCTGCAGATCCCCTTAAATCTGAAACTTTTAGAGAGGCAGATTGGACAGTCCTCGGCCCCCTCAGAGACATTATAAACCTGTCCTTCTCGACAGCCATCATCCCCACTAGATGGAAGCAAGCCTGGGTCTCACCCATAATAAAAAAGCCCAGTCTGGACCCGACCATGCCTGAAAATTTCAGATCGATATCTCTCCTCCCTTGGCCAGCCAAAGTAGCAGAATCCCATGTAAATACCATCTTGACCAAGTTTCTGACGTCAATTCCATCTTGGACAGGTCGCAACATGGATTTCGGGCTGGCCATAGCACCAAGACAGCCCTCCTCAGTGTGATTGAACACCTTCCGACCATCTTAGACGCCGGTTGAACGGCAGCACTGATTCTTTTAGATCTCAGTGCTGCCTTCGATACGGTGTCACACGAGGTGCTGTTGTTCAGGCTTAAGGAGGCGGGGATATCAGGGTCTGCCCTGGACTGGTTCAAGGACTTCCTATCAGGCAGATCGTTCCGAGTCTCCACCCCCCCTTTTCTCTCAAAAGAATGGCCCATTGAGCAGGGAGTGCCCTAGGGGTCGGCCCTCAGCCCCACCCTGTTCAATGTGTACGTTCAACCTCTGGCAGAAGTAGCCAGGAGGAGTAGCCAGAATGTCACTCGTGTCCTATGCTGACGACACCCAGCTAGTGGTGGCACTGAATGACGAAAATGGTCTCAGTGCTCATAACAGACTCTCGTCGACATCACTAGCTGGATGACGGCGAACTACCTCCAGCTTAATGCAGGAAAAACTGAAGTTCTGTTGGTGGGAAAAAAGACAGCTGCCTGGGGAAACAGCTGGTGGCCAGAAATCCTCAGCCAACCCCCAGAGCCGAAAGACTGTGTAAAAAATCTGGGAGTCTGGATAGACTCTGCCCTGAACTTCGCCCACCATACCAAAAAAGTGGCGGCCACTTGCTTTGGCATTTTACGAAATCTTAGGCCAGTATTAAAGTTCTTTGACCATCAAACCCGCCAGCTGATAGTTCAGTCTGCCATCCTCTTGCGGCTGGACTATGCCAGCTCCCTTCTGCTAGGGGCTAACGTAGCAGAGAAAACCAGACTCCAGCGAGTCCAGAATGCCGCCGCCAGGGCCCTGACCGGACTTCCCCGCCGTACGTCAGTGGCGAGCGTCATCACAAAACTCCACTGGCTCCCAATGGAGAAAAGGATCCATTTTAAAACGCTTTGCCTATCATTCAGAATTTTAAAAACTGCCTCCCCCCCCATGCTATGCCCACTCCTTTCAACTTACGTTCCCCGACGCGCTTTGCGATCTGAAGGACGGAACTTAGCGGTCATTCCTCGCATCAAACTAGCTAGGATGGGCGGCCGTTCATTCAGATACCTGGCCGCAAAACTCTGGAACGGCCTCCCGGACCAGATACGAGGTCTGAATGATCTGCTATCCTTCAGAAGAGCCATTAAAACACATCTCTTCGGTTAAATCGGTATTTTCTCAGCACGTTTCCCCCACCTCTGTCATTTTCTAGCTCTCATACAGAAAGCGCCGGGACGCCCCTTGGCTGGGGCAGCCGTGCGCTATACAAGCACATATAACATTAACATTAACATTAACAGGTGAGATGTGGTCTCACGGTTTGATATGCAATAGTAGTCTGGCAGCCGAGTTCTGAATCCGTTGTAATCTTTCCATGGTCATTAAAGGTGATCCATGGTAGAGGCTATTGGCGTAATCGAGACAACTGATAATTGGGGCGTTTCCAATGTCTTTGGGGCATTCCAGTTGAGGGAGTATTTGTGTGTCATCTGCATAGTTATAGCACCTGAGGTGAAATTGATTGGTCAGTACCGGTAATTACTTCATGTAGAAAAGCATGGGCGAGATGATAGAGCCTTGAGGGACCCCTGCTTTTGTGGAGTATGGTTTGGATGAGAAAGGTGGGGTATGGATGACATTAGTTCTGTTTCGAAGGTAGGACCTGATCCAATCTAGAGCAGTCCCCTCTATGCCGGCTTCATAGAGTCTTTGTTTCAGAGCGTCATGGTCATCCGTGTCAAAGGCAGCAGAGAAGTCCAAGAGGGGAAGAGCAGCAACCCCGTGCTGTAGTTGTCAGGGTTCAGCGGGCCCAAGTTTGTTTTCTTCAGTAAAGGGTGTATGTATGGCTTTTTGAGTTCTTCTGGAAATATTTCGGTAGTTAAGGAATTGTTGATAATTCTTCTTACTGGAGTGGCAGCAAAGGTTGTTAAAAGAATTGTCTTGAAAGTTTGTAGTGGACACGGGTCAGAAGGGCTGCTGGCAGGCCTGCTTGCTTTGACCAGGTCCATAAAGTCATTGTGTGAGATGTGTTGGAAGGAACGGAGAGGCTAGGTTAGAGTATTCTTGGATTGTTGTTTTGTCAAAGGGTAAGTGCTGGTGCTTTGTCTCTGTTTTAAGTATGAGTCTAACGTGTCTGCTTTGTCAGTGTAATGATTTGCCAGTTTGTCTGTGAAATCTTGAGTAACAGAATGAGTTCCTTCTAGGCAATTTGGTTTGCGAAATTCATTGAGTGTTTTATAGAATTCTTTATTTGCACATTTATCATTTTGAATTCTGTCTGAATAGTACCTTTACTTAGCTTTTTGATAGCTGACTTGTATAATCTGTTAATTTTCTGTAGGTGCAGTTTGTCTTGTTTGGCGTTCGTTTTGAGTAAGGTACATTGCAGCTTTCTAATTTGTCTTTTTTATGTTTTTTATCTCTATGTTTCTCCAATGTGCTTTTTTTCTTTTGATCTGTTGTGTGGTTTTGAGTGGTATCAGGATGTCAACAGCTTCCTGTAGTCACCCATATAGCTTTTGAACAGAATTGATTGTTTCCAGATTTGTACTGGATGTTAGTTGTGTTTCTAAGTGTTCCAAATTCAGTTTGTTCCACGGTCGATAGGTGGATGGATGTAAGGTAGTTTTAGGTGGGTCGCTTAGTGTTGTTTTATGTTGGAAAGAAAGCAAGTGGTAGTCTGACCATGTGACTGGATTTATAGTTTGAAAGGTAACAAGTTCGGGATTAGCAAAAATTACATCTAGGATATGTCCAGCGAAGTGTGTGGGTTTGTGGACAATCTGATGCATGTTTAGTGCATCTAGGCCAGTGATTATTGTTTTTGGATGGGTCATATTGGGTTTGTCAAACCAAATGTTGAGGTCACCCAGAAGGCATAGGTTGGAGTGTATTGATATCAGGTTTGAAACTGTGTCTAGAAGTGCATCTAGGAATGTCACCTTTATAGGTGAAGGTCTGTAGAGGAGCAGGAAGTTACAGGAGGAAGACAGTGTAGGATTGCATCTGGTGAGAAAAGCCTCACAATTCTTTATGGTGATGTTGCCAATTTAGCTGACCTTGCTCACACAGGAGTTCTGCCATTTAATTGGTCCAGAGAGGAAGAAGCCTGCAACAATGATTGCAACATGTATTCACGTATTTTATATTAGTGCATGTTCCTAGTTAGATTCAATGCTTTATCTCCACTCCCTGCCTACCTTCTGGTCCAAAACAGACGGTTGTGTCCACTGCTGCTTCTATTTCTCCTTATTTTCTTTCAATGCTTTATTTTTACAGATAACTACTGCAACTGTATGATCACTTACTAGTATTACTGAGATTCTGACGAGTTTCATGAACTAGTCTTTATGGGAAGCTTGGCTGCTTTAATTTGGCTTTGAGCTTCATGCTCCTTTAATCTCACTCTTTTCATTGTAACTTCAACTCTTCATGGGGTCTACTAACTTTGAAATTCTGGTCTGATGTCTTAGAATTGGATTTTATTCCTTTGTGGTATGCGCTTGATGCATGATTTGTCTAATTTGTTTCTAACTAAACCTTTTTATGAAATGTATGTAAACTTATTTATGAATAAAAACAATAGCAAGATATTTACTAATCTCTTTATGAGAATAAAGCTTTTAAAATATATTTAAACTCTCCTTTTTGAGTGAACTTGGGATTGTAATTAGAAAATCTGATGCACACAGAAATCACCCAGTGTCTACATGACACCACCTTAATAAAAATATTACAAGACCAGCAGGATTCCTAGAGGCCTGCGTTTGGCCACAAAACCATTGCTATTGAAGCTCTACAACAAGTTAATGGATAAATGGTATGCCAACTGAACCAATTTTCATTAGATCTCATACTTCTGATTACTAAAGAGCTATCTCAGGTCCTGATTGGATTAGAAGAAATCTCTGAACTCAAAAACACCCTGGAGCTGAGCATGGAAGCAGATATTTGGCAAACAACCTTGAATGATAATAACTCAAAACTTGATTCATATGCCAAAGAACTCATTGAAAGGAAAATCCCCAAATATAATAGAGATACCATAGACTACAAACTCGACAAAGTTTACTCTTGGGCTGAGGTATATGCCCAGAAAAGAGAATTCCGTAAACAAACTACTACATCTTCTGAAGAAAGCATCGCTACCAACAGTGAAATACAGCCTAACTGGCTGCCGGTCACAGAGAGAATGTATCCTGCTGAGAAGCAGATGAGGTGTATCATACTTGTGGCTAAAAAAGACACCTTTGTGGCGGACAAGTACAGCATTCAACCACCCACCAACAACATTGACCAACTACAACAGCAGAAGCCTAACAATACCCGCAGGGGAAGCAGACAAATGCAAAGGAAAGCGTGACTTCCAGGAGTCTAATGAAACACTAGTCATAAACATCTCATCAACACGGCTAACCCCTTTACAGACATCTGTCCTCAATAAGGGTATGTCTTTTGTTACAACGCATCACACTAATGCACTGACTACCAAGGTATCTTTATTTAAATGTATGCGCAAACTGTGATTGCGGCATTTATTTGGGGATTTGGAATCTACATCAACAGGTGGGGAGGAACCTCAGTACTTGGCATTCAACCTGAAGAGCATTGTTTTAACCTCCCACATCACACAAAACTTTGGATACATTTGAGACACTTGTGAAAAAAGACATACTGAAGGAGGATTTCTCAGCCCCAAACCATAGAAACATGTCCAAATGTGAAAGGGATGCCCTGAGTTAAATAATCTTGAATAATATTCTCACATTTCTACCAGAGGATAAAGGGGCACCTTGATTGTAATGGATCAGGGTTTTTATGAACAAATGGCCTCGAACATATTAGTGATGAGCAGACATACCTGTTTCTGAATCAGGATCCCACTGTGTCATATATGAGCACCCTCAAACTGATGTTAGACAAAGCTATGGAAATGGATTGGATCAGTACTAAGACTAAACAATTCTTGTTCAGGGATTACTCAAGGAGGTCACTCCTGTATATGTTACCCAAAATATACAAGAGTTTAGAT
The DNA here is from genome assembly GCF_964261635.1 of Lissotriton helveticus. NCBI lineage: Eukaryota > Metazoa > Chordata > Amphibia > Caudata > Salamandridae > Lissotriton > Lissotriton helveticus. The sequence goes on from NC_136057.1 coordinate 1,366,351,646, forward strand.
GATCCCCCATTCAGACCTTTTGTTTCTGAATACAGTTCGATTCATTAGCCACTTGGGAGGTATCTTGACAAATTTCTTCAACCCCTAGTACAGGTTAGTACATATATGTTCAAGACCCACTGATTTTTTTAAACAACTAGAAAGTGCGAAGATTGATGACAGCAAGGAAACATGGCTATGTATGATGGACGTGGTTTCTTTATACAAAGCAACATCCCACCAAGAGGGGATTGATGCATTGGAATGGGTACTAGTGAACACAGATAAGATAAGAGAAAATACGATTTTCCAGTTGGAATTACTTCATTTTTGCCTAGTCCATAGCTACTTCAGCTAGGAATACAATTTTTACTTGTAGAGGAATGGGACATCCATGGGTTTTTCTGGGGCTCTCAGTTATGCGAATATCTTTATCTCCAAGTTTGAGGCTGACTTATCAATCGGATGTATGGATGAAACCTTTGGTGATGTACCGCAGATACTGTCGGACTTGCTCTGCTCCCGCACGCAGTGGTAGAAGTGGGCGGGATCGGAAGGGCACGGTGTGCCCCTACTTTTAAAAATTACTTCAGTCCGTTCCCCTACTTCTTTCTTCAAGAAAATCGTCCCGGGACGGCAAGAATAGTCCGACTTAAAAACTGAAACTTTTTCATTCTGCTTCAGGGGCTGCTCGCACTTCTCTGTTGAACTCCAGAGGCTGCAGAAGCCTCTCCCTGAGCTCGCACACACCGAGGGCAGGCTCATTGTCATTCCGATTGAGGCCGATTATCCTCTTTCGAATGACAATGTGCCCACCCTCTCCCTTTAGCATATCATGTGCCAGTGAGATTGGAGTTAGTGATTACAGAGGAGCTTTCCCCCAGCAGAGTACTGTGGGGAGCTTGCCCCCTTGTGTCATTTGTCAATGTTGTACACAGAGTGAGCTGGGCAGGAGCAGTGATGAGACAGAAGAGGCGATAGGAAAGGAGAGGTAATGGGGCAGGAGAAGTGACAGGGCAGAAGAAGTAACGGGCAGGAGAAGTGGCAGCGTAGGAGAAGTGACAGGGCAGGAGAAGTGACGCGCAGGAGAAGTGACGCGCAGAAGTGACGGGGCAGGACAAGTGACGGGGCAGGAGAAGTGACGGGCAGGAGAAGTGACGGGGCAGGAGAAGTGACTAGGCAGGAGAAGAGACGGGGCAGGAGAAGTGACGGGGCAGGAGCAGTGACAGGGCAGGACAGGAGCAGTGAACGAGGCAGAAGCAGTGAATGGGGCAGGAGCGGTGAACGGGGCAGGAGCGGTGAATGGGGCAGGAGGGGTGAATGGGGCAGGAGCGGTGAACGGGGCAGGAGCGGTGAACGGGGCAGGAGCGGTGAACGGGGCAGGAGCGGTGAACGGGGCAGGAGCGGCGAACGGGGCAGGAGCAGCGAATGGGGCAGGAGCAGCGATAGGGCAGGAGCAGCAACGGGGCAGGAGAAGCGACGGGGCAGGAGCAGTGTTGGGGCAGGAGAGGTGACGGGGCAGGAGAGGCGGCAGGAGAGGCGACAGGGCAGGAGAGACGACAGGGCAGGAAAAGCAACAGGGCAGAAGAAGTGACGGGCAGGTGAAGTGATGGACAGGTGACGTGACGGGCAGGAGAGGTGACGGGGCAGGAGAAGTGACGAAGCAGGAGAAGTGATGGGGCAGGAGCAGTGATTAGGCATGAGCAGGAGCGGTAACCAGGCAGGAGCGGTGAACGGACAGGAGCAGTGAATGGGGCAGGAGAAGTGATGGGCAGGAGAAGTGACGGGCCAGGAGAAGTGACGGGACAGGAGGAGGAAGGGGGGCAGGAGAATTGACGAGGCAGGAGCGTTGATCGTGCATGAGCAGGAGTGCTGACTGGACAGGAGCAGTGAAAGGGCAGGAGCAGTGAAAGGGCAGGAGCAGTGACGGGTAAGGAAAAGTGACAGGGCAGGAGAAGTGACGGGGCAGGAGAAGTGACGGGCAGGAGAAGTGATTAGGCATGAGCAGGAGCGTTGAATGGGTAGGAGCAGATAACGGGCAAGAGCAGATAACGGGCAGGAGCAGATAACGGGCAGGAGTAGTGAACGGGCAGGAGCAGTGACGGGGCAGGAGCAGTGACGGGGCAGTGAATGGGAAGGAGCCGGGACGAGGCAGGGGAAATGACAGGGAAGGAGCGGTGATGAGGTAGGAGAAGTGACCGGGCAGGAGAAAGTGACAGGGCAGGATAAGTGACTTGTACTTATGTTCCTTGCCTATTTATTTATATACTATTGCCTGACATCCACTGATTTGTCTGCAAAGCATACCTGTTCCCCTTAATTTTTGTCTTGAATTTTGACCTGCTGTCCTGAATTTTTGTTGTGAATTTTGACCCCTTGTCCTGAACTTTTACACTCACCATCCTGAATTTGTGCACATGCCAGTTGGCCACCCTACTCTGCAGTGCCCACAACCTCCTCCCATGTCCCTTCTATCTAGGGGCCTGCAAAGCAACACTAAAAGGGCCATAAGACAACTGTGAATTAACTGGTGACACAACAGAGCAGAGCAGATTGTTGACAATGCAATATCGGCCCTTGATTAGCAGTGGATTCCTGAACAAGGAGTGTAAAATCCTCTCTGTAGAGGATGCTGTGGTGCAGGGAGGCACACAAACTAGTTTATTTTTTAAAAAACTGACTACACTGAACGGGGTACCTGTGCACACTAATCTGGAAACACAGTGATCCATGACGTTTATATCTAATAAGCATACATATCTGCAGTATTGCATCGAAAAAGGCAACTATGCCGGACTGGCCGTTTCAGGCATCAGGTGTTTCCCAGGGCGACTCGAAGGGTAGGGGGCCAGTTTGGTTTGGTTGGTTTTGTACAAGTGCAGGAGTTTTAAAAACACTGCAAAGTTCTTTGTATATTCAGCAGGTTTCGGTCAACAATACAAGTGCCAAGATAACTTTGGTGATCAATGTACCTGCTGGAGAGAGATGGGAGCATGTTTTGTCTAGTGGCTGTTTTACTCACCTAAGGTAGTGCAGAGGGGTAATATGCCTGCTGGAAAGAACGTGTACCATGCATATCAAAGAGCAATATTTTATGTGCATAGTTCAGTGGCTACTGCTTTGTGTTCACTTCACGAATGAAAGGATACTTGAATACATTTGGCCTGGCAGTTCGGGCTGGACTGTTCCCATTGGGCGCAGGATCAAGACTGATTTGCATATGGCTGGGCCAAACTGGAATGGCATGGTGAACAAAAAAAGATGGATTTAGGCCCAGATCTCTGTACTGGGGTGAATGTATGACACTGTTCTGCATTCTGTCCACCGGTTGTTCTTTGTGCTATATTATGATTGAGCAGCTAGCTGGCTGACATTAATATGAAGGAGCCTTTGTGGGTTTCCGTGAGTCTAGATTCTCCTGAGGAGTCCCTTTCTCTTCTGATCCCTGCTTACACACACGTGTACAGGAGGAGCCCTGTATTCATGTCCTCAATGTTTGAGACAAAATGGATTTCTGAACAATGAGAGTAAAAGCATTAAGGTAACATGTTGTTCCTGCTTATATTTCACACACTTTACATAAACCTGTATTCCCTATGAGTGTTTGCTTTTTTCTGAATTAAACCTCAAATAAACATGTTTATCCATTTTTTTTATTAAATAACATTATAAGCTGTAACTGGTCAGTGAAATGCTAAACGTACTAAAAATGGTATGTTTTGCTATTTCTAGCCACACCCCTGACTCCGCCCATTGATCCAATCTTTGGTTATTCCCGCCCCCTCATTCTCCACCCACAGTTTCCCTACTTTTTTTTCCCCACTTCGACCACTGCCCGCACGCATGTGCCCGATGGGAGGAGCAACCCAGGAACAAAAGGGGCTGCAGAGAACAGAAGACCACTTTGCGTTCTAGAGGACGGGTGCATGTCTCACGTCCTGCCTCGCTGCACTTACCTGACTTCCATCTGGGTGGCTCCACGTCCTTTGGAGTTTCTCTCTCTGTGATCCTGTTCCTTTGCTCGGAATGCACCCGTCACCTCGGGGGCCTTCTAACCCTCTTCTTCACTGCTGAATTCATCCGACGCCGCAGGGGCCTTCAACTCCTTCCATTAGTTACAGTGGTTTAAACTGACGCTGCGGGGGCCTTTAACTCCTTCCGGTTCTTACAGCGGTTCGTCTAATGCCGCGGGGCCTTCAGTGTCTTTCCTTAATACGGCATTTTTCCTGAAAATACAAAGAAAAAGAAAAAACATTTATTTTACTTTGCATGAATCATACATGGTAATATCTGAGTTGGTCTCCTTGGTGTATGGAGATTCTGTTCCCTTGCTGACATTGCTTGATGGCTATAAGTAACAAACAACCATTTGCAATGCAACGGTCTTGCCTTTGCAAAAGTTAGAGCTATTGGCATTTTAAATGACAACCTTTTTATTTAAGTGTTGGTTTTGAAAACAGATAAATAAATGGCATTGTCATTTACAATGCCAATAGCTTAATCTCTTGCAAATGCCACACACAAACACATAGCCCACCCCACACACACAGAGAACCCCACACACACAGAGCCACAAACACACACACACAGAACTCCACACACACACACACAGAGCCACCCACACACACACACAGAGTCACCCACACACACAGAGCCCCCCACACACACACACAGCTCCACTCACACACACAGAGCTCCACCCACACACACAGAGTTCCACCCACATACACAGAGCTCCACCCACACACACAGAGCTCCACACACACACACACAGAGCTCCGCCCACACACACAGAGCTCCACACACACACACAGAGCTCCACCCACACACAGAGCTCCACAACACAGAGCCCCTCACACAGTCAGAGCCCCCACACACAGAGCCCCACACACACACAGAGCCCCACACACACAGAGCCCCACACACACACACACAGAGCCCCACACACTCCTGTGTACTGGCCCTTTTTGTACCCCCTGTACTGATGTTTAAGCAGTCAGTGTGTTCCAATCTTTTTTTAACCATACCCTGGGTTGAGGACTGACTTGGCGATTGCTTGAATATTTGGTTACAGAAGCCCTGATGAAGTATCTGGTTATTACCGCACAAGACGAAACATGTTGGCTGGCAAGAACTTCATCTGCGAAAGAATAATGCCAATAAAGAAGAATCGATCGGACAGCTTTCACTTCCTGGTGATATCTGAAGGAGTGGTTGTGATTACTGTTGGAACTGGGGATTCTGGGGGCCTTTGTGTGGGAGCTCCTCCCCTTTGCTGAGCACCCTATCAAGTTTGCTGTACAAAAACCTTTCACTCTTTAGAACTTTGAAGCGTCTTTATCATATTTTAAGTTGACATTTGTTGTACAATTTACATGCCCAGTGTAGTGTGTGTGAGAGCCACGCCAGACCTCGGCTCGCCCTATAAACCTGCTGGCTTGCCTCTAAAACAATGGGCACACGCGTTTGTGCTAAATTTCTATACATGTGGGATGAGTTAAATGTGCACACAATTGTTGTTAGCAAAAGTCACTAGACCAATGACTTCATTGCCGATTTGTGACTTAGAGATTGGGTTCTATCTAGGCTGCCCATTAAACAAATGTCTGTGATACCGTGCACCGACACAAGAAAGACGCGACTTTGAAACAGGCGGAGCCGTTCTGGCAGGACCACTCAAAACTGTCATGTCCTATTTAGCCTGAAAGCGCCTAGAAGTGCTTCACTCCTCAATGTAGCGCTACACGCCTCTCTTTTCATTCTCAGATCGCCACGCTGAGCGATATGGGGGTGCAATGGTTAACATGCGAGGTCCATGCCGCGCTCAGCACGCAGCAATGGGCGCGCAGGTAGCGCCCACCAGAAACCGAGGCGCTACTACAGTGCCCATGCCAGTGCTCTCGTCTTCCCGCGGGTACATCTGGCCCACCCACGCCCTCTTGGTATCCTGGACACCCCGCGGCTGCCCTGCCAGACGCCCCCTTCTGCTCTGAGTGCAGAAGCCCCCGCTCTGGGCTCTGGTGGGGGGCCGCCTCGGCTCTTTGTCTGCGTGCAGCTGGCTCTGTTGTGCCGCCTTTCTTCTGGAACACAGTGTGCTGTCATCATGTCCTAACACGGGGAGATGGGGATGAAGGGAGGGGGCGAGAGCTCCAGGGAGGGGCGCTCAGTCTGCGCTGTGTACGGAAGAACCAAACACAAACACTTGGAAGCGCTGGTTTCCGGTGTGACATGACGCAGAGACGGGGACAGACGGCGTGAGTCACCGGATGGCGGATGCAGTCGGAAGCTGTTGCGTCAGACCAACAAGAGGGCCAGGGGCTCCTCGCAGAGGCGAAGCAACGCCCCCCCACCCAGCCCGACAACCTAGGATAGAATTAAAAAGCTTTCTCTTCAGTCACAACCTGCAAGGTTGCCATGACTCCGTCACTTCCGCAGTTCTATTAGGATGTGCTTTTTTTAAGATTCATCCAAATATGTGTCACCTATGTTATGTATTAATGTCTGATTTGTTGTATACGACCAACTCTGCCACCTAGCATCACGTGCTAAATAATAATAGCACTACGTCGTGTGTCATTGTACTGTGTTGTATATCAGCAGAGGTGCAACTAGAGCCAAATTTCAGGGGCGCTCCACATGACCACGTTTCTCCGAGGCGAGGCAGGAATGCCTCGGAGAAACGCAAGGTCATTTTTGGGACAGAGGAGCGTGTTTTCGTTCTCTCCTCTTCCCATTGGCTGGAATGTTAAATTCCAGCCAATGGGAAGAGGAGAGAAAGTAAACAGAAAGAAACGAAAAAACACACTCCTCTGTCCCAAAAAGACGGGGCTTAAATTGAGTGACGCCCCTCTCCTCCAATGGCTGGCCTCCGTTTAGGAAGCCAGCCAATGGAGAAGAGGGGCGGGTTCAAGCCCCACTGTAGGAAAACATTAAATCTCTAACTCCGCCCACACTGCTTACGCAGTGTGACGCTAGGCCCGAGACCTAAAAATATATATGCTGAATTATATTCTTAGTAATTAACCCTGTATATTTTTGTGTATATTTTTGTATTATTTGTTCTCCTTTCTGGGAGAATATGTTTTTTGGTTTTCTCCTGGTTTTATGGGATATGAATAAGTTGGGGCCTACCTTGATTCCACGCTGAACCTCTTTTAGGTTAGTATAAGGTATATCTGTTTTGATTGCTGTATCTTGTTGTCCTAAGCAGTAGCTCATAATTTCATATCCCTTCCCTATAGATATATACCACTGACCCTGTTTGCTATTATCGATAACACCTTACCGGAAGAGATAATTCTACAGGTAGTTATTCCATCGCATCATTAATTGGGCCTCAGTGTTGTTTTTCCTCCTACATGCTTATGGTAATACATATAACCTTATCTCTACTAGAGGAACCACATAAGGACCATCCACCAAGAATATCCTTACCTAATGCTGTGTCTTCCCTTCTCCCTTTCCTTGTTTTGTTTCCCCTCTTCGCCCAACTCTGCCATGTTAGCTTTGACACTGTTGGGCTGACATTGGTGAGTGTGGGAAGTAGGGAACTATCTTCAGATCTTGCATCTCGCCCTTGTGGAAAAACAGGTGAGAATTACAGAACATGAAGCCTACGTTTATTTTCCACTTGGGCGAGATGGATGAACATCAGATCACTTTAGCTGATATAGCTCACATGATAGGGAATTGGCAGAAAGAGACCCACACTCTTACCATTGGAGTAGATGCCTTGCAGTGAGCATATCCTCCTGCAGCCTCAGCTGATTCCACTGCTGGGGCTGCTGGTCATCTGTTTTCCTTCGTACCCTCCTCTTCTAGTGTGGGTCATCTAGGGCCATATGTATCAAAGCAAAATGGGTTCGCAAACGCCGAAATTTGCAGAATTCCAGCGTTTGCAAACCCATTTTTGCTAAATGGTATGTATGAAACATTTTTGGTGCAAAATAAGGAATCGCTAAATTTGCCATTCCTTATTTTGCGATTGCATTTAAGGAATTGCAAATTTTGCGATTCCTTAAATGCAATGTATCAAGGAAAAAAACATTCCAAAATGCCATTAAGGAATCGCAAAACACCACCAACTTCTAGTTGGTGGTAAGTTGCGTATAGGCATTCCTTTATGCAATCCTTAGACACTGAACTCTTAAATCTAAAACAAGTGTCCAAAGATTTGATGACTTACATTTCCAGTTTCAATAGATTGGTGGCTGAGGCAGAGTGTCCTGAGGCTAAATAGAGTGTTCTTTTTAAAGGCCTTAATGTTGAACTTAAAGGTGTACTGGCACAAATAGTAGATCCCCCAGAGTCCTGTAATGCTCCTATTGATCTTGTAGTTAAATTAGATCATCGGCTACATGGGCGGAGATGAGAGAAAGGGCGTTTTGACCCCAAGGTTATGTATAAAGATAAGAAAGCAGCATTTGACAAAGGCACAGGAGGACCTGAGCCTATGCAAATTGATAGTGTGGGGGTCGTTTGAGTGACAAAGAGAGAGAGCGATGCAGGGATAAGATGATGTGCCTTTATTGTGGGAAGCAAGGACACTTTTCTACGTGCCCCGTAAAACCAAAATGGAGTAGTGAGCTGGGAAACTAAAGAGCCCAAAGACTATGGAGACAAGTTCTTTAGGTAGATCAGGACTAATGTTCCCTACATCTATAGTAGATTAAGTAAAAACTATTGATAAGAGATATATATATATAATCTGGTCCAGTCACTTGTGCTACCCCTGAACTGGAACTCCTTATATTAGATTAACATAGAGAAACAGTTCTGTCTGATCTCATTTACTCACCCTAGTACCAAGCAATTTTGAGAATTCCCTGGTTAACACAACACAACCTGACCATCGAGTGGAGGGCCCATTCGTTGTCTTTCTTTTCTGAATTTTGCAAGCTCCTTTTCAATTAAGAACCTGTAAAACAAAAAGATATTGCTGTACTTACAGATTCCAATGAACCTGCTTTAACTGCCTGTTATCAGGATTTGGCAGAGGTGTTTGACAAGGAAAAGGCCTCTAGACTGCCGCCAGACCGACCTTATGACTGTCGTATAGATCTGGTCAATGGAGCTCAAATTCCTTGTTGTCGGATTTATGCTCTAACTGAAAAAGAGAATATTTATCTGGCCTTCCCGTTCACGTGATTCTTGTCCTCTCTTCTTTATCCCTAAATGGGAGGGAGGTCTTCGATGTTGTATTGCCTACCGTGCCCTAAATAACATAAACATAAAAACCGGTACCCTCTGCCACTTATCCAATCATTACTTGATCAGGATAAAGAGGCCAACGTTTTTACCAAATTAGATTGAAGAGTAGAATATCATTTAGTGAGGGTAAAAGAGGGCAATGAACGGACGACGGTATTTTGCACAAATTCGGGTTCCACGAATACATTGTGATGCCTTTCAACCTTTGTAATGCCCCTGCTGCCTTTCAGTTTTTTATTAATGCAGCCTTGAGAGAGATGTTGGATATATGTGCGATAGCATATATAGATGACATCTTAATATATTCTCCTATTACCACTGAACATATAGGACATGTGAGGACGGTGTTGGAATGCTTGAGAGAGAACTACTTATATGCAAAGCTGGATAAATGTGAGTTCAACACATCAAAAATGACCTTTTTAGGATTTCTGCTGTCTTCTGAGGGGGTAACAATGGATCCACAAAAGATATCTGCCATCATGTGTTGGCCTTACCCCCACTTCTGTGGAAGGAGTTCTGAGCTTCTTGGGCATTTCTAAAATCTATAGACAGTTTATTGATAATTTTACAACTCCCATATCTAAACTGTTGAAAAAAGGGGTTTCCTTTTGCTGGTCTACCGCGGCTGACAAAGCCTTTACTAAACTAAAAAACGCTTTCGTCACTGCCCCTGTTTTAAAACATCCTGATTCATCCTAACCATTATAGTGGAAGCAGATGCATCTCAGGTAGCCATTGGGGGAAGTCTGTCACAAAGAGATAAAGAAACTAGACATCAACATCCCGTGCCTTTTATTCCCATAAATTGAGCGCTGTGGAACAAAAATATTCTGTTGGAGACAGGGAATTGCTAGCCATTAAACGAGCATTTTAAGAGGGGCACCAGTATTTGTTGGGCGCTATGCATACAGTGATCGTTTCAACTGACCATAGCAACCTACAGTTCTTGAAGACAGCTAGAGCTCTTTCTATGCGGCAACTGCGCAGGTCACAGTATTTTAGCAACTTTGATTTTGTTATACAGTTTCAGACAGGTAAAAACATGGTAAAGCAGATGCCTTATCTAGATATGGCTGTGAAGAAGCGGTAGATTCTATAGATCATCCTCTTATCATAGCACAAGGGCGCGTTTTGGGGCCTGTATGTTCAGAAGAGGATTTTTAGGGAGGTGTTGCAAGCAAAGGATTGTAAAGAAATTGAGGAATTAGAATGAAAACACAATGGTGTAAAAGTACAAGATCTCCTGTACATCAAAGGGGGTTTGATGTTTCCCACAAAACCTCTACAACTGCGGGCTCTTGAATGGTGCCACTCTCACAGGTTATCGGGACACCCAGGTTACAAGAAAACCAAAGTGAATAACTGTTATAAACAACATCTGTTATTCCTGGCCCTTACTATCGCCAAAAGAGATATTGCACAGGGATGGAAGGCATCATCTCCCCCGACTATAGGCAAATTGAAGAACGCATTGGATAAATGTATGGGGGCTGAGATTGCCGTCTTTGAGGCCCAGGGTTGCCCCAGGAAAACATCGCAAGTTCTGGACACGGTGGGCGTCATATCGTGGAATCGATCTGACCACCCCCGTCCTCCCCCCCCCACCCCGAGGAGGAGGAACCAAGAGTGGCATCCTCTGATCCCTGACGTATATCGCCCTATGGTATATCATTTGGTCATATTACTACTCTGCCATGATGTATATTTTGAATCTGATGAATCATGTACTGTATTACGGAGATTGACAACTGTCTGCACGCTGGTTGCATTATTGTTTTACCTGCATGTTCGATAGAATTGTTCATTATCATAAGAAGGGTCACTGATGCAATTATTATCCTTATGCGCACACAGGTCATTGTAGGGCCTACGCCCATTATATTGCAAAATAACCAAATACAAGGTGATGTGCTTGTGTTTGAAAAAAAGATAAACTAACAACGTACAAAAATAAACAATAAATGAAAAATGCATGTATTTCATACCTTCCAAGCTTCCCAGGTCCAAGGATAATGTGCTGCTCCAGGTCAGGCTTTTTCCTTGAATTCTGAGACCTATATTACTTGTAATAAAATAAGCAAGACTAAAAATCCCAGAATTTATAGGAAAAAAATGCACTGGGGCACATCTTGCATTGACATGTGAATTTGGCAGGGCTGAATTAAGGCAGAAATGAAGCAGATATTCTATGTCAAGACCGGAGGCTCTAATTATGCTTCTTTTTTACTTTAATTTTGACAGCAGCCAATAAGACATGTTTAAAGTGAAAAAACTACACTTCTCAGGAACATTCATCAACATAGTCACATGTACCAATCATAGAGCCCTCAGCCCTATATAACAGAAACCCAGCATCTTATGTCCTCTTTATTTGCTGCTGTGCAGCCAGTTAACTCTCTCTCTGTGTTTTTTCCCTTAATGACTTGTATGTTATATTTTGGTATCCATGACAGGTATTTTGCATTTCCTGAATGGGCGCTTCGCGTCACATGTCCTTTGGTTAGTGTATATCTGTTAAGGCGCTTCACACCACACGTAGTATTTAGTGTTTTCACTTGATATTTTGGTTTATTTCTGCTTGTCGCTACTATCAGGGAAGCGCTGTGGCTTCCCAACTAGGAAGTGGGAGCGGGGAGAGGGACGCAACAGAATATTGGACAGACTGTCCCATTTCTATTATCACGGGATCCAGCACACGTGTGCTTTGGATAAACTGCCTGCTCTCATAGCGCGGCTTAAGTTGAACGTGTTAGGTGGCACTTGAAATCTCTGGTTGCCTTCTGGGCCTGCTTACTCTCCAGGGTCACCCTGAACCTTATTTTTTCACAGGGTTGCAATCATTTCAAAAGGCTTCAGCCTATAGTGCTGGCAGGCAGATTCCTCCAAGTTCTTTTGTGTCTCTGCCTGTTTGTGGTTATTTCATTGCACTCCTCCCTTGAACTGCTTCTTGAAAGCTTTGAAGCATCCCTCCCTGAGGTACATTTGGTTGTTGTTAACCAGAATTATGGTCAGGTATGACCCTTTTGAAATAGAATTGGACCAGTAACAAGAAGAACATGAGGGCTCTCTTGAACAGGAATTAGACGAAGCATTAGTCTCTAGTGTCCAATAGTCGGTGACCAAAGTCCTGGTCAGGTCTCTTGGCCTTATTACCCGACACCTACGAGACTACCCTCGCCAGCAAGGGTGGATTTCGACATCCCCCTCTCTGACTAAGGTTGATACCTACAGATCCCTGGACATGGCAAGACCAAAGCCAAATCAGTAAGGGACATTCACACAGCGGTGTTCGAAAAGCTGGCAGGCTCCCTATCAGGGGATCATGATTATAGGGCCCCCCCCCAACATTTCTTCGTCACCTCCATGTACCAAATGTGAGGACACCAACTCTTCTGATTCCAGTAGCTCTGACAACGAGGACGAATCAGGCTCCAGCAAAAGAAAATGCACTACTCCCCACAATGAGTCCCAGAAACCCCCCATGGTGCTTAATTTCGAACCTGAAGATATCATCCACCATCGCTCACCCAACTGGCTCCTCCACAAGAGGTGGCTGAGTATGTGCAGTCTCACATATGCCAAGGATTTGACAAAGAAATACAAACCAGACTCCGCACTGAATGCCCCAGGCCGGATCTCCCCGGCAAAGTGACCAACATCCCTAAGGTGGATTCAATTATGGTCACATTCCTTAAAAAATATTCCAAGGATCCCAAGAAGGGACTTGGCAGGGCATGGCGCAATTGTCAGGACATATTATTGGACATCACTGGTCCCCTCACTAAGTTCCCAGAACTGGCTTTCTGGATCAAAGATTCACCGACTCTCACCGACCCCAATGTCTTGTTGGGATGGGCCCAAAGAGCCATGTGTTAGCTAGCGAACACGAACTGTGCAATCTCTACAGGGCACAGGAGATCGATCCTCATGAGAATTGACCCCAAATTGAATGAGCTGGCATCTTCTGAAGAGGGTCCAATAGCCCAGGATCTTCTATTTGGGGCACATTTTGTTAAGGAACTAGCCAGGTTTGTCTCGACGTATAGTACACTTGACAAAGCTCAAGGGTCCCTTAAGAAACTTTTCTGCCAGTCTCTTTTTGTCAGGGCCAGATGTTTCAGAGGGAATGCGTCCAGCCGAGGTTATTACCAAGGCCCACAGCATGATTACTACCCACGGGGTACAGGTGGTGAACATGAAAGCACCAACAACTCCACATTTTATCCTTCACATGACTGTAGTGAAAGGAACAGCTTCAGAAGAGGGTAATACAGAGGGTCACAGGGATCCTCCCAAAAACCTGGATCTACAGGTGAGACTTATCCCTCTCTCTGAGGTTTCTTTGGGGGGCAGAACCAGTCTTTTTCTACACAATTGGCAAAGGTTGACTCAAGACTCCTGGGTCCTTGAGTCAGTACAAGGGTACAGGTTGGAGTTCGATGACACCCCTTACCAGAGTTCCCTGCCCCAGGATATGTATTTTTTCCAAACAAGAGCGAGAATCATTTAATCAGAAATACAAACTCTCCTACAGAAGTGGGCTATGGGTTTAATGACTCCTTATCCATGGGGGTTTCTCAGCTCCAGCTTCCTGGTGGAGAAGAAGGGTGAGGGTCACGTCTAATTCTAAACCTGAAAGAGATTAATGCCTGGATTATTTACCGGCATTTCAAGATGGAGAGCATTTATCTCCTGTGGGACAATCTTCAAAAAGTAGGCAATGTTAGGAGATCACAACCCTCCCCTTTGGGTTGTCCTCCACACCATGGTGTGTCACAAAGATGAGGCCGGTTGTGGAAACCATCCAAGCGAAGAGAGTGCGCTTGATCTGGACGATATTATTATTAGGGTGCAGAGTCCTCAGACCATCTTAACACACCCAAACTGGACAATCCATCAACTTCAAGACCTAGGTTTCACTATCAATACCCATAGGTCAGTTCTGATCCCAGGTCAACGCATAGAGTTCCTAGGGTTTCAGATAGACTTTTAATTTTGGCTCAGTCAGTCCTTCCCGTTCAGTAAGGTCAGAATTATCAAGAAGGAATTGAGGCCTTCTCGTAGGGCTTTTGGCCTCTTTGATTTAGGCCCTCTTCCCAGGGCCACTTCACTACAAAGCCCTTCAACGGCTTAAGATCCAACATCTCCGGAAGGGCCTCAAATACTCAGACCAGGTCAGCTTGTCGAAGGAGGCAATGATGAAGAAATCTTGGTACTTATATCACATGGAAGCCTGGAATGGCAGGGCACTCTTCAGATCTTCTCCAGATGTGATTATCGAATTGGCACCAGCCAGTGGGGCTGGGGTGCGAGATGTGGCCCAGTCTTCACAGGAGGCTGCTGGTCGGAAAATCTCCAAGCAAGTTCTTTCGCAATAAGGATCTCTCCTCGGGAAAGATAGACTGTTGCATCCTTCTGCGATGGACAACGTATCTGCAGCTCGATATGTCAACAACCTGGGCGGAACCAAATTTCGCCTCCTCAGGAAGACAGCCAAAGACTTTGGGTACTTTAATCTCCAGCATTGGATTTCTGTGGTGGCAGAGTATCTTTCGGGACAACACAATTGTAGACTGGTATTCCTGCTACCTCTGGAATTACAGCGATTGGAGACTTCACCTGAAGATCTTCCATGGGGTTCATTCCCTTTGGGGGGTCCCTACACAGTGGATCTGTTCACCTCAACCGACAGACCCCAATTTTTTTCAGTTAGCTCCCGGATCCGGAAGTCTGATCGACTGGAGCTTTCCTTCAGGGCTGGTCCTGAGTAATGCATTCCCTTCATTTATGATTCCCAGGGTTCCTTCCCAAGTGAGGCATCAGAAGGCGGTGCTAGTTCTAGTGACTCCATTTTGGAAAGTTCAAGCATGGTTTCCAGTACTCCTTGAGATAGCTTGTGCTTGCCCATTTCTGATCTCGTTCCAGTGGATAGAGTTTGTTCGGCATTTTGCAGAGTGCTGCGTCCTTCATCAGACAAGCGTGGTCCGCTAGTACACACAAATGTTACGCCTCAGCCTAGAGGTGCTGGTGTGGTTGGTGCCATGAACTGAGTACAGATCCCGTTAGAGCTAATTGCTGTCTAGTAATAAACTTCTTGTCTTCCTTAGCATCTGCAGGTATGGCTTACAGGTCAGTTAATAATTTTTGATCAGCAATCCTCGCAGAACATCTTCCAGTGGAAACTAAGCCTATCGGTGAGCATCCAGTGGTGTGCAAACTCATGAGAAGGATTCAAATGTCCAATCCACCTTAACCAAGATGCTCATTCTTTTGGGACATTAGTATACTCCTGACATTCTTAGGGAATTGCCCAGATAACAAATATTTATCCCATAAGCAATTGTCAGCCAAATTGACTGCGCTTTTATGTTTGATATTCTGCAAAAGAGTCTCGGATGTACGAGCCTTAGATCTCTCAGGTAGAGTATTCGCTCACCAGGAGAATGAGGTCTAATTCCAGGTCAGTTTCTTATCCAGAATTCCCTAGTAAATGCTAAAATGTTTGCTGTACAATGTTTTAAAGCTTACGAGTACTAGTGAGTTTTGTTCAAACATGTGGGGTCAATAGTTTATTACATTACAGAAACCCTTCAAACCAGTGGCGGCTACCACCCTAGCCAGGTGGATGTGCTGGCTGATATCAGAGGCAGGGATTAATAGTTCAATTTTTGGTGCCCATTCAGCTAGAGAAGTCATAGCCTCAAAGTCTTTTAAATTAGGGTTACACTATATGAAGTTCTGAAAGAAGTGGACTGGTTGCCCAAAACCACTTTTGTTTTATTATAAATCTATTGTAGATGTTGCTTCAGTGGTGGTGGCACAGCTTGGAATAAGCATTTATCGGCGCCTCCGGTCCAGACATAGAATAAAAACAATTCTAGCATACACAAGAATTTTTAATTCTATTATGGATACGGAGTCGAGGATTATCCCACCCTACATTAAATATATATATTTATACTGTTTGGATCTAATGATTGATGATGTTATAAGTTCCCACCATGTTCTATGTTATGAATTGTTTCTTTTATGCTGGTCAGTGATTATGGTTTCCGTTTTTCTTTCCTCATAGAAAACGATCAGAAGTAAACGCGAACCAGGATAAGTTTAAGATATGGTTGAAAGTTCTACTGCGACAGTTAATGGCCTCTGGAAGAGGGCCTATTTGGACTATCTTGAGGATAACTTTTTGCTGGACAGGGATCAATTCGGTTTCCGCCCAGTACATGGGACTGTGACGGCACTGGCAACTGTAATGGACAATCTTCGAATGCGTGCTGACAATGTTGACTCCTCAGTCTTAGTACTATTGGACATGTCAGCCGCATTTGACACAGTGAACCATGCCGTGCTGGTTGAGAGATTGGAAAGTATAGGGATTAAAGGGCGAGCCCTGCAGTGGCTATGATCTTACTTGTCAGGAAGACAACAGGCTGTATCTTTAATGCCGTTTATTTCTGACATGTCCCCAGTACATCATGGGGTGCCACAGGGCTTGGCAATATGCCCGATTCTTTTCAACATCTATCTGTGCCCTCTATTCCCCATCATTAAGTCCTTTGGGGTAGACCTGGTCAACTATGCGGATTACACTCAATTGATATTCTCCCTGGAGGGGAAACAAGCGGTGTCTATGGACACCTTCCAGGAGTGTATGTGTCAAACGGCAAGTTGGCTCAGAAAAAACTCCCTACAGCTTAATGGGCGAAAGACAGAGGTGGTGTATTGTCCTGCCACCAGAGTGTCTCGACACCTGCCGATAGAGTTTCAACTTACTTCGGAGGCTGAACCTCTGACTCCAGCTAAAGTGGTACGCAATCTAGGAGTTATGGTTGATGAGAATCTCCAAATGGATATACAAGCCAACAAAACTGCCAGTGTGTGCCTTTCATTGCTGCGAGCATTGCCTAAGATCCTCCCCCTACTTTCAGAAGACACTTGACCACTTGTAGTGAGAAGTGTAATACTGAGTAGGTTGGACTATTGTAACTCTCTGTATCTTGGAGCACCACAATATATTGTGCAGGGGCTGCAGAGAGTACAGGCAATGGCAGCAAAGCTGGCGCTAAATAGACAACGCGGGTCCTCCACGACATTGGCGCTAAGAGATCTTCACTGGCTGCCCATTAAGGAGAGAATTTGTTTTAAATCATTCTGTATTGTTTATAGGGCAGCACATGGACAGGGTCCTATCCCCTTGCAAGAAATGTTCACTTGGTATAACCCACGGAGGCAGCTCCGATCGTCAAATACCAATTTGTTCACAACTACCAGGTTTAAGAGGTCCCGGAAGGGGGGTAGAGCCTTCAGAGTACTTGCCTCACATATCTGGAATGCGCTGCCTCTGACTCTTAGGGAGGAAAGCTCACTGATCGGGTTCAGGAAGACTCTGAAAACCTGGCTCTTTCTAAGGAACGCTTCTTAGCTTCCCTGCTATTGACAACTGACTCTGCTATTTGATGCTCTCTCTTTGATCCAAGCGCCAGGATACCCGTAGGGTGGCAGTTTTGCGCTATACAAGTTTCCATTCCATTCCTCTTCAGATGCTTTTACTGTATAGGTTTTTGACAAGGGTCTTCGAGTTGAACTCTGGTTGAGTCCTTTGATTTCTTTAAGTTGGCTGAATATCCTGATGATGAAGGATTCTTGAATTATGAACAGTAGAATCACAGTTTAGGGCACAGAAAGAGGATATAAGGTTGTGGT
The DNA here is from genome assembly GCF_964261635.1 of Lissotriton helveticus. Classification (NCBI taxonomy): domain Eukaryota; kingdom Metazoa; phylum Chordata; class Amphibia; order Caudata; family Salamandridae; genus Lissotriton; species Lissotriton helveticus. The sequence continues at coordinate 1,366,369,544 of NC_136057.1, forward strand.
TTGCTGTTATATAGGGCTGAGGGCTCTATGATTGGTACATGTGACTATGTAGATGCATGTTCATGGGAAGTATAGTTTTTCAATTCAAATGTTTCATATTGGCGGTTGTCAAAATTAAAGAAAGAGAAGCATAATCCTCACTTCCATGTCCTTAATAGAATTGAAAACTCTTATTGCATATGCTAGAAAATCTTTTATTGTCCTAACACCCCTAATTCTGAAGTCCACTTATTTTAAGGGAGAGGTTTTGATCTCACGGCTAGCCTGCCGACTATGGTGAGCCTTTGGGTCGACACCACATCCTGTGATTCTGGGCATATCACAATCTCCCCGTGCCTATCAAAAAAAAAAACAAGCATTTGCAATGCAATAGGTCTCGCATTAGGAAAGTTTGAGCTATTGGTATTGTAAATGAAAAAATTTGTATTTATGTGTTGGTTTTGAAAATAGAAAAATTAATAGCTTTGTCATTTCCAAAGACAATAGTTTTAACTTTCGCAAATGTGACACCTATAGCATTTGTAATGCAATATGTGTTGTATTTACATGACTTAGATGTATTGATATTACAAATAACAATGGCTTTTAATTTTTTTAATAATGAATACTTAAATAAAAGTTATTGTAACTTATAATGGCAATAGCTTAAACTTTTGTAAATTACTTTTGTGAAGATTATGTTCAGTGTATTTTATTGTGATGAAAATCCAAGAACAGAAGTGAAATATTAACATCTTTTTGTGACATTTGTAATAAAGCTTGAAACATTGAGAGAACATATTTGAACCAGTTGTTGTTGAATGGTTGCACAGATTGATGCTGTGGTGGCGCTGAGTGATGTTGTGGTGGCGACGAGTGATGCTGTAGCGTTCAGTGATGCTGTGGTAGTGCATAGTGATGCTGTGGTCCCCTGAGTGATGCTGTGGTGGTGCTGAGTGATGCTGTGGTGATGCGTTAGATAGATAGAGTGAGATAGATAGATAGAGTGAGGGCGATAGATAGATAGATAGAGGGAGGACGATAGATAGATAGAGTGAGAGCGATAGATAGATAGATAGATAGATAGATAGATAGATAGATAGATAGATAGATAGATAGATAGCATGAGGGCGATAGATAGATAGATAGATAGATAGATAGATAGATAGATAGATAGATAGATAGATAGATAGATAGATAGATAGATAGATAGATAGATAGATAGATAGAGTGAGGGCGATAGATAGATAGGTAGACATATAGATAGAGGGAGGGTCTCTCAGTTCACAGTTTCTAGAAAGTAAGTGAAGGCGTCTGCATTGTGCTAGTTTTGAAATTACCTTCTCTCTCCCTGCATTTTTACTTTGCCACGGGTTGTAAATATTGCTGCTTTTTTTGTGTGTTAGTATTGGTGCAATGATTATTATTAGTAGTAGTATAGTCATAGCAGCAATGGTAGTAATGTCAGTATTGTATTGATTATCAAGTTTGTCTTGTGTTTGTCTGTAGTGACTGTTTATATCTTTTCCCCTGTGCAGTAGCGTAGCAAGGCTGCCATATACCCGGTGGGAGCGAGGTATATATCAGAGTTCAATAAGCCCTTCGGGCATTGTCTAAAGTGAATTCTGTGGAATTACATACTTTTTCATGAAAGGCAGCTTTGTCTCCAGCTGACAAATGGTACCATCAAGGAGGATGGCTCTGTCTGCCTTGTGCCCCAGTGGCGCCTGTTGTCTGTTTCCAGCTAACACTTGCTAATTGAGCATTGTAGCTGTGGAAAGCAAAGAGGAACACAGAGATGTGCCCTAAGAAAATGTATAACAGTATTTTGTGGTAAAAAAAAACATAATCACACTTGTCTTGACCTTACCTCAACACTCAATCTAATAACAACTGGCACAGAGTGAAATTACATAACAATCAACAAAGAAACACGTCATGAAACAGAATTCACTTTAGACGATGCAATAAAAATTTAATTTAATGAAAAAAGCACACGCTCTATATATTTTGATACAACAACTCGGTAATGTTTGCTTAAGCGGTTTAGTTCTTAAACAAATATTACCGGGTTATTGTTTAAAAATATCTAAAGCGGATGCATTTTTCAATTTATATTGCATCGTCTAAAGTGAATTCTGTGGCATGACGTACTTTTTCATGAAAGGCAGCTTTGTCTCCAGCTAACACATGGTGAAAAAACAAACCGGTAATATTTGTTTAAGAACAAAACCATGTGTAAGCTGGAGACAAGGCTGACTTTCTGAAAAAATTACGTCAGACACAGAATTCTGTTCAGGAGATGCAATGTAAGAAATTGTGTGACTTGTGGCCAAGACTGTCTTTAGGGACATCGCACATAGTTCCAATTTTTTTAGACAATAAATACGTCAGGCCACAGAATTCACTTTAGACAATGCAATTTAAATTTTAAAACTCACTCACTCTATATATTTTGAAACAACAACCCGGTAATGTTTGTTTAAGGATGAAACCACTTTCACAAACATTATCGGGTTATTGTTCCAAAATATATACAGCAAGTGCATTTTTCAATTTATATTGCATCGTCTAAAGTGAATTCTGTGGCATGACATACTTTTTCATGAAAGGCAGCTTTGTCTCTAGCTAACACATGGTGAAAAAACAACCCAGTAATGTTTGTTTAAGAACGAAACCATGTGTAAGCTGTAGACAAGGCTGACTTTTGTCATCCTGATGTGTACACTCGCATTTCCTTTGGACTTCACGAACCTGCTGGAGCGAGGTGCCTTTCGGTGATTGCGTTGTTCTAATTAGAAGGCTGGCTTTGCTTCAAGAGTTGGATAAATGTGTTTATATTTGTTGACCCCGAATGCCTTAAAGCTGTTTAGAGTGCTGGAGACCACAACAAAACCCAATATTTGCGAGAAAAGCATGTCTCTGGCCAGAGGATATGTTTCTTTCCGCCTGGTAAAACAAGCTCTCGGCATTGCGTGGCGGGGGCGGGGGAGCGGCTTCCTTTGAAGTCTGATGGTGTGCGATGTGCACGCGCCCGGCTCACATGCTCTGTAGGCAATCCGCCTAGAAAAGCCTTTGGGTGCATTTCTGAAAGCCCCTACATAATATCTCGCCAACAAGCGTTGCTAAAGCAATGCCTTAGGCTCGACCTAACAACAGGCTCGACCTAAAATTGAATGTGTCCTTGTGTAACGTAACTGGTGCTCATGTAAAGCGCTTCAAATACCTTCGGGTCAAGTTTGCGCTGTATAAATCTGCAAAAAAAAGGCAGATGTATAGCGATATAAATTTGACGTTATTCACAGTCAAGCAAGACAGTGCCGCTGTTCACTATTGGCCTATGTTGTAGAAAAATGGTAAGCAGAAGCAAATCGTGAATGACATTCGATCAGGCCAATGGTTGTAGAGAACTGACCAAAAGTACATTCATTTACGTGTATATTTATTTAGTTATGCGAACACGAGGCTGGGAGTACACCATAAAAGCTCACCAGGCCAGAACTGAAGAGCCAACCAGCGTCGGATTGGTAAAGCGGGCACCGGGCAATGCCCGAGGGGCTGGTATCCGAATTCCTGCTGTGGGCTGCTTTTTTGGGCAGTCTAGGGGGCCCGATTTGGGCGGTGTGTGTTCAATGCCTCCAGCGGCCCAGTGGGTGCCCGAGTGGCCTTTCTGGAGGCAGATGGGTGTCCATTACCACCCTCTTGTAGATGTGTCACTCCCTTTCTCTTGCTGGGCCGGCCCATTATCGCATGTATAGTGAGCGGGGCAGGGGGCCTGAGCAGAAGTGGCCTCACTTGTTTTCAGGTGTGTTTCACCAGTGTAAACTAATCCATGTGTTTTTTTTAAAACCCCTTCCCCCTTTTTAAATAACATTTCGCATTGGCAGTGGTTTGAGGAAAGGTAAAATGCAAATGTGGGCCACTTTTTAGGTCGAAACCTGCGTTGCAGCGCATGCGCTGCTGCAGGCTAGAATTCTTGTATACAAGAAGGGGCATGAAACCATGCCCCTTCTGCCATTGGCCGGCCTCACGAAACGGAGGCCTGCCATTGGACAATGCCCTTGTTTGGATGATTTGTCCGGCTGTAATCCCGCCTTTTGAGGACTCGGTGACGTGACTTACGGTGTTGCAACCGTATTCTCTGAAATATCGCCATGGCAACCATGAGTCAGGTCACCAGTCCGGGAGGGGCGGGATTAATTATCGCGTTTCCGGACAAATTTATTTATTTATTTTTCTTTCGCATTTTTGCAGGCATTCCTGCGCGTTCTTCGGCGGTGGAGGAGGTAGGGGAGAGGCGGTGCTGGTTTTTGTTTTGTTACAGTAGGGGCCCACGAGGTGAAACAACACTCGTTCTTCTGTACCTTGGACTGGAACGGGCTGCTACGACAGAAGGGCTAGTTCTTCATTGAGTTGCTCCGCGCTGCATCCTGGACAGCATTATCCGGATATGGCAAGACGCTTACTGGTGTTTTCTCATCTCCTGCGGTGTGCTGGATGTCTTCCTTCATTTGATCCCTGAATTACGTTAAAACAAAAGGTCAGTGTGCTGATAAAAAGTTTATGAACCTTTGGAGCAGCAATGTGACTGTTATTTCCTTTTCCACTGTATGTTATGATACCTTTTTCGTTATTGTATCAGAGGGCTTTATATCACACTTCTACTGTATATCTGCAGGTAGCATGTTGCCAAATGTAATGGTATTAGTTTAAAGACTTTGTCAGGCAGGAAGGGTGAGTTGGCTTTGCTTGGGCTCATGAATGATGTTGTTCTGCACTCTAATAAGCGGTACCCTCTTTTCCTTAATATGACACCACTGTCCTGTGTCACTTTTCATTGAGCTCCGGACGTGTCGCACTCATTTTAAGTGTCCTGAACACCTTTTCCATTTGTACCCAATTCGTGCCAGCTGGGCCGCAAACAAGACTACCTACTTTGTGAGCTGAATTGCTACTTTCTCAGCGGGAATGGGTTTGGGCCCCAATCCCAGTGCACCCATGGCTGCGGTGGGCGCAGTACGGGTGTTATGACACCCCATCGCCCCCCCCGGCATCTTTGTCGATATTGGATTTATTTTTGCCAAGGGGACAGCACATACATGTTTTTCTAACCACCTGTATCCCCTGGTGCTCCGAACGTGTCTGCTATTCCACATTCTTGCCCGGGTTTGCTAGCTACGTCATCATTTGATGAAAGGCGGGTGCCGAGAAGTCACGCACTAAGGCTGCAGCAAACCGTGTTGACACCCGCCAGCTGTGTATTTTTCTGCATTGAGCTTGTAGACACGTCACAGTGTGCAGTTTTGGCAATTGTAGCTTTTTTTCATGGTGCCCCTGTCTCTAAGCCTCGAAGTAACGGGCGTTACAGCTGCCATGGACCAAAATGGAATGAAGGAAAAATTATCTTGGTTCCGGGTTTGGTAGTAGACGGCTATATTTGTGGAGCTCTTGTGAGCCCCAGTGCCACTGCACGCAATGCACTAGTGATGGGTATGCTCCTCGTTAATGGCCCTCATTTGTATTATACTTTGTCGTAGGTGACTAGAGATGGACTACTTACTGCACAATACGCAGCACACTGTGCAACAAATAGGCTTGGGGCTGCAGGCAAACATTGCCTCTTTATCGCCGCCTTGCAGGTGTGTGCGGCGGTAAGCACGTGGCTTCCATCGGTGCAGCTGGTGCAGTGGCACCGGGGCCCAGAGGCCCAATTAACACAGATTATTGTTGCCTTTCGCCAGGGTCCATGGCACCCTGGCTAGGCTGCGGTGCGGAGATGGATCCGCATGAGTTTTCTGCTTTGTGCCCAGCAAGGCCTTTTGTTACACAACATTAGCGTCGGGCCCGTCGCGGACGGCTCACTTATTCACACATGCGAGCGGGGGCCGATGCCAGAATGCTGCTGTCCACATCCACGGGTCACCACTAACAGGCGCATGCCGTCCAATGGCCACCTTTTACAGGCGCGTGCTGTAGTGAAAGTGAATCCTTGGCGTATTTGGGAGAGGGACTTGATACGCTGTAAAGCTGGCTGCATGGCATAGAGCTCACTGGCTGGCAAACAGAGGGCTTGGCTTTGCAAAGGCGGCTGTCTTTAAAGCGCACTACTTTTCAGTTGCATGTGTGTGTTTATTTCGACGAAGTGTGCACGCGGGCTCCTCTGCCACCCACTGCCGATTCTCTTGGATCAGTCCTTTTTGGTCAGCGGATGGAGAGGGAGATCGAGCACCTCACTTCCCAGAGGTACCAAGGATGTTTAAAGTAACGAAGGGATCCTGTACCCCTATTTACAACACCATCATGAAAGTACCTCCTTGATGGATGTTATACTGCTTTGCCAGCGCCACGAGGCACTACATCTCGGCAGTCTTACTCCGGGTGCGCACTCGGTCTTTAGACAGCCGGGTTGCGAGGCCTCCTGGGATACTGTTCTTAATGATCGTGGCTCTCCTAGGTCACTGTTGGGCAAGAACAACTGAAGTGCACCCGGATCACCTTTACACACCTGGATTTGCACACCATCTTTTACACGGATCATCCATTTACTGCATGGCGTTATATCCTTGTTCCAAAAGAACAGACCTCCCGGACTATACGCGCCTGGTGCAGCAGCAGCGACAATCATTCATAGCAGCGAAGGCCCGCTTGCGTGAGTTGCGGCTCCCCTATGCCCTATTGTTTCCGGCCCGTCTGCGGGTGGAATACCAGTCCCGTACCCACTTCTTTGACACCCCGGAGGAGGTATTTCGCTGGACTGATGAGACGGTCCCGATCAGAGTGCGTACACCACCGGGGTTGGATGCTGACTCCGCTCAGAATGGGGCACAGACGCGGACCGCCCAAGGGGCCCATCGGAAGGGCAACTGGAGATCCCGCTCCCGGCAGCGCTCGGCATCGGTGAGTGCGACGGAGAGACAGCGGGAGGCTCGAGAGGATCGCCCAGACGGAACTTGAACTGCCGCTGATGAAGCCTTGGGTCCCTAGCCTACGGAGATTCGACCAATTCAATGTATTTCAGACTATATGTAGATCGTTTTTATTCTAGTCCTTGGGCTGGTTGTGGTCGGACAGATAAGTATTGCACCTGGGACTATCCACCGTCTGGTCTGTTTTTTGCAGGGGTGCTATGCTGTGGGGTGGGGGGGGGGGCGGTTGGGCGGGGGACACTCCTGGAAGTGCGTTAGTTGCAGGGGACAGAGGGGTTTGGGAGAGTTCTTGGGGATCCATTGGGGTAGGGGGCTGCCTGCATCCGGTTGGGTGTTGGTAGGTCGCTGCTCCGCGACAGGTACTTCACTGGTCTGAGGTATGGGGGCGGGGTAGGGAGGTTGGGAGTTTTCACAATTCAAGGGGGTTGGGGGAGGAGGTGGGGGTTGGGGGGGAGGTGGGTGAGTTCCAGGGGGGGATTGGGGGAAAACGATTGCACGACAGTTCCGGTACTTCCTATGTATCTGTATCTCTTTTGGTCTGGCCCGCTGTGGGGCGCTCTCCTTTCCTGGGCTCAAAATGGCGACTGCTGAGACAAAGGCCCTGAGCCGTGGTGCCTCCTTGCGGGTTCTGAGCTGGAATGTGAGGGGTATGTTGGATAAGAATAAAAGGGGGGCAGTCCTGCGGCAGGCGAAGAGAGAACGTGCGGACATATTGTGTCTACAGGAAACCCACTTATTGGGTAAGAAGATATTATGCTTACAGCGCTTTGGCTATCAGCAGGTCTACCATGCAGGCTTTGTCAGAGGGTCCCTGGGGGTAGCCATTTTGATACACCGCAGGCTCTCATATATTCACTCCACCCAGTGGGTAGATACGCAGGGCAGGTACATTTTCATCAGGGGGAGGGTGGGAGAGGAGCCCCTCATGCAGGGAAGCGTATATGCCCCTCCCCCGCTGCAATGGTCCCTGGTGGAGAAGTTGTTCACGATCTGGGCGGATATCCCCGAGTCTCCGGCTATAGTGGGTGGGGACTGGAACGATGTCATGGATGGCCTATTGGATAGGTGTAGGCCCGGAGATGGCCAGTCGACACCTGGGGGCACTAAACTAGGGGACTTGGTGGGGGGCCTGGATTGGGTGGACACCTGGCACTATCTACATGCACATGGGAGGGAGTTTACCTGTATACCTATGTCTCAGCAGTACACAAAGGCCTTTTCTAGGTTGGATTACATATTTGTCCCCCGTTGGGTTATTGGGAGGGTGGAGTCGGTGACAATTCAGCCTAGGGGGCTCTCAGACCACTCCCCAGTAGTCCTGGACTTTGCTCTGGATAGGGGCGGCAGCCCTTCCGATGGCGCCTGTCCACATGGCATCTCCAAAACGAGGAATACCAGAGACATATGAGGGAAGCCATAGCACTCTATTGGGCAGAGAACGCTGGACCTGGCATGAGGGCCGGTACTCTGTCGGAGGCTATGAAGCCCACACTCCGGGGAATAGATATTGCTTGGTGTGCGGCAGAGCGCAGACGAAAGAAATCAGAATTGCTTCAGGAGGCAGTGGAAGTTGAGGCCCTAGAGAGCCGCTGCAGCATCAGTGGTGATAGTCAAGCGTTGGGGCAGCTCCTGCTGGCACAACAATCTTATGCGTCGCGGTTGCTGGATGAGGCGCGGCAGGTATGGCTGGCGACGCGTAGCAGTGTATATCAGTGGGGGGACAAATCTGGGACAATGTTACACCGCATCTGCCAGAATACATTTCAAGCACAGGCCCTCCCGGGACTTCTGGATACGGCTGGAGACCCGATCACAGACCCACGGGCGCTGGCGGAGAGCTTTGCGACATACTACGCGGCCCAATACGCCCCCAAAGAATGTATACCGGCCTACATGGTAGACAAATTCATTGCGGATTTGCCGCCCCGGGCGGTCACAGATGAAGTGCGGGACAGACTGGAGCTCCCCCTCACAGCAGAAGAGCTGGGGCAGGCGCTGGGGGAACTTAACACGGGGAAAGCCCCTGGGCCCAATGGGTTCCCTAGTGAATTCTTTAGGTACTATCACCTACAGCTCGGCGCCCACTATGGAGCAGCCCTTGAGGAGGCGAGGGAGAGGGGCACACTCCCTGCAGATTGGCGGCATGCGGAGATTGTGGTCTTTCAGAAACCTGGCAGACCTCCGGAACGACACGAGTCGTACCGTCCTATATCGCTCCTAAACATCGAGGCTAAAATCCTGGCCAAGGCATTGGCTAACCGTCTCCTGCCCCATATCATGGAGCTTGTGCATCCGGACCAGGCCGGCTTCATGCTGGGTAGGGCCACCAGACATAATATACATAGGACACATGTGGCTGTGGCGGCTGTTCAGAATGCTGGAGTCCAGGCGGCGCTCCTCCTCGCAGATATTGATCGAGCCTTCGATACCCTGAGCTGGACTTATTTATTTGCGTTGCTGCCCCGAGTTAACCTGGGGCCCCACTTTTTGTCTTATTTGAGACTCCTATATACGAATCTGACGGCGTCGGTTAGAGTAGCGGGGGCGACTTCCACCAGGTTCTCAATTGCACGTGGTACGCATCAGGGGTGCCCCCTCTCCCCCTACCTCTTTGCCCTGGCAATGGAGCCGCTGGCAGCCTGGGTGCGAATCGATGCACAGCTCCACGGTTTCGATTGGGGTCGGGCCTGACAGATAAAATCGCCCTGTATGCCGATGATGTCTTATTCTTTCTTACACGGCTGGACAGATCGGGACCACGTCTCTTAGAAATCAAGCAGATCTTTGGCGAAACGTCAGGTCTCTACTTAAATCCGCGAAAATCGACTTTGTGGGTCCTAGGGGAAGGTCCAGGTGTCAGGGACTGGGCTTCCATGCTGCAGATGGCCGAGGACGGAATCAAATACCTGGGGGTGTTTATCTCCACGAGTCCTGAGTTGTCCTGGGAGCGTAACATGTTGCCGGTTTGGGATAAGGTCCGCTCGGAGATGAAGACGTGGTCCCGGATGCCCCTCACCATATACGGCCGGTCAGCCATCTTCAAAATGGTGGCTCTCCCACGTCTTCTTTATCAACTGCAAAACTATCCATACCCGGTTATGCCTCAGTGGTTCCGCCAAGTGGATTCTACGCTGGGGCGGTGTAGGAGACTGGGGTCTGCAATCCCATGGCCACCCCAGATTTTTGCTTTTTGCTTCACTGGTTTACGACTTTCCCTGGCTGTGGGCCTGCTAATCAGACCCACAGCCTAGCGGTTCTCTCTCTAAATTGACAAGCATGTACCGTAGGTGCATTTACTAATTGGTACTGGGCCACCTTATCAGTCCTTGTACAGTATACCTCAGGTATCCAGGGCATAGGTGTACCCAGGGCCTACCAGGGGCTGCAGCATGTATTATGCCACCCCTGGCTGGCCACCCAAAACTGACACAACTGGCTGCACGACAGCTGGGGCAAGGTGGTGTAATCACCCTTTGCTTTAGATATAGTATTCCTATATCTAACCCTAAAATGGACACATATATTCCTATCAGTCACTCCTATGGCAGGCCTTATCAATCCTGAAGGCAGAGTGCTTGGAATTATGTGAGATGGTGCTCTGGCATGAGCTGAGCCCGTTTGCAGCTTGCGGAACCAAGTCCTTATAGCTGTTCCATGATAACGCTATACCATATACTCTTAAGTGCATTATGATCCTCGCGGTCAAATGCTAACTTTGGCATAGCATTATCAAAACATGTCGAGTAAGGTGTCATACGAATTGGAATACTAACCCCTCGCCAATTCTGGCGACGGGGTTAGCATTCCACCCTTCTAGAGGGACACGACATGTATGTAACTGTGAACCCCGGTTAAAGTTAACTCAAGCCTCAGCATCACAAAATGGATGCTGCCACCACAGGCACAAGTCAGACCTCCTGCTGCTGGGAGTCCTTCCAGCGAGGGGGGCTTGGACAAAGGGTTTCCTGCCTTGGGAGGTGCTAGCACCACCCCAGACAGGATTTTGTGTATTAGGTAGGCTCAGGCTGAAAGGAATGAGACATGCCTGGGGCACACAAGGTGCCCTGTGCATACACCGGTTCCAACCAGTTGCTGGGGCACTCCAGCCCCAGCTCTGGCGGGAAACCGGACAAAGGAAAGGGGGTGTAACCACCCCCCTTCCTGGTCCCACCCAGGGGAGGGACCTAGTCGTAGTGCAGCCCCCTTTAGCCGGATAAAGGTAGGAGCTGGTCCCATTCCAGATTAGATTACTCTTGACAACTTGCACGAAGAACTCTTGACCTTCGACCTCCTGATCATCAGAAGACTGAAGAATCTCCCCTATGGTCAGGGAGTGACCATCCTGCTTCGCAGGCACCATCAAGCTTCTGTGCGGTTTGCTGCAAAGTCCTTCCTTCCAGGAATCCGATGACCCAGCTCGACAAGACCCGGACCTCCAGACCTCTCTGACCTCTACCCACATCCACAGCACAGCTGAGACCCGTGGGTGCGACGAGTAACGTGGAGACGGCCATCTTGAAGAAACCTGCACAGCGCTTCCAGCACGACCCCCGAGTGACCCTCGTGTAAGTGCATCAGGGTTTGAGAAGCCCTACACCGACGCAGCTCCTGCACCAAAGACCAGCCCCCCCAGCATCCACGTGATCTGCGTGGGGCCCTTTTGCCTGGTTGCTGCTTGTCCTGTTGTCTGGTCACTTGCCGGCTGGCTAGCGACCTCAGAGACGATGACCCGAAGATTTAAACTCTGCTAGTCTGGTCCCCCAGACTGGCCCTTGCTTCCTTGTAAAAGAGAAGCCCCTTGGACCCTCCTGGTCCACACCAGACGCCATCTTTGTTCCACCGCGTGGCTTGCATTAGCCAAGGCCTGTTGTCCAGATCGACGATCCGCCACCGCCAACAGCAGCAGACTACGTGGGACAGCTCGTGCCTCCAGCCTGGTCATGAAGAGCAGCTCCTGGTCCTCGCAGCTACAAAGAGAAGCGACCCCTCCTTCACCTGAACTCGGCGACAGCTCCTGGTTCCCTCCTGGTTCCAGCACCGTCACTGGCTAGTGACCAAGACTCTGTCCCCTTCCTTTTCAGGACTTCCTTCTTCCTAGTTTCATCCTTGGAACCACCGGACTCCTCCATCTGGCTGCCTGCCAGCAACTTCTTGTTTCAGGCATCACCGGGATCAACGCAGCAAACCCGACACTACTTCAGCCCTATGCACCCGCAGCCTGTGGGTTAGGTAACTAAAGCTTCTAGGTCCTGAAGTCTGTGTTCACTATCCTAGTGTCCAGGTCCACTGTTGTTTTCCCTACATCCCGCCGGGTTCGTCCGGAATCCGTAACTTTGTAAACTGTTGCATCCATAGACGTTGGTACGCATCCCGCGTGAGAGTTTCCACTCTGCACGTGAGTCCCGCGGGCCTCCTGCTCCTTACTTACCTAGTTTGTAGCGTAGTCCCACCGATCCTCCAGCCTCTGGATCTTCTAACAGTATTTTCTTTCCTTGCAATCCATTGTTTTGAGTATATGGTTTGACGTGCCCCTAAGGCACTTGTGTAAATATTGTGCGAACTCGTATTTCCCTTTTAGTATTGTCATGTGCTTAGCCCTCTGATCTCATAAAGAGTTCAGAGGTGTTGTTATAAATAAATAGACTGTTTATTTTTCATAACAACCTGTGTGGTGTCCTTTCATTTGGTATTCAAGGGGTTATATTGTGGTAAAACAGCTGGCTTCACATGCCAAAAGAGATTAGCCTAAAAGACTGCTTTTTTCCATGCTACTAGGATAGCTGGTCTATAAGGTTGACTTACAACCAATTACCATAAGGGGTTGTTTGGACTGATACAAGGTGATCACTAGAATTAGTGAGCATCATATATCAGGCCAACTTCTCACATTGGTGGCAGCGGTGGGATTTGAGCTTGCTGTTGTTTTACCACGTATAATCTTGAAAATATCATTTGAAAAATCACATAGGTACCTAGGTACATATAACAAGCTTAGAAATACTCTGAGTTCTACTGAACCAGCTGTTGTAGTAGAAAGGGCATAGCACACCCTGACTACAACTCTTAGCAAGGGATCAGTAGGTAAACCCATAGTGTAGGTAGGTGCATCACTTACACCACACTAGAAGCATGTCTACCCATGGAGAATCTTCAGAGACTCCCCTTGTGGTTGTTGACCTTCCACAGGTCACTTCCAGATATGCAGCCCTTAGCTTCCAGGAGATGAGACAATTGTGTACCTCCAGGAAACTAAAACAGGGTTCTAACCCTACCACTCCTTTTCTGTTAGGTCTCCTAGAGACTTATGATGCTAGAAAGGCTACTCATACAGATGGGAGCATGCCCCCCTTAGAAGGTACCCAGGGTGATCCTGACCTCCCTGAAACTGAGGAAGTAGAGGAGGAGGAGGATGAAGAGGTTATTTCTGGGGATGAGGCAGACAATGGTCCTGAGCTAGTCAGCAGACTTACTAGGGCCAACTTAGACTACATAGGGAAGGATCTGGGGGACCCCCAGTACTGACCCTAAGCAGGCCTAACTTTGGAGTTAGAAGAGATAGGTCTCATTCTAGGGACTCCAGTAGATCTGTGCGCTCTCATGCCTCTTCTCAGAGGAGAATGACTTCTCCCCAAAGGAGAATGACTTCCCCTCAGAGGAGAGAACATGAAGCAAGGATGAAACAGGCTAATCTAAGGATCCAGAGGAAAGAACTTGCCCTTGCCAAGGAGAAGCTTGCCTTTGCTAGAGAGCAACAGTTGAGTGGGGTAGTCCCCACTGGTGGCAGCAATATCCCTAAGGATAAACACAGGAGTTTTGATACTAGACACCTGAGTAAAATAGTGCCCCCCTTTAAACAAGGGGATGACATCCACAAATGGATGACTGCTTTGGAGAGGGCCTGCACTGTCCAGTGCATCCCCCAGAGTCAGTGGGCAGCTATATTGTGGCTCTCCTTTGAAGGTAAAGGTAGAGATAAGCTCCTCACTACTAGAGCTGAGGATGCTAACAATTACCAAGTCCTGAAGAATACACTGATTGATGGGTTTGGCTTAACAACTGAGCAGTACAGGTTGCTGTTCAGAGACACCCAGAAAATTCAGTCTCAGGATTGGGCTGACTTTGTTGATTGTGCCTGTAGGAGAGTAGGGTCTGCAATCCTATGATCACCCAGATTTTTGCTTTTTGCTTCACCGGTTTACGACTTTCCCTGGCTGTGGGCCTGCTAATCAGACCCACAGCCTAGCTGTTCTCTCCATTCCAAATTGTACCCAGGTACTGAATTGGCACTGGGCCCTCTCTAAGTCCCTGTACCCAGGGCTGAGGTGCACCCAGAAGTCTCCCAGGGGCTGCAGCATGTATTATGCCACCCCTTGACTGACTAACCAAACAGACACAACTGGCTGCTTGACAGCTGGGGGCAAGGTGGTGTACTCACCCTTTGCTTTAGATATAGTATTCCTATATCTAAACCTAAAATGGACACACAGATCTCCTATCAGTCACTCCTATGGCAGGCCTTGACAATCCTGAAGGCAGAGTGCTTGGAATCGTGTGAGATAGTGCTCTGGCATGAGCTGAGCCTGTCTGCGGCTTTCGGGATCCATCCCTTAGCCGTTTCCATGATATTGCATACCATATACTCTTAAGTGCATTATAATCCTCGCGGTTATATGCCAACTCTGGTATTGCTTTATCAAAACATGTCGAGTAAGGTGTCATACGAATTGGAATACTAACCCCTCGCCAATTCTGGCGACAGGGTTAGCATTCCACCCTTCTAGAGGGACACGACATGTATGTAACCTGTAACCCCGGTTAAAGTCAGACATAGCCTTAGCTCCACAAAATGGATGCTGCCACCGAGACACAAGTCTGCCCTCCTGCTGCTGGGAGTCCTCCCAGAGCAGGAGGCAAGGACAAAGGGTTTCCTGCCAGGGGCGGTGCCAGCACCGTCCCAGACAGGATTTTGTGTATCCTAGGTAGGCAGGGCTTTAGAGGAAGGTGACTGCAAGTGGCACCCCGGTGCTCACTATGCATAGGCCGGCTGGAACCAGTTCCAGGGGCACTCCAGCCCCTGACCTGGGGAAAGCCCGCCAAAGGAGAGGGGTGTAACCACCCCCCTCCTGGTCCCACCCATAGGGCAGGACTTAGTCGCGTGCCAGCCCCCTTTTTCAGGATAAAGGTAGGAACTGGCCCCCTTCCAAATTAGATCATCTTTGAATCCTGAAACTACTTTCTACAAGAAGGAACTCAAGACTCTTCTCAAGATTTCTCCCTTGTGACTAAGGAGTAGTCACCCTGCAGCAGCAGGCACCAACCAAGCATCGCGGTTTGTTGCCAGTCTCTCCTCCGGATCAAGACTGCTCCAGCACGACGAGAACCGGCTTCCCTGGCACCTCTGACCTCAACCTACATCATCAGCCCAGCTGTGATCCGTGGGTGCGACGAGACCTCGAGGGACCGGCCATCTTCAGAACTGCACGCCGCTTGTCCAGCACGACCACCGAGTGACCCTCGACTGAGTGCTTTGGGGTAAGAGAAGCCCCGACCCTGAGCAGCACCAGCACCGAAGTTCAGCCCCCCTGCATCCACGCGATCTGCATGGGGCCCTTCTGCTCTTTGCTGCCCACCGCGTTGTTGAGGTCACTTGCCCGTTGGCTAGTGGCCCCTTTTCACGACGCTCCACGACGACAACTACTGCTGGTCTGGTTGCTCCAGACTAGCCCTTGCTCCCCTCCAACAGAGGAGCACCCTGGACCCTCCTGGTCCACTCAAGACGCCATTTTAGGTCCACCGCGTGGGCCTTGCATTTGCCAAGACTTGTTGCCCAATCCTGGGTCCAGCGACGTCAGCAGCAGATACCTTCGTGGGACAGCTCGCACCTCCATCCTGGTCGCCGACAACGCCTCCTGGTCCGAGAGACTGCAGAGCCCAGCAGCGCCCACTCACCTGGTCGAGGTGACTTCGTCCGGTGCCACTCTGGTGCCCACCTAAATCACTGGCTAGTGATTCAGAACTTGGTCCCCTCTGCTTTCAGGTCTTCTTCTTCCCTGATCCAGGCTTGGATCACCACGAACTCTCTTCACTGGCCGCCTGCCAGCAACTTCTTTCTTCAGGCTCCTGGTTCTTCAACAAGGGTTTCCGACGTAACTTCAACCCTATGCAGCCGCAGCCCCTGGGCTAGGTAAACCAAGTACTCCGGTGCTTCAGCATAGTCCAACACTCTAAGTGTTCGGATCCACTCTTGTTTTCGACCCACCAGTCGGGTTCGCCCGAGAACAGTAACTTTGCAACTGCTAGCCTCCATAGACTTTTTCCCGCCTTACGCGTGAGAGTTCCCACTCTGCACACGACGTCCACAGGCCCCCTGCATCTAATCTAAGTGTTTAGAATTGTAGGCCAAGCGATTCCTAAGTCTATGAGAATAGTTACTTACCTGCTAGTAATTCGCATTCCACTTTTGTAATATATGGTTTTTCGTGCCCCTAGGGCATTTGTGTAAATTGTGAGACTTAAAGTATTTTCGTAAGAGTTTTGTTGTGTGCTTAGCTCCCTGACTCATAAAGAGTTCAGGGTAGTCTTGTTATAAATAAATATCTGTTTATTTTCATAACAACTTGTGTGGTGTCCTTTCACTTGGTGTTCAAGGGGTAATGTGATGGTCAGCTAGCTTAACACGCCCTCTAGAGTCTTAGCCTTAGACTGCTCGTATCCATGCTACTAGGATAGCTGGTCTATAAGGTTGACTTACAACCAATCATCAATAATGGTTGTTTGGACTGATACAAAGTGCTCACTAGAATAGTGAACATTATATATCAGGCCAACTTCTCACATTGGTGAGCAGCGGTTGGGATTTGAGCTTGCTGTTGTTTCACCACACATATCCTAAGAATATAATTTGAAAGATCACATAAGTACTAAAGGTACATATAACTTAGCTTAGAATACTCTGAGTTCTACTGAACCAGCCGTTGTAGCTCCTAGGGCCTAGCACACCCTAAACTACAACTCTAGCAAGGGATCAGTAGGCAAACAAATAGTGTAGGTAAGTGCACCACTTACACCTCACTAGAAAAGCATGTCTAACCATGGAGAGTCCACTGAGACTCCCCTGGTAAGCATTGACCCTCCACAGGTCACTTCAAGATATGCAGCTCTCAGTTTCCAGGAGATGAGACAAGTGTGTACCTCCAGGAAACTGAAACAGGGGTCTAACCCCACCATTCCCTTTCTGATAGGTCTCTTAGAAACCTATGATGCGAGAAAGATTTATCAGCTAGATGGGAATATGCCAGCCTTAGAGGGTACCACTGGGGATCCAGACCTCCACAACACTGACAATGCAGTTGAGGAGGAGGATCTTGAGGAACTCTCTGGGGATGAGGCAGACAAAGGTCTTGAGGTAGTCAGAAGGCTAACTAGGGCCAACTTAGACTTACTTGGGCTAGGATCTGGGGGACCCCCAGTACTGACCCTAAGTAGGCCTAACCTTGGAGTTAGGAGAGATAGATCTCTTTCTAGGGACTCCAATAGATCTCTGCACTCTAATGCCTCTTCTCAGAGGAGGAACTCTCCCCAGAGGAGATTGACTTCCCCTCAGAGAATGGAGCATGAAGCTAGGATGAGACAGGCTACTCTGAGGATTGAAAGGGAAGAACTTGCCCTGGCCAAAGAAAAGCTTGCCTTTGCTAGAGAGCAGCAGATGAGTGGGTTAGCTCCCACTGGTGGCAGCAAGCTCCCAAGAGAAAAAGAGAAGGGTTTAGATACTAAGCACCTGACAAAGATAGTGCCCCCCTTTAAGCAAGGGGATGACATCCAGAAATGGATGGCTGCTTTGGAGAGGGCCTGCACTGTGCAGTGCATTCCCCAAAGTCAGTGGGCAGCTATACTGTGGCTCTCCTTTGATGGCAAAGGTAGAGATAAGCTCCTCACTACAAGAGTGGAGGATGCTAACAATTACCAGGTCCTGAAAAATACACTGGTTGATGGGTTTGGCTTAACAACTGAGCAGTACAGGTTGCTGTTCAGAGACACCCAGAAAACTCAGTCTCAGGACTGGTCTGACTTTGTGGATTGTGCCACTAAGGCTTTGGAGGGCTGGTTGCAGGGTAGCAAGGTTACTGATTACACAGGATTGTATAATCTTATGATGAGAGAACAGATTTTAAATAACTGTCAGAACCAGTTGTTGCACCAGCACCTTGTTGATTCAGATCTGACCTCTCCCCAAGAATTGGGAAAGAAGGCAGACAAATGGGTCAGAACAAGGATCAAGCAGAACCAGAACCAGGGTGGTCATAAGAAAGCAGACCAGAAGGGTAATACTAAGAGTGAACAAAATGACCAGAAGTCTTCGACAGGTCCCCAACAAACCAAAGAGGGTGGGGGTCAGGCTTCACAGCAGAAAAAGAAGACTCAAGAAGGCCAGTCAAAAAGGTGGTGCCAGTACTGTAAAAGTAAATCTCACTGGTTTAGTGAGTGCACCAAAAGAGGAGGGCAACCTCCTACCACTACAGCCCCTAAGGCAACTGCACCCCCTAGTACAGTCAGTAGTGGTAGTGCTCCTCCCAAGGCATTAGTTGGGTTAACCTTGGGAACTGAGGGGTCTGGCAACTTAGTTGGCACACTCACTCAGGCTGTCCTTGTCTGTACAGGGGATGTAGATATATCCCCTGACACAAGTCCCAATACTTTGGGCAAATACAGGCAGACACCTTTGATAAATGGAAAAATGGCTCAGGTCTACAGGGACACTTGTGCCAGTGTCACAATGGTGACACCTAACTTTGTGGACCCTGGACAGATCATGCTAGGTCCAGAGTACCTAGTGACCAATGCCAGCAATGTCACTACCCACCATAGTATGGCAATTGTTGATTTCTCCTGGGGAGGGGTAAGTGGCCCAAAGAAGGTTGTGGTTAGTTCAGACCTCCCTGTAGAATGTCTGTTGGGCAATGATTTGGAAACATCCCTATGGTCAGAAGTGGAGCAGAGGACTCACATGGAAATGTTAGGCTTGCCAGCACATGTGCTTGCTGTGACTAGGTCACAGGCAAAGAAATGCCCCACTGAACAGGTGCTGGATCCTGGAACAATGGACCAGACACCTCCCAAGAGAAGGAGCAGTAGGGTTAAGGCATTGCCTTCCCCCTTGCCCCAGGTTGAGGATCAAGTCTCTGAGGAGGCTGATCTCAAGGAACTGAGGGAAACTGAGCCTAAAGAACTTGAACCTGATCAGGTTGAGTTTCTGGGCTCAGGGGGACCCTCCAGAGTAGACCTGGGTAAGGAACAGTTGGACTGCCCCTCACTTGAACCCCTCAGACAGCAGGCTGCTGCTGAGGCTGCTGGGAATGCCACAGGTACCCACAAGGTATACTGGGATGAAGGACTCCTCTACTCTGAGTCAAGAGACCCCAAGCCTGGTACGACCAGAAAGTTGGTCATCCCCTTGTCTCAGAGAGGTTTCCTTCTAACCTTGGCCCATGAAATTCCCCTTGCAGGTCACTTAGGCCAGACAAAGACGTGGGACAGGCTTGTCACACACTTTCACTGGCCTCACATGAGTGAAGATACCAAGGAGTTTTGTCGCTCCTGTGTAACCTGCCAAGCCAGTGGCAAATCAGGTGGCACAACAAAGGCCCCCCTCATACCACTACCTGTGGTGGGGGTACCCTTTGAGAGAGTGGGGATTGACATTGTTGGTCCAATGGAACCCCAGACAGCATCAGGGCACAAGTTTATACTGGTGATAGTGGATCATGCCACCAGGTACCCTGAAGCTATTCCCCTTAGGACCACTACAGCACCTGTTGTGGCAAGAGCCCTAATTGGAGTGTTCTCCAGAGTGGGCTTCCCTAAGGAGGTTGTCTCTGACAGAGGTACAAACTTCATGTCAGGATATCTGACTGCAATGTGGAAGGAATGTGGTGTCAACTACAAGTTCACTACACCCTATCACCCACAGTGCAATGGGCTTGTTGAGAGATTCAACAGGACCCTAAAAGGGTTGATTCATGGACTACCTGAACCTCTTAGGAGAAGATGGGATGTCCTGATACCCTGCCTCTTGTTTGCTTACAGAGAGGTCCCACAGAAGGGGGTTGGCTACAGCCCTTTTGAACTTCTGTTTGGGCATCCTGAAAGAGGACCCCTTTGTTTGGTAAAGGAAGGATGGGAGAGACCTCTCAAAAAGCCTGGAACAAACATTGTGGACTATGTACTTGGTCTCCGCTCCAGGATGGCTGAGTATATGGAAAAGGCATCTAAAAACCTTGAGGCCAGCCAAGAACTCCAAAAAGCTTGGCATGACCAAAAGGCTGTCCTGACTGTGTACAAGCCTGGACAGAAGGTGTGGGTGCTGGAGCCAGTGGCCCCAGCAGCCCTCAAAGACAAATGGTCTGGACCCCACACAATCATTGAGCAAAAGGGAGAGGTCACCTACCTGGTGGACCTTGGAACTCCCAGGAGCCCCCTCAGGGTGCTCCATGTGAACAGGCTCAAGGCATATGTTGACAGGAAGGACATGGGCTTGCTCATGGCCACAGATGAGGGACAGGAGGAAGAGAGTGACCCTTTCCCAGACCTGCTCACTCAGAATCCTGATGATGGGTCAGTAGATGGTGTTGTCTTTTGTGGCAGCCTCTCTGAGCATCAGCAACAGGATTGTAGACAAGTTCTGAAATCCTTCAGACATATGTTCTCTCTGACACCCAGCCAAACTGATTGGTGTACCCATGAAGTTGACACTGGGGACAGTCTGCCTGTCAAGAGTAAAATCTACAGACAGCCTGATCATGTCAGAGACTGCATCAAGACAGAGGTGCAGAAAATGTTGGAGCTGGGAGTCATTGAGCCCTCAGATAGCCCTTGGGCTAGCCCAGTAGTTCTAGTGCCAAAACCGCACACCAGGGTGGTAAGAAAGAGATGAGGTTCTGCGTAGACTACAGAGGACTCAATGCAGTCACTAAGACTGATGCCCACCCAATCCCAAGAGCAGATGAGCTTATTGATAGATTGGCTTCTGCCAACTACTTAAGCACATTTAATCTGACAGCTGGGTATTGGCAAATCAGGTTAGCTGAGGAGGCCAAGCCCAAGACAGCATTTTCTACCCCTGGTGGGCATTATCAATTTGTGGTAATGCCCTTTGGTTTGAAAAATGCACATGCCACCTTCCAAAGGCTGGTGAATCAAGTTCTCACTGGGTTGGATGACTTCTGTGCAGCATATCTTGATGATATAGCTGTCTTTAGTTCCACCTGGGAGGATCACCTGATCCACCTGAGGAAAGTGTTAGAGGCTCTGCAAAAGGCAGGCCTCACTATCAAGGCCACCAAGTGCCAGATAGGGCAGACACAGGTTGTATACCTGGGCCACCTTGTAGGTGGAGGCCAGGTTCAGCCATTGGAGAGCAATATACAGGCCATCCAGGACTGGGCTCCTCCAACCACCCAGACTCAGGTTCGAGCTTTCTTGGGCCTGACTGGTTACTATAGGAAATTTGTCAAGAATTATGGGTCCATTGTGACACCACTTAATGACCTGACAAGTAAGAAGATGCCAAAGAAAGTTCAGTGGACAGCAAGCTGTCAGAAAGCATTCAATGACCTAAAGCAGGCCATGTGCACAGCACCTATCCTAAAGAGTCCAGACTACTCCAAAACATTCATTGTCCAAACAGATGCTTCTGAGTTGGGTGTGGGAGCTGTTCTATCTCAGCTGAATTTTGATGGTAACGACCAGCCCATTGCTTTTATTAGCAGAAGGCTGACCCCCAGAGAGAAAAATTGGTCAGCTATTGAGAGGGAGGCCTTTGCTGTGGTTTGGGCCCTGAAGAAGTTGAGGTCATACTTGTTTGGCACTCACTTCAAGATTCAGAACGACCATAAGCCCCTCTTGTGGCTAAATCAGATGAAGGGTGAAAACCCCAAACTACTTAGGTGGTCCATTTCCCTACAGGGGATGGATTTTACAGTGGAGCATAGACCTGGTACTGATCATGGCAATGCTGATGGGCTCTCCATGTATTTCCACTTAGAGCAAGAAGACTCACCTGGTCAAGGTTAGCTTATTGTCCCAAAGTTTGGGGGGGGGTCATGTAGGAGAGTAGGGTCTGCAATCCTATGATCACCCAGATTTTTGCTTTTTGCTTCACTGATTTACGACTTTCCCTGGCTGTGGGCCTGCTAATCAGACCCACAGCCTAGCTGTTCTCTCTATTCCAAATTGTACCCAGGTACTGAATTGGCACTGGGCCCTCTCTAAGTCCCTGTACCCAGGGCTGAGGTGCACCCAGAAGTCTCCCAGGGGCTGCAGCATGTATTATGCCACCCCTGGACTGACTAACCAAACAGACACAACTGGCTGCTTGACAGCTGGGGGCAAGGTGGTGTACTCACCCTTTGCTTTAGATATAGTATTCCTATATCTAAACCTAAAATGGACACACAGATCTCCTATCAGTCACTCCTATGGCAGGCCTTGACAATCCTGAAGACAGAGTGCTTGGAATCGTGTGAGATAGTGCTCTGGCATGAGCTGAGCCTGTCTGCGGCTTTCGGGATCCATCCCTTAGCCGTTTCCATGATATCGCATACCATATACTCTTAAGTGCATTATAATCCTCGCGGTTATATGCCAACTCTGGTATCGCTTTATCAAAACATGTCGAGTAAGGTGTCATACGAATTGGAATACTAACCCCTCGCCAATTCTGGTGACGGGGTTAGCATTCCACCCTTCTAGAGGGACACGACATGTATGTAACCTGTAACCCCGGTTAAAGTCAGACATAGCCTTAGCTCCACAAAATGGATGCTGCCACCGAGACACAAGTCTGCCCTCCTGCTGCTGGGAGTCCTCCCAGAGCAGGAGGCAAGGACAAAGGGTTTCCTGCCAGGGGGGTGCCAGCACCGTCCCAGACAGGATTTTGTGTATCCTAGGTAGGCAGGGCTTTAGAGGAAGGTGACTGCAAGTGGCACCCCGGTGCTCACTATGCATAGGCCGGCTGGAACCAGTTCCAGGGGCACTCCAGCCCCTGACCTGGGGAAAGCCCGCCAAAGGAGAGGGGTGTAACCACCCCCCTCCTGGTCCCACCCATAGGGCAGGACTTAGTCGCGTGCCAGCCCCCTTTTTCAGGATAAAGGTAGGAACTGGCCCCCTTCCAAATTAGATCATCTTTGAATCCTGAAACTACTTTCTACAAGAAGGAACTCAAGACTCTTCTCAAGATTTCTCACTTGTGACTAAGGAGTAGTCACCCTGCAGCAGCAGGCACCAACCATGCATCGCGGTTTGTTGCCAGTCTCTCCTCCGGACCAAGACTGCTCCAGCACGACGAGAACCGGCTTCCCTGGCACCTTTGACCTCAACCTACATCATCAGCCCAGCTGTGATCCGTGGGTGCGACGAGACCTCGAGGGACCGGCCATCTTCAGAACTGCACGACGCTTGTCCAGCACGACCACCGAGTGACCCTCGACTGAGTGCTTTGGGGTAAGAGAAGCCCCGACCCTGAGCAGCACCAGCACCGAAGTTCAGCCCCCCTGCATCCACGAGATCTGCGTGGGGCCCTTCTGCTCTTTGCTGCCCACCGCGTTGTTGAGGTCACTTGCCCGTTGGCTAGTGGCCCCTTTTCACGACGCTCCACGATGACAACTACTGCTGGTCTGGTTGCTCCAGACTAGCCCTTGCTCCCCTCCAACAGAGGAGCACCCTGGACCCTCCTGGTCCACTCAAGACGCCATTTTAGGTCCACCGCGTGGGCCTTGCATTTGCCAAGACTTGTTGCCCAATCCTGGGTCCAGCGACGTCAGCAGCAGATACCTTCGTGGGACAGCTCGCACCTCCATCCTGGTCGCCGACAACGCCTCCTGGTCCGAGAGACTGCAGAGCCCAGCAGCGCCCACTCACCCACCTGGCTAGTGATTCAGAACTTGGTCCCCTCTGCTTTCAGGTCTTCTTCTTCCCTGATCCAGGCTTGGATCACCACGAACTCTCTTCACTGGCCGCCTGCCAGCAACTTCTTTCTTCAGGCTCCTGGTTCTTCAACGAGGGTTTCCGACGTAACTTCAACCCTATGCAGCCGCAGCCCCTGGGCTAGGTAAACCAAGTACTCCGGTGCTTCAGCATAGTCCAACACTCTAAGTGTTCGGATCCACTCTTGTTTTCGACCCACCTAGTTGGGTTCGCCCGAGAACAGTAACTTTGCAACTGCTAGCCTCCATAGACTTTTTCCCGCCTTACGCATGAGAGTTCCCACTCTGCACACGACGTCCACAGGCCCCCTGCATCTAATCTAAGTGTTTAGAATTGTAGGCCAAGCGATTCCTAAGTCTATGAGAATAGTTACTTACCTGCTAGTAATTCGCATTCCACTTTTGTAATATATGGTTTTTCGTGCCCCTAGGGC
The DNA here is from genome assembly GCF_964261635.1 of Lissotriton helveticus. NCBI lineage: Eukaryota > Metazoa > Chordata > Amphibia > Caudata > Salamandridae > Lissotriton > Lissotriton helveticus. Next base: position 1,366,393,862 of record NC_136057.1, read on the forward strand.
ATTTGTGTAAATTGTGCGACTTAAAGTATTTTCGTAAGAGTTTTGTTGTGTGCTTAGCTCCCTGACTCATAAAGAGTTCAGGGTAGTCTTGTTATAAATAAATATCTGTTTATTTTCATAACAACTTGTGTGGTGTCCTTTCACTTGGTGTTCAAGGGGTAATGTGATGGTAAAACAGCTGGCTTAACACGCCCTCTAGAGTCTTAGCCTTAGACTGCTCGTATCCATGCTACTAGGATAGCTGGTCTATAAGGTTGACTTACAACCAATCATCAATAAGGGTTGTTTGGACTGATACAAAGTGCTCACTAGAATAGTGAACATTATATATCAGGCCAACTTCTCACATTGGTGAGCAGCGGTTGGGATTTGAGCTTGCTGTTGTTTTACCACACATATCCTAAGAATATCATTTGAAAGATCACATAAGTACTAAAGGTACATATAACTTAGCTTAGAATACTCTGAGTTCTACTGAACCAGCTGTTGTAGCTCCTAGGGCCTAGCACACCCTAAACTACAACTCTAGCAAGGGATCAGTAGGCAAACAAATAGTGTAGGTAAGTGCACCACTTACACCTCACTAGAAAAGCATGTCTAACCATGGAGAGTCCACTGAGACTCCCCTGGTAAGCATTGACCCTCCACAGGTCACTTCAAGATATGCAGCTCTCAGTTTCCAGGAGATGAGACAAGTGTGTACCTCCAGGAAACTGAAACAGGGGTCTAACCCCACCATTCCCTTTCTGATAGGTCTCTTAGAAACCTATGATGCGAGAAAGATTTATCAGCTAGATGGGAATATGCCAGCCTTAGAGGGTACCACTGGGGATCCAGACCTCCACAACACTGACAATGCAGTTGAGGAGGAGGATCTTGAGGAACTCTCTGGGGACGAGGCAGACAAAGGTCTTGAGGTAGTCAGAAGGCTAACTAGGGCCAACTTAGACTTACTTGGGCTAGGATCTGGGGGACCCCCAGTACTGACCCTAAGTAGGCCTAACCTTGGAGTTAGGAGAGATAGATCTCTTTCTAGGGACTCCAATAGATCTCTGCACTCTAATGCCTCTTCTCAGAGGAGGAGGAACTCTCCCCAGAGGAGATTGACTTCCCCTCAGAGAATGGAGCATGAAGCTAGGATGAGACAGGCTACTCTGAGGATTGAAAGGGAAGAACTTGCCCTGGCCAAAGAAAAGCTTGCCTTTGCTAGAGAGCAGCAGATGAGTGGGTTAGCTCCCACTGGTGGCAGCAATCTCCCAAGAGAAAAAGAGAAGGGTTTAGATACTAAGCACCTGACAAAGATAGTGCCCCCCTTTAAGCAAGGGGATGACATCCAGAAATGGATGGCTGCTTTGGAGAGGGCCTGCACTGTGCAGTGCATTCCCCAAAGTCAGTGGGCAGCTATACTGTGGCTCTCCTTTGATGGCAAAGGTAGAGATAAGCTCCTCACTACAAGAGTGGAGGATGCTAACAATTATCAGGTCCTGAAAAATACACTGGTTGATGGGTTTGGCTTAACAACTGAGCAGTACAGGTTGCTGTTCAGAGACACCCAGAAAACTCAGTCTCAGGACTGGTCTGACTTTGTGGATTGTGCCACTAAGGCTTTGGAGGGCTGGTTGCTGGGTAGCAAGGTTACTGATTACACAGGATTGTATAATATTATGATGAGAGAACAGATTTTAAATAACTGTCAGAACCAGTTGTTGCACCAGCACCTTGTTGATTCAGATCTGACCTCTCCCCAAGAATTGGGAAAGAAGGCAGACAAATGGGTCAGAACAAGGATCAAGCAGAACCAGAACCAGAACCAGGGTGGTCATAAGAAAGCAGACCAGAAGGGTAATACTAAGAGTGAACAAAATGACCAGAAGTCTTCGACAGGTCCCCAACAAACCAAAGAGGGTGGGGGTCAGGCTTCACAGCAGAAAAAGAAGACTCAAGAAGGCCAGTCTAATTATGAGAGAACAAATCTTAAGAAATTGTCAAAATCAGTTGTTGCATCAGCACCTTATTGACTCGGATCTGACCTCTCCCCAAGAATTGGGAAAGAAGGCAGACAGATGGGTCAGGACAAGGGTCAAGCAGCAGAACCAGAACCAGGGTGGTGGCCAGAAGAAAGCAGATCCCAAGGGTAATGAGAATAAGCAAAATGACCAGAAGTCTTCAACAGGGCCCCAACAATCTAAAGAGGGCGGGTCCCAGAATTCCCAGAATTCCCAAAAGAAGAAGAATAATGGTCAGAAGAAACCATGGTGCCAATACTGCAAAAGTAATACTCACTGGTTTAGTGAGTGCACCAAGAAAGGCCCAACTCCTACCACTACTGCCCCTAAGGCACCTGCACCCCCTAGTACAGTTAGTAGTGGTAGGAATCCTCCTAAGGCTATAGTGGGGTTAACCCTGGGAACTGAGGCGGGCTCTGACTTAGTCAGAATACCTACTCAGGCTGTTCTTGTTTGTACTGGGGACGTGGATATGACCCCTACAATAAGTCCCAGTACTCTGGGCAAGTACAGGCAAACACCTTTGATAAATGGAAAGATGGCTCAGGCCTACAGGGACACTTGTGCCAGTGTCACTATGGTGACACCAAACTTTGTGGACCCTGACCATGTAATACTGGGTTCAGACTACCTGGTGACCAATGCTAGCAATGCCACTACCTCCCATAGTATGGCACTTGTTAATTTCTCCTGGGGGGGGGGTAAATGGCCTCAAAAGGGTTGTTGTTAGTTCAGACCTCCCAGTGGACTGTCTTTTGGGCAATGATTCGGAATCCTCCCTATGGTCAGATGTGGAGTACAGGACTCATGTGGAAATGTTAGGTTTGTCAGCACATGTCCTTGCTGTGACTAGGTCACAGGCCAAGAAATGCCCAGCTGAACTTGTGCTGGATCCTGGAAGAATGGACCAGACACTACCCAAGAGAAAGAGCAGTAGGGGTAAGGTTGGCCCTTCCCCCCTGCCTCAGGTGGAGGATCAGCTCTCTCAGGAGACTGACCCAAAGACCCCAGAAGGAACTGTCTTAGAAGAGCTTGAGCCTGAACAGGTTGAGTTTCTTGGGACAGGGGGACCTTCCAGGGCAGACTTGAGGCAGGCACAGTTAGACTGTTCCTCTCTTGAACCCCTCAGACAGCAGGCTGCTGCTGAGGCTGCAGGGAATGCTACAGGTGCCCATAAGGTATATTGGGACGATGGACTCCTATACTCTGAGGCAAGAGACCCCAAGCCTGGTGCTACCAGGAGGCTGGTCATCCCCTTGTCTCTGAGAGGTTTCCTTCTCACCTTAGCCCATGAAATTCCCCTTGCAGGTCACTTAGGCCAGAACAAGACTTGGGACAGGCTTGCCCCACACTTTCACTGGCCCCATATGTCTGAGGACACTAAAGAGTTTTGTCGCTCATGTGTCACCTGCCAAGCCAGTGGCAAATTAGGTGGCACAACAAAGGCCCCCCTTATACCACTACCTGTGGTGGGGGTTCCCTTTGAAAGAGTGGGGATTGACATTGTTGGACCAATGGACCCCCCAACAGCCTCTGGGCACAGGTTTATACTGGTGGTAGTGGATCATGCCACCAGGTATCCAGAAGCTATTCCCCTTAGAACCACTACAGCTCCTGTTGTGGCTAGAGCCCTGGTTGGAGTTTTCTCCAGAGTGGGGTTCCCTAAGGAGGTTGTCTCTGACAGAGGTGCAAACTTCATGTCAGGATACTTGACTGCTATGTGGAAGGAGTGTGGTGTAAATTACACATTTACCACACCCTATCACCCACAATGCAATGGGCTTGTTGAAAGATTCAACAGGACCCTCAAAGGGATGATAAAAGGGTTACCTGAAAAGCTTAGGCAAAGATGGGACATCCTTTTACCCTGCCTTCTGTTTGCTTACAGAGAGGTCCCACAGAAGGGGGTTGGTTACAGCCCTTTTGAGCTTTTGTTTGGACATCCTGTAAGAGGACCCCTATGTCTTGTGAAGGAAGGATGGGAGTTACCTCTCAAAAAGCCAAAACTTGACATAGTGGACTATGTACTTGGTCTCCGCTCCCGGATGGCAGAGTACATGGAGAAGGCATCTAAAAACCTGGAGGCCAGCCAAGAACTTCAAAAAGCTTGGCATGACAAAAAGGCTGTCCTAACTGTTTACCATGCAGGACAGAAGGTGTGGGTGTTGGAACCAGTGGCCCCAGCAGCTCTCCAAGACAAATGGTCTGGACCCCACATCATCATTGAACAAAAGGGAGAAGTCACCTACTTGGTGGACATGGGAACTCCCAGGAGCCCTCACAGAGTACTTCATGTGAATAGGCTCAAAGCATTTGTTGACAGGGAGGACATGGGCTTGCTCATGGCCACAGATGAGGGACAGGAGGAAGAGAGTGACCCTCTCCCAGACCTGCTCACTCAGAACCCTGATGATGGGTCAGTAGATGGTGTGGTCTTTTCTGACAGCCTCTCTGAGCATCAGCAAAAGGATTGTAAGCAAGTCCTTCAATCCTTCAGACAAATGTTTTCTCTGACCCCCAGTCAGACAAACTGGTGCACACATGAGGTGGACACTGGAGACAGTCTGCCTGTAAAGAGTAAAATCTACAGGCAACCTGACCACGTCAGGGACTGCATAAAAACTGAAGTACAAAAGATGTTGGAATTGGGAGTCATTGAACCCTCAGAGAGCCCTTGGGCTAGTCCTGTAACCTCACACCCAGGATGGTAAGAGAGAGATGAGGTTTTGCGTAGACTACAGGGGTCTCAATGCTGTCACTAAGGCAGATGCCCATCCAATACCCAGGGCAGATGAACTGATAGATAAGTTGGCTTCTGCAACTTTCTTAAGTACATTTGACCTCACAGCTGGTTATTGGCAAATCAGGTTAGCTGAGGATGCCAAGGCCAAGACAGCATTTTCTACCCCAGGAGGTCATTACCAATTTGTGGTGATGATCTTTGGTTTGAAAAATGCCCCTGCCACTTTTCAAAGGTTGGTGAACCAAGTTCTCACTGGGTTGGATGACTTCTGTGCAGCATATCTAGATGATATTGCTGTCTTTATCTCCACCTGGGAGGATCACCTGATCCACCTAAGGAAAGTTTTAGAGGCCCTGCAAAAGGCAGGCCTCACTATCAAGGCTACTAAGTGCCAGATAGGGCAGAGTCAAGTTGTATACTTGGGCCACCTTGTAGGTGGAGGCCAAGTTCAACCTCTGGAGAGCAAGATACAGCCCATAAAGGACTGGGCTCCTCCAACCACCCAGACACAGGTCAGAGCTTTCTTGGGCCTGTCTGGTTATTACAGGAAATTTGTCAGAAATTATGGAACCATTGTGACTCCACTTAATGACCTGACAAGTAAGAAGATGCCAAAGAAAGTTCAGTGGACAGTTAGCTGTCAGAAGGCATTCGATGACCTAAAGCAGGCCATGTGCACTGCACCTATTCTCAAGAGTCCAGACTATTCCAAACCTTTCATTGTCCAAACAGATGCTTCTGAGTTGGGTGTGGGAGCTGTTCTATCTCAGCTGAATATTGACGGTCATGACCAGCCCATTGCTTTTATAAGTAGAAGGCTGACCCCTAGAGAGAAACGTTGGTCAGCTATTGAGAGGGAGGCCTTTGCTGTGGTTTGGGCCCTGAAGAAGTTGAGGCCATACTTGTTTGGTACCCACTTCAAAGTTCAGACCGACCATAAGCCCCTCTTATGGCTAAATCAAATGAAGGGTGAAAACCCCAAACTTCTTAGGTGGTCCATTTCCCTACAGGGGATGGACTTTACAGTGGAGCACCGCCGAGGGACTGACCATGGTAATGCAGATGGTCTCTCCAGGTACTTCCACTTAGAGCAAGAAGACTCACCTGGTCAAGGTTAGTTTAATGTCCCTAAGTTTGGGGGGGGGTTATGTAGGAGAGTGGGGTCTGCAATCCCATGGCCACCCCAGATTTTTGCTTTTTGCTTCACTGGTTTACGACTTTCCCTGGCTGTGGGCCTGCTATCAGACCCACAGCCTAGCTGTTCTCTCTCTAAATTGACAAGCATGTACCGTAGGTGCATTTACTAATTGGTACTGGGCCACCTTATCAGTCCCTGTACAGTATACCTCAGGTATCCAGGGCATAGGTGTACCCAGGGCCTACCAGGGGCTGCAGCATGTATTATGCCACCCCTGGCTGGTCACCCAAAACTGACACAACTGGCTGCACGACAGCTGGGGCAAGGTGGTGTAATCACCCTTTGCTTTAGATATAGTATTCCTATATCTAACCCTAAAATGGACACATATATTCCTATCAGTCACTCCTATGGCAGGCCTTATCAATCCTGAAGGCAGAGTGCTTGGAATTATGTGAGATGGTGCTCTGGCATGAGCTGAGCCCGTTTGCAGCTTGTGGAACCAAGTCCTTATAGCTGTTCCATGATAACGCTATACCATATACTCTTAAGTGCATTATGATCCTCGCGGTCAAATGCTAACTTTGGCATAGCATTATCAAAACAGTCGAGTAAGGTGTCATACGAATTGGAATACTAACCCCTCGCCAATTCTGGCGACGGGGTTAGCATTCCCCCCTTCTAGAGGGACACGACATGTATGTAACTGTGAACCCCGGTTAAAGTTAACTCAAGCCTCAGCATCACAAAATGGATGCTGCCACCACAGACACAAGTCTGACCTCCTGCTGCTGGGAGTCCTTCCAGTGAGGGGGGCTTGGACAAAGGGTTTCCTGCCTTGGGAGGTGCTAGCACCATCCCAGACAGGATTTTGTGTATTAGGTAGGCTCAGGCTGAAAGGAATGAGACATGCCTGGGGCACACAAGGTGCCCTGTGCATACACCGGTTCCAACCAGTTGCTGGGCAACTCCAACCCCAGCTCTGGCGGGAAACCGGACAAAGGAAAGGGGGTGTAACCACCCCCCTTCCTGGTCCCACCCAGGGGAGGGACCTAGTCGTAGTGCAGCCCCCTTTAGCCGGATAAAGGTAGGAGCTGGTCCCATTCCAGATTAGATTACTCTTGACAACTTCCACGAAGAACTCTTGACCTTCGACCTCCTGATCATCAGAAGACTGAAGAATCTCCCCTAAGGTCAGGGAGTGACCATCCTGCTTCGCAGGCACCATCAAGCTTCTGTGCGGTTTGCTGCAAAGTCCTTCCTTCCAGGAATCCGACGACCCAGCTCGACAAGACCCGGACCTCCAGACCTCTCTGACCTCTACCCACATCCACAGCACAGCTGAGACCCGTGGGTGCGACGAGTAACGTGGAGACAGCCATCTTGAAGAAACCTGCACAGCGCTTCCAGCACGACCCCCGAGTGACCCTCGTGTAAGTGCATCAGGGTTTGAGAAGCCCTACACCGACGCAGCTCCTGCACCAAAGACCAGCCCCCCCAGCATCCACGTGATCTGCGTGGGGCCCTTTTGCCTGGTTGCTGCTTGTCCTGTTGTCTGGTCACTTGTCGGCTGGCTAGCGACCTCAGAGACGACGACCCGAAGATTTCAACTCTGCTAGTCTGGTCCCCCAGACTGGCCCTTGCTTCCTTGTAAAAGAGAAGCCCCTTGGACCCTCCTGGTCCACACCAGACGCCATCTTTGTTCCACCGCGTGGCTTGCATTAGCCAAGGCCTGTTGTCCAGATCGACGATCCGACACTGCCAACAGCAGCAGACTACGTGGGACAGCTCGTGCCTCCAGCCTGGTCGTGAAGAGCAGCTCCTGGTCCTCGCAGCTACAAAGAGAAGCGACCCCTCCTTCACCTGAACTCGGCGACAGCTCCTGGTTCCCTCCTGGTCCCAGCACTGTCACTGGCTAGTGACCAAGACTCTGTCCCCTTCCTTTTCAGGACTTCCTTCTTCCTAGTTCCATCCTTGGAACCACCGGACTCCTCCATCTGGCTGCCTGCCAGCAACTTCTTGTTTCAGGCATCACCGGGATCAACGCAGCAAACCCGACACTACTTCAGCCCTATGCACCCGCAGCCTGTGGGTTAGGTAACTAAAGCTTCTAGGTCCTGAAGTCTGTGTTCACTATCCTAGTGTCCAGGTCCACTGTTGTTTTCCCTCCATCCAGCCGGGTTCGTCCGGAATCCGTAACTTTGTAAACTGTTGCATCCATAGACGTTGGTACGCATCCCGCGTGAGAGTTTCCACTCTGCACGTTAGTCCCGCAGGCCTCCTGCTCCTTACTTACCTAGTTTGTAGCGTAGTCCCACCGATCCTCCAGCCTCTGGATCTTCTAACAGTATTTTCTTTCCTCGCATTCCATTGTTTTGAGTATATGGTTTGACGTGCCCCTAAGGCACTTGTGTAAATATTGTGCGAACTCGTATTTCCCTTTTAGTATTGTCATGTGCTTAGCCCTCTGATCTCATAAAGAGTTCAGAGGTGTTGTTATAAATAAATAGACTGTTTATTTTTCATAACAACCTGTGTGGTGTCCTTTCATTTGGTATTCAAGGGGTTATATTGTGGTAAAACAGCTGGCTTCACATGCCAAAAGAGATTAGCCTAAAAGACTGCTTTTGTCCACGCTACTAGGATAGCTGGTCTATAAGGTTGACTTACAACCAATCACCATAAGGGGTTGTTTGGACTGATACAAGGTGATCACTAGAATTAGTGAGCATCATATATCAGGCCAACTTCTCACAGGCGGTATTTGTGGGCCGGGGGGATGGTGCGGGTTGCGCTGCGCACCTGCTTTTTGTCCACCTATGATGGGGGATTGGCGACTTCCGATGTGTTGTCCTACTACCAAGCTTCCCATTTGCTAGTCCTCAATGAATGGTGGTATGGAGACAGAGGAGATCCGACATATGCCCTGGAGAGACATCTCATGGGCTCTAACACGCTGCACACAATCTATATGCGGCACGGTTGCGGAGAGGACTACCGCCGGCCACTCAGGTGGTGTTTCAGGTTTGGAGGCAGGCTCTGCGTCGTATGGGTTGGTGGGACAGACTAACGCGTGAGACCCCGTTGTGGAGAAATGGTCGCTTACCGGCACTTGCGTCCCTCCAAGGGTTTGGAGGGTGGGATGCCATAGGCATCTCGTCCCTGGGAGATGTGATGTCTGGTACGACACTCAAATCCTTTCAGGATCTGCGAGGGGAGTATGGTATGCCCAACTCCCAATTTTTCCGGTACCTACAGTTCCACCATGCCATTTCCCCGAGTATCGCTGATCTGGATTCCTTGCCGGAGTTCAGCCCCCTAGAGGCCAAAGTCTTTATGGGAGATATAGGAGATAAAAAGATATCCCGCATCTACCGCAAATTAGTTATACACTGCTCGCCACCCCTCCAGAAACTTCGGGAGTCCTGGGAGCGGGATGTGGGGGCACTGGAGGAGGAGGACTGGAGAGAGGCACTGGAGGCCCCGAGAGGAGCCGCCATATCAATACGGCTGCGACTGATCCAATTTAAATACTTACATAGGGTCTACTTCACAAGAGAAAGATTGTGGTGGGCATGCCTCATAGCATCACCGGACTGTCTCAGGTGCGGGGTAGAGGTGGGGACAATGAACCATACGGTGTGTAGCTGTGGTATGCTGCTTAGATTCTGGACAGCTGTGTGGAATTGCCTGGATGAGGTGCTGCGATGGGAACTCCCTCGTACCCCACAACTTGGGTTGCTGCATGTTTTGGACGGGGTGGGGGGTAACATTTATAAGAGACATCTCCTACTGTTGAGTATCGCCCTAGCCAAAAGGGACATAGCGCAGGCATGGAAGAACCCCCGCCCTCCCTCGGTCCTGGTGTGGAAGAAGGGCCTTGACTTCTGTATGGGGCTAGAACTACCGATATTTGAGGCTCGTGGGTGCCCGCGAAAACACTACAAGATATGGAAGAGGTGGGCGGAATATCGGGGTCTTTGTTTGGAACCCTCCGTGGAACGGGAAAGGGACCAGGAGTTGTGATAGGAGATCCTGAGGTGGAGATACACACACACGCTACTGATATGTAGTTATCATTGGAGACTTTGGAACATGCTGTCGTGCACTCGGGCTGGGTGGGATCCGGGGGGGGGGGGGTTGTTGGGAAGGGGTTCGGGGGAGGGCCGGGGAGGGAAGGGTGAGTTCATTTTGTTGTACCATTTGATACTAAAAGACTGTGTAGATTGCTTATCTGAAATGAGCCATTTTATTGTGCAGTTGACCTCGGTGTGCGAGGGGCTGATTACTCTGTGCAATCTCAATAAAATTTGTTAAAAAAAAAAAAAAAGAACAGACCTCCTTCTTAAACCAGTGCAGAGCGGCCATGTTGAACCAGAAGCATCTGTCCTCAGACTGCAGCCAGTTCAGTGTACTACACAGTGCATCAAGGCAGCACACGCTATTCTGTTTATGGAGCAACCAGGGATATCTTCAGAAAAGCTGGTCTCTGAAGACCGTACTTGGAATTTCATTCACATGGACTTTGACCCGGATGGGATTTAATGTACCTTGTTTCGTTATGGATTTACGCCGGGGGCTACAGGCTCTATTTACATAGTTCTTACAGGTGATGCATTTGTCTTAAGGTTACATTCTCAGCCCTGATTAACATGCATCAAATCTACCCCTGGGTCACAAATTCCTTTTGGACTAATTATTCTGGCTGGTCTATTGGGACCAGGTTCAGTGCTTGCTCCAGTTCGATGTTGGCTCCCTCTGTCCAGTGCTGCATTGTACCTCTGTGTCTGTCGTTTAGGGTGCCACACAGATCTGGCTATCATTTGCACCTTCCTTCCAGTGGCTTGTAGCGGTGGCTCTTATATGCTGATGGAGCAATATTTCGTTCTTGAATGAGACCTGCCTAAAACAAGTCTACGTAGCATTGAGACGCCTGGTGTCCACTTAATGTGGAATCTCTTTATTGAATAGTTACTAAGGTGTATTTCACTCCGCACCACCACAACATCACTCAGTGCCACCACAGCATCACTCAGCTACACTACATCATCACTTAGGGCCAACACTGCATCACTCAGGGCTACCACAGCATCACTTAGCACCACCACAACATCACTCAGGTCAACCACAGCATCACTCAGGTTCACCACAGCATCACTCAGCACCACCACAACCTCACTCTGCACTACAACATCACTCAGCGCCACCACAAAAATCAGTCAGCGCAACTTCAGCAACACTCAGCACCACCACAGCGTCACTCAAACCCACAACAATATCGCTCAGGGCCACAACAGCATCACTCAGCGCCACCACACCATCGCTCTACGCAACCACAACAACACTCAGCACCACCACAGCATCACTCAGCACCACCACAGCATCACTCAGCAACATCACATCATCACTCAGGGCCAACACTGTATCACTCAGGGCCAACACTGCATCACTCAACAACACCACAGGATCACTCAGCACCACCACAGCATCACTCAACATCACCACAGCATCACCCAGGGACACAACAATATCACTCAGCGCCACCTCAGCATCAGTCAGCACCACCACAGTGTCACTCAGCACCATCACAGCATCACTCAGAGCCAGCACAGCATTGCTCAGCACCACCACAGCATCAGTCAGTACTACCACATCATCAGTCAGCACCACCACAGCATCACTATGCGCTACCACTGCATCACTCTGCAAAGCCACAGCAACAATCAGCATCCCCACAGCATCAGTCTGCACCACCACAGCATCTATCAGTCCTTCTTACACTTTTTAACTACAACTTCTCAGCATGCTGCACAGCAGTCACACTTCTCTACAGCACAGTTTAAAAACACTGGCAAAGTCAATAGCTCTACCTAAACACTTATAAGGCCCCCACAATGCATAGCCAATAGATCTCGCCTTTGGGACATTATTAATGTTTAGTTATCCAGCACAATATCCTTCATAAAACAACATCAAGTGTTGCATGGCTAATCACTTATAAGGTCCCAAAAGCGAGACCTATTGGCTATGCCAATGCTTGTTATTTAGCGTGCCCGGGGCGATTTTTAATCCTAATCCGACCCTGGCGCCAACCATGTTGCAATTTATTTTGATTCTTTTGTACTGTGCACAACACCTAAATAAACGAATACATTTCTTGCATGGAAAAAAATTGTTTAGGGGAACTTTGCCTGTTTCATTTGGTTTTTTAGACATTGTGCCTTGGCACCCCCCAAACTCTGAATCATAATAATTCCATAGCAGTCACGAGGAAAGACGAGATTGTGCGTTCCAAGCCTCTCGTTAGATGGCATGAGTGACTCGAGCCAGTAGAGATCTTTCGTCTGGAGAGAAGGGCACCGCGCGTTACAAGCCTCTTTGTGGACCAACAAAATCACATGGGCTGTACGTCATCAGCGCGTTGCAAGCCTCACTCTGGCTTATTCTCCAGCCAGTGGATGTTTGTTTAAAGGCAGGAGTGAACGGATGGAGGTCTGTGCTTTTTAACGCAAGACGTCGCTGATTGTGACGTCGGCGGCCTGGGCGGTTGCTATGACGAGGTTGAGGGTCTCCGGAGGAGTCGGTAAGGAGTGTTCGAGGGTCTGCTAGTTTGCGTTGCCGTGGTGCTCTCCTTTATTTTGTCACCCCGTGTTTTCGGTGCAGTACCCTAGTGTCGTGTGCCAAGTTTGGAGTGTGTCCCCACAGCTTCTTGTGTTCTGCCCAGGAATGTTTCGACAGTAAAAATTGGATTATTTGACTACAGAGTAAAATGGGTTCTGATTACAAACGAAAGTTGCGGCATCCAAGCGGAGAAATTGTGCACTTAACTGGTAAATTTGGCATATTATGATTTTAGATTGGGAACATTAGGTGGTGGCGGAAGAGAGTTCCAGGGAGCAATGGCTTTGAATTTAAGACAAGTGGCTGTTGGTAATGTGCGAAAGCGTTATCGAGGGTGACAGCAGTAAGGTTTCAGACGCAAGAAGGCATGGCACTGTGGACATGGAAGCAAGGATGAAAGGAATTGAACTAAGGGTTTGGAAGAAGTTCAAATGGGGTCTAAAGGAAGAACGCAAGTCTGCCGTACTGAGGCTATAATATAAGATAATGCCCCGGTTACTTACCGGTAATCATCATTACTCCAGGTCCTAGTCTTCCTCGTCAAGTTACTGTGGCAAGGAAGACCGACGAGGAGGTAATGCCCCGGTTATTTACTGGTAATCTTCATTTGTCCCGAGTCCGGTTTAGAGTGGTGCTTCATGCTAATGTGGAACCCAAGGTTAGTGGTGAGTCCTGTTTAATTGTTGGGATTAGTCTTGTGTGCCCAAGCAAACCATTTCATACATTCACTCGAGGTTCTTGCGATGATTACATTAATAGGAGTTGTTTGTTATCTCTAGCGAGGGTATGTTACACATCCACATAATTAGTGGGATTAATAGATGTGCTAGAGGAGGTTGGATATTGTTAGTTTACAGGGGTACAACTTTTAGAGAAGGAGATGTGATGATGTAATTGAGTTGTGGGGAGTTTGCAATTATACATTGAAATTGAGGCAAACATGCATGTTGCAGAGAAGGTTGTGCTGAAGGAGATGAGGCATGCAGAAAAGGGAATGAGAGGTCATATGCAAGGAAAAAAAGGAGAGGCAACAATCGGAAGTTTATAGTATTTATATTAGCTCCAAAAGTGGGCAAACAAATCTGTTCTCTGTTCAAGCCAGGTCAACTGATGAGCTCAAGGGTTGAAAGTGAAAAATTAGGGCTATGCGCATACATAGAGAAATATCTGGAGCATTAGGCTGCACTCAAAGGAAGCAATAAACTCTTTATCACACCAGTGTAAAACAGTATATGGACAGGACCACTTGTATTATGCAAGTCTGCGTCCGCTACATTTTGTGCTGCATTTGCCACATAATCCACCATCTGATGCATAGTTATCAGATTAAAAAGAAAATGTGTTTTGATCTCTAACGGATTAGGATTTACTAAAACGTAGCTTGATGTATTGCTGCATAGCAAAAGGCCCTTTGCAAATTTGACTGGTAAACTTTCGGTTGCTTATTGATGTAGCTGGTGTTAAATTGTACTAATGAGGTGAAACCTTTGTCTAGACAGTGTTAACGTTTTCAAAATGACAAAATAATGAACTGATAATATAACAGAATATGTGGATTTATGCAGCAAATTTGTATTTTCTTGCCACATAACTTGGTCCTTTCTTGCCGCATTATTCCAGTGGACTTGCATATGTGTAACAAATGCAAACATTGAAAATGTTGGCGCAGGTGACTGGTGATGTTCTTCCTCAGGTTTGGCTCACATAATTAATTATAAAAGCAAAGTGGGATCCACTTGGATGCGTCTGATTTGTCATAGTACAAGTACGAGTTGAAGGTAGAGTACAGCATACCCAGACAGTGTAAGGTTTTGCCTGCACTTCTGTGGCTTGAGAGTGGCGATCGAGACACGGAGGTGTGAAAAATGGTGACTGGTCTCCATTTAGAAATTCAGTAAATGTTTTGTTTGCAAGTCCCTACTGATTAGACTTCAAGAAGCATCTTTCCTTTAGTAGAAAGTAGGTGTGAGAGGTGGAAATGCAGATTCTGGCCTTCAAAGTGAACATGTCCTTTAGATGAGGCCCACCATTTGGTCTTGCATAAATATACTTTTCAGTTGGCTAGTTCAGTAACATCACAACTCTTTATGCCACTGCTGTGTGTGTTCCAGGCAAGAGACTATACTGCTGTGAAGGGCATCACCACAGAACAGGCATTAGAAAATGAGGACTGCCCACACCAGTTCTGATGCATAAGACAATGGATGCACTTGAAGTGTGAGTAAAACTAAAAATTCTATTTAAGTACAACTATGGTCGGCTATTAGTTAAATAGCAACATAGAAGGGAGTTTGATACTTCGTTCTGCAAGACCCCAATAATGCTTTGAGATATTATAATTTTCCTAGACTGAAATGAGAATTCGGAATTATCATTTTTTTTTGGGGGGGCAAACTTTTTCTAAATAAGTGACTTTGTTTACCTTGTCAATTGTTCGGATAGTAGCTAGCATAAAATCTCAAATACAGTGATTTTTTTTTTTATTGATTTTTTTTTTTTAATTACCTTTCTTAAGCAAATACATTTTCAATGATCAGAAACATGACCAGCAATTGCAGCAACCTTGCTTGACTACACGTGTGATCCTGGGAAAATCATAGCCTAGCCTGTGACTACAAGCCATAATATCCTAGTCCCAGCCTCTTCCCCAACCCCCTAACACCCCCCCCAAATAAAAATATTGTCGGCGCTCAGAAAACGCGCTAAAGCATATGATTGACACATGCATGCAAATCGTTCACCCACCCAACCTACAAAAAAGCGATTGTGTCCTTGTGTAATGTAACTGGTGCCATGTTAAGCATTCCAATAGCTTCGAGTTCAATTTGCTCTATATCAGAACTGCTAAAACACAAAACAAACTGCAAAAAAACAAGTATTGTGCAGGCTGGTAGAGCAGTAACAGGCGGTGAATGAGCGCGTTTTTTAGAAAGCCAAAGCGGGCCATGAAACCTCGCAGCTTCCTCTTTGATGTTACACGGAAAGAGGAGAATATACTATTAAAAGGAAACACTCCTATAATATAAGTAGAGCTGTAACAGGCGGTGAATGAGCGCGTTTTTTAGAAAGCCAAAGCGGGCCATGAAACCTCGCAGCTTCCTCTTTGATGTTACACGGAAAGAGGAGAATATACTATTAAAAGGAAACACTCCTATAATATAAGTAGAGCTGTAACAGGCGGTGAATGAGCGCGTTTTTTAGAAAGCCAAAGCGAGCCATGAAACCTCGCAGCTTCCTCTTTGATGTTACACGGAAAGAGGAGAATATACTATTAAAAGGAAACACTCCTATAATATAAGTAGAGCTGTAACAGGCGGTGAATGAGCGCGTTTTTTAGAAAGCCAAAGCGGGCCATGAAACCTCGCAGCTTCCTCTTTGATGTTACACGGAAAGAGGAGAATATACTATTAAAAGGAAACACTCCTATAATATAAGTAGAGCTGTAACAGGCGGTGAATGAGCGCGTTTTTTAGAAAGCCAAAGCGAGCCATGAAACCTCGCAGCTTCCTCTTTGATGTCACACGGAAAGAGGAGAATATACTATTAAAAGGAAACACTCCTATAATATAAGTAGAGCTGTAACAGGCGGTGAATGGGCGCGTTTTTTAGAAAGCCAAAGCGGGCCATGAAACCTCGCAGCTTCCTCTTTGATTTCACACGGAAAGAGGAGAATATACTATTAAAAGGAAACACTCCTATAATATAAGTAGAGCTGTAACACGCAGTGAATGAGCGCGTTTTTCTTTTTTTCTTTTTCTTTTTTTCTTTTTTTTTTTTAGAAAGCCAAAGCGGGCCATGAAACCCAAGTATTGGGCAGGCTGGTGGCCTGAGAAGCGTCCGTGAAGCAGGGGGCGGGGCAGCGGAACACTTTGAAGTAGCTCACGGCCTGGCGGCCGTGAAAGTGAAAGCAATTAGGGGGGAGGAGAAGTGAGGCCAGCGCGGACTGCGCACGCTGGGGAAGCCTGTGGGAGGGAGGCTGATGGTTTTGATGTGGGGAGATGCGCGTGCTTGTGTCCACGTGACCCACCTGAACTGTCTTCAATCCGCTCGATGGTTTGAGAACCTATTTTGCGCACTAAAATTCTCCCCTATCCATTCCTGCGGAATGGGATAGGCTCGACCTAAAAAAAAACCTTGTCGGCGCTCAGAAAACACGCTAAAAGCATATAATTGACACATGCATGCAAATCGTTCACCCACCCAACCTAAATATTTCAATAAAAGAACAAACATACCTTTCTAATAGCATTTGAGGAAGTGCTGCAGAAGAGTCTGAAGCAGCCTGAGCCGCGCTTCATTAACACTGGAACTAAAAGCAGAAAAAAGTAAAATGTTATGAGCAAGTCATTTCCCCGAAAAATCAGAGCATTAAGAGTAAGCGAGATAGAAAATAAATAAAACCATTAAACTCACCTGGTGCTGAGCGGGCTCTCCTACATGTCCTAGGTGCTCAGGCTCCATGCAGCCCTCTCTCCTCCCCTCTGAGCGTACGGCTGCCCTTTCTGCTGTACTGGAGCCCACTGTAATGCTACTCACGAGTATTCGGTAGTTGGCACAAGGGCACTGCACACACAGCTTGACACCTGCCTGCTTGCCCAGGAACCTCTTCATCTAATGCCTTAGGCAAAGTACCTAGGGGCTATATGCGAAGGGCCACTACATTGGGGTCTTAGATAACATACAGAGAACTGCATAGGTTAAGGTTTTAAGGGGCACTCCACTTGAGACACTGAATGGAATGGGGGCAGTGAACTAGAATAGGGGGACCTGCTTAATAGGGCACATTTAACTGGTGTCACATTTGCAACACAGGACAAAGTTTATGGTACTGCAGTGTGTGCACAGCAATGACAGCACATGCACTGGGGACACACACGTCCACTGTGAAAGGAGGTGGCTGTCAGTGGCACAGCAACATTGACCAAGACATTAACTTCCACACTGGGCCACTGCAACAGTCCCCCATAACCTAGTTAATTACTTCACAAATAACAGGAGACATAGGTTATGAATTGGATTGTAGGCCGCAGTTGTTTTAGCATGCATTATTAGCACGTGCCCTTTTTGAAATGAAAACACAAATCCTTTACATAGGGTCATAAATCATGCCCTATCATAAATCAATCGCTGGTTAATCTTAAATCTTATAACTCATTTCGATCAACATTATTCATAGGCCATAAATCAGACATGTCAACTTGGGATGTAAATGGAGTTCTTTGTGCTGGTTTTTCTCTGTCCGCGAGGGGGCTAATTTCTCAACTGCTGTTAGGCTCAACTCGCTACCGTGGCTGTCCATTTGTACCCTGCCGTCCGGTGGGCCTTGGCTGTGAGTGCCATGCTCCGTGTACTACCCACCCACCCCCGTTAGCAGATTTACGCTGCCTTAGGGTAACCTTAATCCGCCACCCCGCTCTGTCGGGGTGTGACCTTTATGAGCACTTGCTCCTTGTCTTACCACCTTTCCCGGCTGCCTCCTTATGCTGTACCACAACATTGTCTTTTATCTTGGGTGTCGTTATTAGTAGCGCGCTGTCCCGCTCTTCAACAGTGGGCGCTCCTTGGGGGCGGCGCTGTTAACAACCCCGTCTTCCATTCTCACTGTTGTCTCCCGCTCCGAGGGCCATTTGAAGGATACCCCCGGCACCGAATTGGGCCATGGAGTATCGCATCCTTTTTGCCTACTTTGACACTCTACCTTGGTTAGCCCCATTCCTGTGTGGGGAGGGGTCCTTCCTTCACCGTAGCTGCATTTCGCTGTGAAAACTGCTTTTTGTTTCCCTCAGAACCCAGGTGTCCATTAAGGCGCCGGCTCTTTATGCCCTTTTTGAGCGTGTCCCCTGCCATAACTCCTGCACTTGGCCCACAATCCACCATAACATAGTTACATACGTTACAAATACATGAGGTTTAGGTTATGGAACTAAAAAGCAGAGAAAAGTAAATTTTTTCGAGCTAAGCCATTTTCCTGAAAAGTTCAGAGCATTAAGAGTGAGCAAGACAGAAAATAATTAAAACCGTAAATTTCACCTTGGGCAGAGCGGTCTCTCCTAGGAGCTCAGACTCCATGCAGCCGACTCTCCGAGTGCTATTGGTGCAACCCTGCTGCACCTGAGCCCACAGTATTGCTACACTCATGTGTATTCGGTAGATGGCGCAAGGACACTGCGCACACGGCTCGGCACATGCCTACTTGCCTAGGCCCCTCTTCATAAAAAAAATTGAACTAGGATTGGGAAAGCTGCTTAGTAGAGACTCCACTGGTAGCATGTTTGCAACACAGCGCAAAGTTTACGGCACTACAGTGTACACTGGAATTACAGCCCATGCACTGGGTGCATACAAGTCCACTGTGAAAGGTGGTGCCTGTGAGTGGCACAGCAACCTTGATGAAGGCATGAAAGTGCATAGTTGCATTGAACTGTAGTGGGGACACAGGCCCCACACTGTTTGGTAGGGGCAATTGTGGTGTAGTATACTGGGGTTAGACATTTTACAGTTGAATGTTATGTTAATTAAATTTATATAAGGTGCAACAGCTAGCCAAAAGGGTTTCCCGGCGCCCGCCAGAGAGGAACCGAGAGGTCAGAAGTTACTGATTGAACAACCAGGTTTTTAGTGACTTGCGAAAATGCACTTAAGAAGTTTCCTTGCGGAGAGCCAAAGGCAGTGTATTCCACAAGGAAGGGCCTAGGTAAGCAAAGGAGCAACCTCCCATATGGGACAATCTAATCCTAGGCACCTCAAATTTAGCCTAGGTGGAGGAACGAAGAGTGCGTGATGGCAAATGGGGATGAACAAGATTTTGAAGATACTGCGACCCTAAGCCAATAGAGGTCTCTCAGAGAGCCTGAGATGGATGCAGCTCCAGGAACCTGGCTGAGCAGACAAGCAGCGGAGTTCTGCACCAGTTGTAGTTTGCGCGTCACATCTTTATTGGCCCCCAGATACTGGATGTTGCTGTAATCCAGTCTAGATGTAATAAGAACTTGGACAACGGTCCTCTGGGTGGAGCTGGGCCGCATCCAGACAATTTTCTTAAGCCATTTCATTATGGTGAAACATATTGCAGCCATCATGACGGCTTGTTGACGCTTAGATAGTGAGTCGTCAATAAGAAAGCCAAGATTACGAACACGATGGGAGGGTTGAGGCAAAACACCCATTTCTGCGGGCCAATAGTGGGGGCCTTTATAACTTTATGGGCACTGTACATTATGTTCAGAGTCCATGCATAGACCGATTCATCAGGGCACATAGTGTCTGGAACTGCACTAGGGTATAGGCTTTGCATAGGGACCGTTGTGGGGGGATTATTGACGTTCAGAAGAATTGCAAGATGGGAAATCCCTAGGGGTTCAGAAGCAGTGACCTGGGAAAGAGACTGCTGAGGCACTGTAAAGGTAACACAAGTGTAGTGGGTGGCACAGCACTGGGGTGCATATGTCACAGTGGACACCAAGAAGGCCGGCAGAAGGGTCACTGCACCTATGTGACTGTGTGGACACTGGAGGTAGGTGGAGAGGCTACTTCTGGCACTACACTGAAAAACAGGGCACACTGGGTAGTGTGTGTACATTTCACAAGGGTTACAAATGAATGGTATAGTGTGCTCGAACACTGAGTAAGGGGTACAGAGGCACGGAACTGTTGTAACTGTACCCGAAGCTAATCGGCCGTGCACAGATAGCACTCTGAACAATGCCTGCCAGTAGTGTGGTGTGGGCAATACATAGCTGTGTTGGACCGTTTTTATGCACAAATTGAAAATCTCATAACATTTTCCCCCTGCAGTGCGGGAGATTGTGTCTGTGTATGTGTGTTTTTAAACTAATTCTATTCCTTTGTTTCCACTGTAGGATTAAAGGATCGGCCCTGGTCTGAAATCCCTTTGCATCTGGCTCAAGTAGTCATGTTCTTCTGAGGATAATCAAGACCACTTTGCATCACTTCAGGCTGTCTTGCCCGTCACCTCCTATTCGCTCACTAGCATACAAGACCGTTCCTAGGGCTCTTACTATCTTTACTCTCGCACAGACTGCTGAAGTAGACAAATGGAAGAAAAGGAACGGTGTGGCGTGACTTGTCGATAGCCAAGTAGACTAGCCATACCTACGACATTAAAGCACTCTCCTTTGCGAGTCGATAATTAAACTTGAAGGGCATTGTGGACATCAATATAAGACAAAGTATGGGCTTTCACCCCTGAGTTCACGAGGCCCTACAGTGTTTTGGAGGGCAGTACTGAGTATCTGTTGTCTTTTTAAGAGTTCCATTTCTGAGAGACCCCGACTCAAAAAATGAGTTGTGTGCCATGGAAAGGTGATAAGTTAAAGTTGGAATCTGGGGCTCAGTCGCCGCCCATCCAGATTTACCACGAGAAGCAACGCCGGGAGCTGTGTGCCCTCCATGCACTCAATAACGTCTTCCAGGATGGTAGCGCCTTCACACGTGAAACGCTACAGGACATTTTTCAGCGGTAAGTGCGCCTGCCGCCCTGTTCTGGGGCCTGCTGAAAAGGATGTGTTTGAATAGATGTAAACTTAGTTACTTAATCTGCGTGTGCATAAAGCTTATTTTAAAATATTGTGACATATCAAAAAACCATCATTGACGACTACTATTAGTGGGTTTCACTATTAGATTCTGACCAACAAAAAAATACTTGAAAAATATATGGAATCAATTCTTGCTTATCGAAGTAAAATGAACTCTGTCAATGTGTAGGAATACTGTAGAAAAACAAAGCATTGGAATAAAAAGTGCCATCAGAGTGTTCTGAAAGTTGTTGCTGCTGAGTAGAAGGCTTGCTTCATTGTACTTTTCGTTATTTGGGGGGGGGGAGGGCGAGGACGGTGGTCGACTAAGACTAGCTTACTTTGCTTTTGGTGACTTGCTATTTGGAGTTTTTCATTTGGTCATGATATCCTTGATAGGTGTCTTTCTATATATAAAGTATGAGGTCTTGACGTTTATTCTGGCTAGGGTAGTAGCAGTAGAGATGCTTTTGTTGTTGATGAATCATGTGTTTAAGTGAATTGTAGCCTTCAGAGAGACCAGTGATGTGTTTGGTAAGCCAGACAGGATGGCTGTTCTGTCATTAGAACCATGTCTGGCGGGTGTGGTTCCTTAGGAGCTATACCCTCAAAAGACCCACCTTCCAGCTGCTCTGACTCTGCAGTCTAGTTTTCCAGAGTTTGAATGGTGAGACGAAGGGGTGGGATGTTTGGCAGGGTACTGCTGGGAAGGGGACGTGAAAGGAGGCAAACTTTGTTGGAGTTTAGAAGTGTTTTTTTTATTTAAAATTAAGCAGAAAATACAGATTTAGACATAACAATGTAATACATTTAATTACTAAAATATAATATTGTGAGAAAGTGGCTCTATATGTACTTGACCAAAGTATGGTACAGTGTGTATAGAGTCCACAATCCCCAGAGGTATAACAGAGGTTAAAGCCAGGTCTGACCTTACTCTCTAAAGTGGTAGCTTGGTCGAGCAGTAAGGCAGTACCAGAGGACAGTGTAAAGCATTTGTTGCACACTCAGTCAGCAAAAGGTTTCACACACTCAAGAACTGAACTCTAGGCCAATTGTTTTTATATCCAAAGATATAGTTGTTTTATTTTTAGAACCAACAGCTATCAAAATATACTTTTCTCAATATGCGTACTCTCATGTAATTACTTTGCAAAGAAGCAATAAACTTTGTAAAACCAATAGGTACAATGGTTGCAGTAGGCAACACAATTCTAAACACAATTTAACATTGAGCTCAATGGGTTTTTCTACATAAATGCAGTTGACTACTTTATAGATTACTTTTGTAACTTCATAACTGGACCCTAGATTCAGTCCTGGGGTCTAAGCTGAAAACAGTTTAGTAAAAACGTTTTAGTTATTGCAAGGATTTCTAAAGGATATAAAGGTATTTTAAAAGTTGACACTTGGAAACATTTTCATGCAAAACCAGCAATGTTATCCAATGGAAGGAAATTCAGAGCACAGGTAAAGTAGGTTCTCGTTACTTTTGTAATCCAGTACTGGACTACTAGGTTCAGCACTGGGGTCTCTACCTAAGACAGGTAAGTAATTACGTTTTAGTAGTTGGTACGATTTTTTTAAGGAAAATTTGTAACTTTCAAAAGTAGACAGAAGAAATTTCACAGAAAAACAGTCAATGGTTGCCTATGGCAGAAATTTAGATTACTAGCAAACACGGTTGTGATTACTTTTGTGGTTCAGTACTGGGCTACAAGGTACAGTACTGGCTTCTCTCCTGATCCCAGGTGAGTAATTCGAAATTCATTATTCGGCTGATTTTAGATGAATATTTTAAAGTTTCAAAACTTCTCACTTAAAAGAAATTTCGAGTTTCTCCTATGGCAGGAAAGTGAGTAATCCGTTTTCAGGTGAGTACTCGACTGGTGAAGTTAAGGTTCCGGGCATAGACTCTGGGGTCCCCCAGGGTCAGGTAGGTACAGTTGGTACACCCTCAGCAGCACAGGGGCGGCCGGGTGCAGAGGTAGTTGGGCCCAATGTTATCCAATGAGAGGCAGGGGGCCTTCGGTTGGTGGTTGCTGGCTAGCAGGCCACGCGGCTGTGGGAGCTGGGCTCCTGGTCACTTGCACAGGGCAAATGGGGAAGTAGGATAGGACAAAGGTTGCACTCCCAGGGGCACTCGGGCGGCGGGGTGCAGAGTGCTTTTGAGCCGCCGGGCGCTCAATGTTATTCAATGAGGATCTTGAAAAGGGAACAAAGGCTGCAGGCTTGGTGACGGTGGATCTTCTGGAGCGACCAACACTTCGAGGGGTAAGTTGGGATCTTGGAGGATAGGTCGGCACCCAGGAGTTTGGCACAGGGGACCGTGGGGCGCCGGGTGCAGGGATGTCTTTTGAGGCCGGGAAATCTTACCCCTGCTGGTCGCAGTCCGAGGGGTCCTTTGTCTTGAGGCTGCAGGTGTCGTCGGAGTCATCGAGGAGGGTCCTTGGGCACTGGATTCCAGGTCAGAATCGCCCGGGGGGGACGTCCTCAGGGTCTTGATTTACTCCAGCACAGGCCAGGCTTGGCGGGTGCAGAGTGTGCAGGGTTCGCGGTTCCGGGCTGATGCCAGGGCTTGTTACTTGCTTTAACAGTACCACTGCTCGTCGGAGACCCAGGTAGTCAGTCACAAGGCAGTCAGGTACTCAGGGTTTTTGAGGTTGCTGACCACTGGAGATGCCGGGGTTTAACAGGAGCAGGTTCGAGGGTCGACAGGCCGGTAGGGCTGGGGCCAAATCAGTTGGTGTCTTCTTTTTAGCAGCTACATGGCAAGTCTTCATGTTCCTTTATCTTCTTTCTTGTTTCGTGATCTGGATCTGTAGAAAAAGGTTCAGGATGCCCCTAAATACTAAATTTAGGGGCGTTGCAGGTAGGGCAAGGGCAGGGACCAATGGGTCCCTGTCCTGGGGTGGGTACACCTCCTAGCCTGCTCCTCTCCTGTGGGAGGGGGGGCAGGAGCCTAGCTGTGATTGGGCAGGTCTCCCCATCTTCAAGATGTCTGGAGCCCGGGGTCGTGCATCGCCTCTCCCACCTGAGGGGTGGAGTTGGCACAGGCTGGCACACCCCCCTTTCTGACGTAGTTTTTCCCGCCAGTCTTCCAGTCGGAGTGTGGGTCAGAACTGGTGGGGGCCAGTTGCTGAGTACAGCAAGTGGTCTGGAGAAGCTCACAAAGGAGGAATGCCTTTGAAGCTTCCCCTGCCCATCGTGGGGAGGAGGCTTGGCACCTCGTCCCAGGATGTGCATTGTTGCAGGCCCAGGAGAGCGGGAGCTCTCCACCCAGGGGGTCTAGCAACATGTCTGCTGTGTGGCAGCCTCTCAGACAAGACGTGGATTGTAGGTTAGGTTTCAGGGGCATCTCTAAGATGCCCTCTGTAGTGCATTTTACAATAAACCCCACGCTGGCATCAGTGTGGGTTTAATGTGCTGAGAAGTTTGATATCAAACTTGTCAGTGTAGCCATTATGGTGCTGTGGAGTTTGTAATGACTACCTCCCAGCACCATATACTCTTAATGGCATCACTGCACTTACAGTGCCCAGGAATGGCCCTGGGTACTGTAGGGGCACAGGGCTCAGGCCCCTGTGCCCACACCACTGGCATAGGGCACCCAGCCAGTGGCTGATGTATGCCAGGTCAGTGGGTTTGTGGGCAGGGCCCACAGGGATGTGTGCCATGTCGACTCTTTGCTTAGTTCTTCACCTAGACACTCAGCCGGCACATGCAGTGTGTGGGTGTCAAGGTACAGGGCCCCTAAGGGTGGCACAATAAGTGCTGCAGCCCTTAGGGGTCTTCTCTGGTCACAATGCCCTGGGTACCTAGGGTACCATTTACTAGGGGCTGACATGTGGCCAGAGATGCCAGTTGGGTTTAGGCTTTAGTATAGTTTTTAGGGCAGGAACACAGGCCCTGGGTACCTGATTGGCAGGGACCCAGGGCACACCAAGGAAAAGTGCATCAGGTATCAGGAAAAAAGTGAGGGGGGGGGTACTGCAACAGGAACTCACTTTCTCACAAATATAAATTAACATGCACAACCTTTTAACCTATCTTCCAATTCCCATTAAAACCCATAAAATATTTATTAATACTAAAGTACAAAAAAAAAACCTGCAGCCTGGTATAATTTACCAATAGTGCTAATCACTGTTAACTGACTGACGTAACATCATGACCCTGTGCCTTACGAATATCCAACCTGCAGCCTCCTCGGGGAACTTCGCTAAAGTTCAAATGTCATCTAAAGTGCTTAAATTATGCACCCCAAAATACAGCAGCAACCTTATTCGTTACCCTGCTGCTAATAAAGTGGCAATACTAATGCTTGCCTGAACTTGACCCACCTGAATAATTTCATACACTTGTGCCAGATGGAGTTCACACCCATAGTCTCCCAGGTGTCCGTGTGTGAAAGCTTTCCAGCTTTCTCATTCTGAGGAAAGTGTTGCATATTTTCTTATAAAATGTCGTTTTATTGATTCAAATATGGTACCAGAGCTCTTTTTCACTATCTTGTGAACTGACAAATTGGGTGCACTTGTCTGTTAATGAGAGACAGCAATTGAGCACAGTTGTGGAGGTATATGTATTTAAGCTTGAGAGATGCAAAGCATTCAGCTTTCAAGTATACTCTGCCAGACTCTGCTGGCACAATCTACTTATACCATTTGAACATCATGGACCTAGATTGGAATAGCGGAGTCAGACCTGCAAGCGCATAATAGATTGTGCAAGTTACGCTGAAGTAAAATATTGACAGGAAAGCTCTCAAAGCATGAAAACCTTCTCAGTGCTGAGGACAGGTGTGGTTTCAACATTTGCCGTTTGTCATAGCTACCTCTTATCTAACTAATCCTTCAGTTTTTGAAAACTAGGAGAAGCTAACCAGAATAAACAGTTTATGAACTTTTACCCTCCTCAGCCTAACTGCAAAAGCCAGGGTTTGTATAGCTGTAATAATAATAAAATCATGTTTAAAACTACAACATGAAGGACAGTTGTTCAATACCTCATTTATGCATCCACAATCTCTAACCTATTATCCCTTTCAGCAAGCGTATGACCATCAGGAGATTTCCAATGTTTGGTAATAATCGAATGGGCAACCGCCATTGCGATAAAGATAAAATGTGCATCTTCTTTCCCATGCCCGGAGTATGCAGCAATGCCACAGACTGCCAAAAGAGGCGATGGTTCAACCTGCTGGACTACTTCACCTAAAATCTGAACAAATATCTAAGTCAAGTAATCTTTCAAAACCACACATGACCAAAAAACATATTCCCAGTACCCTCCTTGGTCACACCTGTGGCATTTCCCACTGACCACCTGGAACATTTTGAGTCTTATAGGGGTATAATGCAGCATCCAGCCGTTGTAAAACACTATTCTGTGAAATTGGCTCCTTTCAGCAGAGTAAACCCACAACTATTCCACCTTTCCCTGTCCATTTCAACACCCATGCAGCAATTCCATTTAGCACAAACCCCTCTAAGTTGAGTAGGGTTACGGTAAAGGTTCTTACATCATAAACTAAGAAACTCTCCAGCCTTACTTGATGCAGACAGTTTCCTCACTAAGGTTTCTGATGCATTCATATCTGCCAAAGATAAAGATTTAAAAGCTGAAACAAATTGATTGATTGTACTAAAACCTATAAAATGCACCATGCCAAAGGGCCGGCAGGGGAATTTCTTCAAGAGACCCAATTCTAGTGCCTCAAATAAAATTCCCTACCTTGCTAATCTGGATAGCCCACCAACGATTAATGGCATCCCCTGAAAAACAAGAAGATACATGTTTGCAATAGGTCAGATGTGTTTCAGCATGGATTATAGGGATTTTATACCTCATAAATAGTTGATCCTGAGCAGAACAGACCAAAGCACCAAATAAGGTCTTATAACTCCCCTTTTTCGGGTACTTTGGGTTCGTTAATGGCCTCGGGGAGACTGCTGAACCAATAATTCTTCAACCTGTATAGTATAACAGAATCGTCTAATGTAGACGATTGCTATGCAAATCTAATCTGTACTACAAAGGAAGCCCAATAATACTGCTTAAAATTGGGAAAAGCAAGATCACCTGCAGATTTAGAGAGTTGTAAGATTCTCATATTAGCACAAGGGGTCTTATTCCCAGTCAGTAAAATACTAGAATCACTTTAGCATTCTCTAGATTCCAGTCCATAGAAATTGTCTTCCACGAGCACCCGTAGACAATAATATTTTTTTCAAATCGTGTATTTTCAGTGATCTGACCACCGAAGGCCCTGATTTTATATTTAAAAACTGAACTTTGGACTATACCATGTCCAGTTGAAAGGCAATATTTCTCTCCATGGGTTCCCATACCTGGTGTGTCACACAGTTTGGTGCTTACTCCCCACCCTCCCTGCCATGTTAAAGAACAGTACATGTTTCAGCACCCAGTCTAATGTGCTGCATAGCTAAATACATATACGGTCCCAAAGGCAAGACTGATTGCATTGCAAATGCTTATTTAAAAGGGTAAGGAATACATCCCCCAGCTAGGATCGAATTAAATAGAGCCGTCAAAGTGGCTACTAACAAGGAACTAAAAGGTTTACGGTTTATCAAATTCTGCCCCAAAGCATCTTCACCTGGAGTTTTAAATGCAGAGAGGTGCTTTATCTCCATTAGTCGGATAGGCCAACCAGATCTCTGTCTCTCCCCCTAGCTCTGGTAGTTGCACTTCCTGCAGAAATTGGTCTACAGAGGCCAACCCCAAGCTCAATGCTTCACTTTTCTAAAGGGAGGAATAATACTGTACAGAAAATGTCGCCTATCTCCTGGCACTCATTAACTGCCAATCTCATGGCAGGATCCTTAATCCCAACAATTAAGTTACAGTAACATTTTTCTTTTGCCGGCCATGCCAAAGAGCTCCACCCTTTCTCCCCCCCCTCCTTTCTCATACATTTGATTATAAAAGGTACAACTACTTAAATTCTCATTAAAAAAATCCCTTAAAGCCTTTTTTTTTCTGCTATGCCCAGAACGACTGATATGATTTGTTCTTCTAGTGTTTTGTTATATGCTGTATCTGCAGCTAGTTGTAAGTTTCCCTGTCCCTCTCTCTCCTCCCATTTTTGTCTTTCTTTTTCTTATTCGCAAATAAAGAGATCGCATAGTTGACTTAAAGGCTTCCCATACAACTGCTATATCAGTAGAATCTTCATTAGTTTATAAAACATTCTATTTCTGTAGACCGTGATTGGAAGAAATCATTTTGACTGCTATATCAGTAGAATCTTCATTAGTTTATAAAACATTCTATTTCTGTAGACAGTGATTGGAAGGAATCATTTTGGTTTAACAAGACTCTATCCATGCACCATCTCTTTTCTGTGTTCTGGCCACTCCTCAAACATTTCAAGCTCACCACAGAGTGGAACAAAAAATAAATAAATACAAATAAAATTACTGGAAGCCTAGGATTGCAGCCTAAGCATTTTTTGATAATTTGAACCACAAAACAATGTACTGAAATACTAGGGTACAATGTACTGAAACAAACATTCATCAATGTATTGAAACAAGCATTCATCAAACAAATGCATAAATAGTTTAATTAATTTAAGAAAACAATCTTTAAAAAAACCTACATTTTAATGCTATGGTTAGAGCTTTTAAAAATTCAATTGAGACCACTGTGTCCGTACTGTAATCTTTTGATGCACTGCTCCTACAGTCAGTCTGAGGATACAAACTTAATTGTTAACCTCCAATTTCAAATTACTTTACATGTACAAAACGTTTTACATTTTTCATATTTTTATTGATTTTTTTAAAACCTATTTTATTAAGTTTTCAGGAAATGCTCAAACAATACATATATATGGTTTTGCCTCGCCCCTCCTTGTCTGTTGCCGTCCATCCATTTGTTCCACATACATAGTGAGGCCTTTCTGATAGTGAGAAGTATATCCCATTGGACCTAAGACACAGTTCTACAGGGCTAAATTGTGTTGCTCTTTGCCTATGCAGGCACTGTCAGCCTCTATGGTTCAAGGCAGGTAACAACGAACAAAGTCGCCCCCCCCCCCCTCTTCAATTCTACCTCCCCCTCCCATCAGACATGTCGCTTCCCTAACAGCGCGTGTAATACTCATAATGTGTTCTGCACACTCTATCCTAGTCCTATGTCAGTAGCCCACAGCTCCACTGTAAGGACACTTCCACGATCTCAACTCACTATCTGTTGCTGCGGTCTCGTATAATAACGAGGGCACTCATAGCCGGCGAGGTCAGTCGTCATCTTCAGCCGGGTTCTTGAGCAGATCTACCATCACCACCCAGGCTCTCGCCAAGTCCCACAATTTGTCGTTGTCAGTCCTCCGAGCTAATTGGAGCCGGAGTGCCCCCTCGCAGTCCGCTCACTTAGTAAAGTCGCGTAGCCAGCGCGCATCGCTAGGGGCCGTGACCGCCTTCCAATGGCTAGTGATTTCACGCTTGGCTAGAACTAACCCCAGTTCGAGGAACTTACTGCTGGTTTTGTTGCGGGAAGTGTGGGGAAACCAGTGTAACAGACACACCCCTGGAGTATTCTGCAGGTCCCTCTCTGTCACCTCTGTCAATTTGGCCAGTACCTCTCCCCAGAATTCCCGAAGCAGCGGACAATCCCAGAACATGTGCATAAATACCGCACCTTCCAGTCTGCAACGTGGGCAGGTAGCGTGGGAGCCAAAGAACTCATTAATTTTGTGAGGCGTAAAATACGCCCGATGAAATAATTTCATATTTTTATTGAAATATAATTTATTAATCTGTCAATATTTAATTTTCTAAGCAGTCGCAGATGGGCCTTTTCCACTATACAGGAATGTCCGTTTCTGACGGTCCCAAACACATACATGAAATCTATTGCTAAGGTTGTAGATTTCAGCTTTTTATGAAATTAAGCTAAACAAGGGTGAATGTGATTTTCTGGAACTAAAACCTGAACTAAACCCTGATAAAACAGAGCTGGTTTTGACAGGTGGTTGCTCCAGTCCCTGGTCCCCCCTCTTCTGGCCCCCTTCCACCCCCCTCTTCCTCTGTTAAAACCCTCGGTATCAAAATCAATGATCAACTCACTTTGCACTCCCAGGTGAGTTCGGTGGTCTCCTCCTCTTTCTTATCTCTCCGCACTATCCGCAAGGTTTCCCGCTTCTTCTCCTTCACGGCCCTAAAACTCATTGTACTTGCCATGGTCGTCTCTCGCTTGGATTATGCCAATGCCCTTTACCACGGCATGCCTGCCTACAATGTACGACGACTACAGCTGATTCAGAACCAAGCTGCCCGCTTGGTTTACAACCTCACCAAGTCCCACCACGTCACCCCCCTCTTAAAATCCTTGCATTGGCTCCCCATTCGCGAACGCTCCCAGTTCAAGGTGGGCTGCCTCGTTTTCCACGCCCAGCTAGGCTCTTCTCCTGCCTTTATCTCTTCAGAGATCAAACCCTATGCCCCCGCCAGAGAACTTCGTTCCTCCTCTCAACATCTGCTGATGGTCCCCCGTTTCCGCCGAAATAAATGGGGAGGCTCTAAGTTCTCCACCCTTGCCCCCATCTTCTGGAACTCCCTCCCAGCCCAACTCAGATGTTCCACCCAATACTCGCTCTTCAGAAAGGCTTTAAAAACCTTTCTATTCTCCAAAGCCTTCCCCCAATACTCCAAAGCCTTCCCCCAATAATCTCTCACAAGTCCCCCCTGTTATTCTTGCTTCTCAAGGACTCAACATACTGTAGCGCCATGGAACCGTCAGGTGTACGCGCGCTTTATAAATAATTTAAAACTCAAACTCTTGGTGGATGTGGCAACGTAGTCCGTTTTTTGTCAAGTTTTGACTATTGTGGGTGTGATGCCATACAGGTAAAAGGATTTCCAGTCACTTTTGAGCAGGCATTTGCTCTTGGGTTTTTTTTTTTTTATTGTGACCTCCCTTTAATGTCTGCGTGTCCTGCCATAATTAACGTAAACAAAGAAAGGGTCTGGCTCCTTTGCAGTAAGGCCAAGCCTGAAACTTTAAGAAACAACCACAATTGCCAATACTGCAATTTACTTCTTACTACAGATGCAACAGGAAGAACCGAAATATAACTAGTTCTTCAGGCCAATTATTTGACGATTTAATCTATTTATTTCCAATACAAAGTCACTCAACATTATTTAAGCGGCAACTTTCCTTCATTATCAAAAAGATTAAGAAATACAATACACAGGAGAGAAAAGAAAAAGAATCCTTTTTGACATTATTTACACTCCCTTAAGGCTCGCATTCACACAGGCATTCACTCTTCAAACCTCAGTCAAGCTCATACATCTTTTGTGGAAAAAGTGTGAGAGGAAGAAGAAAAGGTGATAGTAGGGGGGAAAACCAAATCCAAACAAATACAAAACTTGTGATAAACACAACTGTTGGTCAGTTCAAATATTACACTTAGAGTGTATTTACAATGAAACACTTGCTAGTTTATATAATAGGCCATCTGCATCACAAAATAATTATCAAAAACTAATGTCTGGTTTTTTAGCAAAGATTGGCCTAACACGGTGATGGTCGACGCGTTTCGAGTTCCTTGGGGGAGGAACTCTCTTCAGGACCGCAATTTGGTTCTGAAAAACATAATTAAAAGGGCTTGTCTTAATGTATTGTGGGAAAAACTAGTAACCCTTCTGTCTTCAGGGCGGGGGCGTGGCCCTCTTACCTTAAAGTTCACATCTTTAATTTTTCTAATGACATTCGTGCTCTGTAAAATCATAAAGAAAGGATAAATAAATCAAACCCTGTTTGTCTAAAGTTGTGTTTACAGTGTGTCACTAGAAAGTGGGCTTTATCCTTACTTTGGGGTTGTGGGAGCTGTTATCCGGTGTAGTGCTTCAATATTTCGGACACTTGGAGCTTGGACCCAGGGGTGCCTACAAAAGTAAAACGACACTGCTTGGTGGTGTCTGTTACTGCGGTGCATTCATAGTCTGCCGATTTGGTGTAAACAAAACGTTTGCCCATCCTACCTTAGTTGCCTCCTTGTTGTGGTTACTTGTTCTATTCGGCGCGAGTACGTCTTGTTTGAATCTGAAAAATGAACGGGAGCAAAGTCATGCTACTTTGCCGGTTGATGTGTGGATCTTGTTCCAATACATTATCATATGAATGGGTGTTCCTTCATATTGCGTTGTGCGCTGGTAAATATAATTAAGCCGGACTGTTCTACTGTGTGTTGCTTAAGTTACGATGTTATAGTATTGCTCTTCATGGACATGAAGCCTCAACATTATTCAAAATTCGTCTGTTTACCTTGCGTCTCACTCCGCTCACTTGGCGTTCGTCTCTCTCCATGCAATCCGTTTTTTGGGAAGCCGTTGTGAACAGCCACTTTTGTTCTCACGTTATTTGGTAGATCAGGAATTCTGGGACATGTAGTTTGATTGGTGTGTTAGACTTTTAGTTGGCTCTTCTAAAAAGACTTTTGTCCATGTGAAAACTACTAGTAATTGTTTTGTGGATTAATGCGCAACTGGTTGATGTATGGTTTGGTGCAAACCCGTGATTATGCCAAGTGGCTATAGATGAACGTTGTGGCATCCACGTCTGGTATGGTGGTAATTTAATTATGCCGCACCTTATGATGTTATAAAAGGGAATTTAATGCACTACAGGTTAAAAATCTCTGACAGCTCGTTAAGTCCGTCAACAGTCGTGTTGAATTTGATAATAAGCATTGCTTCTCGTTTAGACAATTTCGCTTCCAGGTCTCCTCCCCTGGCGTCATAATTAAGGCTGCATTCAAATCCTGTGTTGATTGCATGTTTAATTTCAACTTTAAATGTTTGTTTTGCCACTCTGTTCTGTGGGCGAATCGTAAGCTCTCGAATTGAATGTCGAGATCTCATTTCAGGGGGTCCCCTTACATTTAGGACTTGTTTTATATTATTATTTATAGTTGCTTTGTCTCTGTGTATTGTGCCATTCTGGATTCCAGTTTTCTAACTTAGTTGCATCTCTAAATGTTTTCTACAGAAACTCTTCTGTCTTCATACACCATATTTGAGAATTAACTTTTAGTATGGCCAGCTTTACGATCCTCCCAGATTAAAGCATAAGTAGCAGATTGTTGTCTATTTTTCATAACATGATTTCAAGAATGTGTTACAGGTTTATGTTCAACCTGGTGAGACTTCAAAAGAGAAACTAATAGTTATTGGTGTGGTTAGGGGGTATGCAGTATTCTAGCTGTCCCCATTCTCTATATGTCTGAGCTGGTTAATGGAAGTCTGACCGTGGACCATGTAGTAGAATGTTGATTTGTGGAGTGTAAGTTAGGTGATGCTGACATTTGTAGGGAGGGTGGAGTCCTGACAGGACCCACTTGCTGTAGCCGAAGGGCCTAACATGTAATAAACAACCTTACCTTCAACCTGAGTGGCTCCAGACTCTTGTATAGTGGTACTGCTCTTCCACATCAATGTGTTGGTTCCTCAGAACCATGGTTCTCTGAGCGTCTAAGAAAAAGCTGTGTAGGAAAATGGAGCGAAACTCAAGATTTAAATATGATTCACAAGATGGAGGTGTACAATCAATCAATTGCAGAATACAAAAAGTTAATACTAAAGATTATTCAATCCAGCAATACAGTCAAGGAGCTTTTTTACACCGTGAAAAATCTAGCAAAATTGCTTGTCTAGCAACAGTAGTTGCAGCCAGATGTTTTGCAATACTCTGGCAAACGTTTCCCAGAAAAAAATAAAGGAAGTCTTCAACACTTTTATATCCAATAAACCAACAGTGTCTATACCTTGGACGAATACATCACAATTCTCATCTAATATGTTTGATAAGCTTTCCTCACTTAGCCAGTTTTAAACTTAATTGGATATATCAAATTGGGATCACCGTTAGATCCATACCTTCCAAAAATTGTTCATCTTACCCCTGACCTCTTTGGCATTCAGTTGACTGATTTTTTTATAAAATCATCAGTGCAGGATATTCTTTCTTGGAGTGTAAGAAAACCTCCATTCTACCTTTGCTGAAGAAAAAAAACAAGGATCCTCTAGAGCCCAGTAGCCAATGGCCCATCTCCAGACTGCATTTCCCAGCTAAACTATTGGAAAAGGCTTAGAACATTGAGGTCATGTCATTCATTGACCGTAACATCCTTCTGGATTCCAGCTAATATGGTTTTAGGAAAGCGCAAAGTACTGAGACAGCACTGATAGCCGTTTTAGGGGAATTGAGGCTCATACTTCATCGAGGATGTCGGGCTGCACTGATATTATTCGATCTCTCAGCGGCCTTTGGTATAGTCCATCACAATATCTTAATTGACCGACTCGCTGAGCAAGGAATAATCTGCCTTGCCCTCAAGTTGGTAACCTCCTTTCTAATGGTTAGAATGAACCATGTTGCTAAAGGCAATTTAACCTCCGAACAGTTTTGTCTGCCATGTGGGGTACCCCTGGGCACATCGAGCCCTACTCTTTTCAATCTGTACGCTACCCCACTGGCAAGACTGAAAATCTTTTGGCTTTTCGTGGTGTCTTACCCCGATGATACCCAAATAGTGGGATCCATCTCAAGCAACCTTGAGGACACTGCCAAAAAGTTCAGCTCTTGTATGTCCCAGGTAGAATGCTGGATGAGATCCAATTCACTTAAGCTCCACTCTGGGAATACAAAGGCTCTTCTTTTTGGCAAAGACAATTGTTTATGGTCACCAAGTTGGTGCCCACAGGACATAGGGGGCTCCACCCTCACCAGTGCGGAAAGTGACCAACCAATTTAATTTTTATTATTCTTAATTCCTTGGAGTTGCACAGTAAATAAACAAAAGCAAAAAGACCACAAATCTTACATTTATTAAAAACAAGATAAAATACATTCTAAAAGCGAACTGTTAAATGTCCTTGTATTAATTTGTATAAAGTGCAGAGAATGTAGCAGCATAAAATCAGGAGAAACCACACTCTGTGTAGAATAAAAATCCTTAACATACAAAGTGCAAATGCGCCAAAGTTTTGTGAAAAATGTGCGAAGCGGGGGCGTGGCCTAGCAGGCGAAGATGGCAGTCTCACTTTGAGTGTGCCCCGCTATCCGTCGTGATCCGCCTGCTTCCCTGGACATCTAGGGCTGTGCACTGCTACCCCCACATTGCCTCTTACCTGGTGTTGGTTCTGAGGCTGAGATCTCTGGCCCCGTCCTCCTGGTGATTGCTGGACGATCCAGCCGGCGCCCACAGCTAAGATGGCGGATGCTCCCTCTCTCCCGCTACAGCCTGTAATCGAGGCCTGAGCTGTCGTGGCGGTACTGAACTGCGGCTGGTGGCGGAGATGCGGCGACTATCTGCCCACCGATAATTCCCCGTCCTTTTCTCCAGACTCTGCTTTGTGACCCCGGCTAGCGCCGAGACTCCGATGCGGCTGGAAACCCGGGCGTAGAGCTGCCACCCTCCTGCCCCCCCCGCCAGCGCTGAGGTCTCAGTAGCGGCGCTTCAGGCTCCCCGCCGCCCAGCTCCCTCATCGGCTGTCGCTTCGGGTGGCGGGAGTTTGCTTCTGTGTGCGGAGTGTGGCTCTCCTGGTGGCCGGCTCTGTGACGTGGCTTGCGGAGGGGTCCCTCTCATCACTGGCTCTCGCCTCCCTTCCTGCTGCGGCTGAGTTGGACTCCGGCTGTGGAACTGTCCTCCTGTGATGCGGTGCTGCTCCTGGGGATCCTGCTGACGGCGCGGCTGGTGGACTGCTTCTGGACCACCCGGGGCCCTGGGGCGGAGGTCTGTGGTGGTTGGCCCCCCACCGGGGCTCCCATGTCTTCGGCCGTTGCATCGGGCGGCAGCAGACGGCTGTGGGGACCTGGGGGTGATGCTACTGCTGCTTGAGCTGGGGCGCAGCAGAGGTGAAGGCCTGCCCTTCCTCTGGGGTGACGGCGCTTAGCTCCCTGTCGTGGGGCTGGCTGCTCTGGTGGTGCGAGGTCGCTCCTGTGCCCTCCCCGGCGGCGTTGCTGCTGGCCGACTGCCTCTTGGTCCCGCGCGGTTGCTGCGGGGTGGCCCGGAATTGCCCTTGGATTCTCAGTGAGCAGTGCTATCCACGGCGGCGGCTCGGCTCCCTGGTGGCTCTGCCGTGACACCGGCCGCCAGGTCAGGCGGCGGGGATCTGGAGTGGTGATGGGAAGAGATCCTTGCTGGTGGTCTTGCGGAGGCGGGGGGGGGGCCTTGGTGAGGCTGTGGGTGTCTCCCACCACCCCCTGGTGCGCCTGGCTTGCGTGTGAGTTGGGCCTGGCGAAGACGTTGCGAATGAGCGACCTGTTGCCTCCTCCTAGTTCGTCTGCTGCGAATCTTCCCTCCGGGGCCCTGGTGCCTTGTCTGCCGAACTGCTGAGGCTGCGTCACTGCTTGGCTCTGGTGGGATAGCGCTGCTGGTACCTGAAGAGGGTCTCCTGAACCGGGCCTTCTGTTGCCCCTTCCCCCAGCTGTTCTGTCTTCTGGCTTTGGACCTAGGGCCTGCGGCTCTGCTTGATCCAGAGGCCATTGCTCCCACCCCCTGAGGATCGGCGTACCTGGCCCTGTCCTGCTATTCGGAAGGGCCCCGGACCGGAGCTATAGGTGTGTAGTGGAGTGCGATGGCCTGGGCGTGCCATGTCCCATCTTCTTCCCTCACGTACCTTCCCCTGCTTGCCCGCCGCTCTGGCCCCGGAGCCTGCACTCTACCTTCCCTTTGCCCAAAGGCAGCCATGCTGAGAGACAAAGTACCCAAGACGTCCGCCGTCCGCATCCCAAACTAAGATGGATTGCTTCACCGCCGCCGGGGCTGGGACCAACGGTGGGCCCTCGGACAAGGACCCTCCAACCTCTCCACCATCCTCCAGGCAATCCATATGTCTCAGTCCTCGGTGGAGGGGAAGATCGCGGAGGTCCGCGTGGACATGACCCTGATCCGGCAAGACCTCCGTAACGCCATGGCCTGTATTACAGAGGCTGAGTCTCGAGACGCTGTTGTGGAGGATGACTTCCACCAGCTCCGACTTCAGATGACCCAACTTCAATCCCGCACGCAGGAGTTGCACCGACTGGCTGAAAATCTAGCCCGCCGCAACAACCTCCGCCTTGTTGGATTTACGGAGGATGTGGAGCAGGGCCTAACGGCGGACTTCGAGGAGCGCTGGATATGCTCCTGGATGCCAGAGGGCGCACTCTCCCCCCTGGTTTGATTGAGAGGGCGCATAGATCGCTGGCTCCTCGCCCGCGGCCAGGCGGACCTCCAAGGCCCATCATCTTGCGTATCCTCAACTTTAAGGACAGAGACGCTATCCTGGCATAGTCTCTGCAACAGCAGCCTCTCAAATACGAATACCTGACTATATAATGGTTTTCCCCGATTACACTTGAGAGGTCCAGTCTTAGCGTCGCTCTTATGGAGAGGTCAAGCAAAAGTTACGCTCGCTGAACATCTAGTATCGGCTCGGTTGCGAGTGCTTTTCCAGAACAAATCCTTCTTATTCGATGCGCCCGAGGAGGCCTGGACATGGGCTACAGAGGAGCGGCCAACGAGGCTGACTGCACGGGACCCAACGCCGCCCAGTGGCAGAGAGGGCACTCGTCAAGACATGCCGACCCTCCAGCCACGGGAGGCGCAGGGGCCTGCGGCGCACCCGCTCCGTCTCTCCGGTGGGCCCTCAGCGGGGCCATGCACCGGGGCCAACTGGGGAGATTGCTCCTCCTGGGCGGCGCTCCGGCTCTCTGGGCCGCTTCAATGGCCTAGCCGCCTCGCCCATCCTTGCTGGACCTCCCGGATACACTGATCTGTCCCGTAGCCAGAGACTCCTCCCAGGGCTGGATTGAGTCAGTGTGGGGTTGTCGGCGTCCCTTGCTCCACCTATGGAAAGATGTCTTTAATTGCTTGTACTTAGTCTTATGATTCACTGATTACTGCTGATTACTAGCTTGTACATCCTGCTATGAGGAGGGGTCCTCCACAATGTTCCCCTGTTACCAAGCATTTTAGTTTGGGTTTTTGCTTCCCTGTTTACTGTTGGGCGACAGATGCTTCTGTTCCTGAA
This sequence comes from Lissotriton helveticus, assembly GCF_964261635.1. NCBI lineage: Eukaryota > Metazoa > Chordata > Amphibia > Caudata > Salamandridae > Lissotriton > Lissotriton helveticus. The sequence continues at coordinate 1,366,431,961 of NC_136057.1, forward strand.
GTGTATGGTGGGGGGGGTTGGAGTTGTGGCTCCCGTTTGTTCTGGGTTTTATTTTTCTTGTTCTATTTACCACTTCTGGCACGCTATATCTGGGTAAACGCATCTTGCACATTGGCATGCTCCCAAGTCCTCTAGCTCTGAGCTCGGCTTTATCCCCACCCGCTCCACCATGCGGACCATCGGCCCGGTTTCCTGAACGGTTCCATCATGTCTGGCGTATCTAGCGGAGCGTCCTCGCTCCATATCATGTCTTGGAATGTCAACGGCCTACTGGACCAGATTAAGCGCGCTGCCGTCCTGCAATACCCTCGGCGTCAGGCCGTAGATGTGCTCCTGCTTCAGGAGATCCCCCCCCCCCCCAATTAGGCAACCATTGCCCTTTCCTTGCGTGCTATGGGTTTGGAGCAGTCTGGCATTCTAGATTCAATAGAGGCTCGAGAGGGGTGGCTATCCTGGCGCACTGCGCTCTTCCCCTAGTAGCGCGTAAAGTGATGCATGACCCGCAGGGTTGTTTTGTTCTTCTAGAAGGGGCCCTCTGAAACGTCCCCTTGATTTGGTAGTGGTTTATGCACCCCCCCCCCCGCCCTACTGGCTCCAACACTCCATAGGCTTACCCCTGTGATTGTTGCCCTGCCCCTAGCTGACCGTGGTGGGAGGTGATTTTTAACGCTGTTATGGACCATGTCCTTGACTCCACCTCCCCTTCCTCCGCCTCCAGAACCACCCAGTCTGGCCTCCTCACCACATGGGCCGCCGGCCTAGGGTTCGGAGATGTCTGGAGACTTTGGCACCTGACTGCGCGGCAATACACCCACACCTCAGCCTCACACCGGATCCATGCGCGCATAGATTATATCTTCCTGCCGGCCTTGGACTGTCGGGCGACTCAAACGGTCTCTATTCTTCCCAGGGGCCTTTCGGATCATTCTCCGGTGTCCCTCCGTGCGGGGGCCCTCCCCCCATCCTCCAGCCCATTTGGGCGGCTCAACGCCTGGTTCCTCCAGGACGGTGAAATTAGAGACCGCGTTGGTGCCGAGCTCCGACGTTATTTCACTACAAACCATGGCTCAGTGTCCTCCTCTCGCACCCACTGGGAGGCCGGCAAGGCCACCATCCGAGGATTTGCGAAGGGCCAGTTTAAGCTCACCTGTGCGGCCCGGGAATCCCAGGTTATGCTTCTTGAAGCGCAGGCCGCCAAGCTTGAGACACTCCAGCCTGAGGACAGGGATGAGGCCCAGGATAGGAGGCTTACACTCCTGGGGGATGAGATCAGACAGACCTCCATGGAAGCTGCCAAACTCCTTTGGTGCTCTTCGGTGGCACGAGTGTATGGCTGGGGGGATAAAAATGGGAAACTCCTTCATCTCCTAGCCACCTACCCATTGGCCAATCCTATAATACCGGAGGTGGTCAATGCGAGTGGTGGGGTGCAACGGGCTCCGTTGGCGGTGGCTCAGTGCTTCGCTACCTACTACACTTCCCTATATTCAGCGCGGGCGCCTGGTCTTTCCCTCCACGAGCTCCTCCAGCGAGAGCGTTTCCCCCCTTCCGTGTCTTAGTGATTCGGGGGCGGACCTAGATCTTCCGCTTACCCCTGAAGAGGTGACGGACGCCATCTCTCGCATACCAGCTGGTAAGGCGCCGGGCCCCGCGGGCTCCCCAAAAAATTCTACTTGGCCTACCAAGATACCTTGGTCCCGCCTCTCATAGAGATTTATAACGAAGCGGTGGAGTGTGGCTCCTTTCGCCCGGGGAAGGACCTGGAGACCTTGTAGGGATACCAAAGTCTTAACCCCCCTCGAGTTGTTGTTCGGATTATCGTCCTATCTCGCTCATCAACACTGAACTTAAGATCTTCGCCTCCATCCTGGCCAACCGCCTACGAACCAATCTAGCCACACTGGTTCATCCGGACCAGTGTGGATTTATGTCTCTCCGAGGCACCAGACATTGTCTTAGACGCCTTCATCTTGCTCTTGCAAATCAGCACTTGCTGTCCCAATATTTATCTCTCCTGCTGGTTGACTTCGAGAAGGCTTTTGATTCGGTCGATTGGGGTTACCTGGAGGATGTCTTGGAGCAGATGGGCTTTGGTTCTCCCTTCCGCAAGCTGGTGAAGATGCTGTACCAGCGGCCCCGGGTGCAGGTCCTAGTCAACGGAGCTTTATCTCCTCCTTTCCCCAGTCGCGTGGTATGCGACAGGGATGCCCCCTCTCTCCGATCCTCTTCGCTCTGGCTATGGAGCCCCTTGCCTGCCTTATTTGTGGTGACCTCACAGGCTGGCGGTGGCCCGGCTTTGAAGAGGACAATATTGCACTTTATGCGGATGACGTCCTGCTGTTTTTGGCTGACCCAGCCCCCAGTCAGGACCCTGATGCCTACGGGCGCTTACCCTCTTTGAATGTACCCCTGGCCTACGGCTCAACCCGGCTAAGTCTGTGTTGGTCCCCAGCACGTATCGCGGGAGTGCTTTGATTGGCAGTCGACGATTCCCCCACCCCCCTCAACACCTTCTACGGCAGTCCTTCAAGTACTTGGGGATCTGGGTGGCCCTTCTCCCCGAACTGGCATGGTCTCTCAATGTCATCCCGCTGGTCAAGCGGGTCCGTGTGGATCTCTCGAAATGGAGTACTCTGCCCCTAAACCCTTTGGGAAGGATAGCCCTTTTTAAAATGATGATTTTACCCTGTTTTTTTCTACATGCTTCAAAACACATACCTCTTGTTCGCCATGTCTTGGTTCTGGGAAATGGATGGTCTGATTGCGAAGTCTCTATGGGGGGGGAAACGGGTGGGGGGAGAGGGGAGAGAGAGACCCGGGCTGGCCCTGTGCCGCATTCCACCTTTTGACGGAGGTCTTGGTCTGACGAGCCTCTATCTGTATTATTTAGCGACCCGACTACTCGCGCTTCACGACTGGTTTAATCTTGGATGGTCCGATCCAGCGTATTGCCTGGAACTGCACACTCTGGGCTTCGCCTCCCTCCAGGGGATACTCTATGGTGCGGCTGTCCCTCAGGCTCTCCCTGAGGCTTGGCGGGCCTCATTACGCCATACCCGCTGGTCGGGCAGGTTGATGCAATATACCCCCCTGTGGTGTGGTGCTCGGGGAGGTGGCGTCCCTGGCAGGGTTCCGGCAGTGGGACCTCATTGGGATATCCCTGCTGGGCGATGTCTGGAGTGGTACCCACTTGCGTTCCGTTCAAGACCTGCAGGCCAGGTATTCTCTCCACCGCTCTGCTACCTGCAGCTGCGCCAAGCCCTTCGCTCATACATCCCAGGTGGTACTTCCATGCCGGTGTACAGTCTGCCGGAGGCGCAGATTATGACTGTTGATTTGGAGAAAGGGGGGAATTTCCCGAATATACCGATCACTCACTAATAATACCCCCAACTCCCTCTCTCACCTATGTGATAAGTGGGAGGGTTGGCTTGGGACGCTGGAGGATGGCGACTGGAGAGATGCCTTATTGGGCCTCAAAATAATCATGGTCTCGGCGCGACTACGGTTGGTCCATATTTTATCTTACACCGCTACGCCTTCACAGTGCAGGGCCACTGCCGGATGCCCTTTCCCCTGCTGCTCCCATCCCAGCGCAGACTTCTATCACATGGTGTGGCTTTGTCCCTCGATCCAGTGGTACTGGAAGTCCTTAGCAGGAGAATTGACGGAGGTCTTGGGCTGGGAAGTCCCTTTGGCTCCTACACGTATTCAATTGGGCATAACTGATTGTCTGGACGGTAGCAGAGCCGAAAAGCTTTTTCTTAACACACCCTTGGTGGTAGCAAAGAGGGATATCGCTGCCCATTGGCTGACGGCTACAGCACCAACATTGGCGCGTTGGCGCAGGGGGGTGGGCTGGTGTGCCGCCCAGGAAGTACCTCTTTATGTGGCCTGGGGATACCCCAAAAAATTTCGCTGAATGTGGGGGAAGTGGGTGGGGGTGATAGAGTTTAAGGTGGGTCGGCTGGATCTACGGAACGCTTCTAGGGATTTGGGCCTTTGATTTGTATGTATGTATGTATGTCACCATGTGAGTTGTGCTTACCCTGGACTATTCCCATGTGATGGAATCCTGAATGGTGCTGTTTGTTTGGTTACATTGGAAACTCAATAAAATTATCCCCCAAAAAAATGTGGGAAGCCTACAAGCTGACATACAATGGAGGATGTTTGATTATATACAGTGCAGAGTACTGGCAACAAAAACTGGATAAATCAAACTTTATGTATAATACAATTCTTTATATAGAAAAGTGCAAGTGTCCGAATATTTTAGGAGAAATGAGACCTGATCAACCTAGGCCATCCATTTTGAATTGTATATGAATATTCCATTACGATAAGTTAGTGCAGTTCAGTGCGGGCAGCTTTAGGTGGTATAAATGCTATAATAACCTCAACAGTACAATTCTTAAACATTTGGATTCTGCTTGTGTTGTGCAAATTGTTACCCTAAGGATCAAATTCAGCCTGATTTAAAGCTGGGGACACTATAAAGATTTTATTTAAAAAAATGTTTAAAATTTGTTTAAAAAAGATGAACCTTTTGGAGCATACTGCTTCAGAGGGTGGAGCAAAAAGACTAGTTCCGTGCCTTCACTGCCAATGTGGTAAGATACTTAAGAACACTGATCTTAATGGCTGTAAGGGGTGGGACAGACGAATAACACGTGATTTGAGTCTTGTACCCAATTTTCACAAAAGTCGCAGAGTTTATCTTACCTAGCTCGTCCCTCCAATGCTCCTGTATCTTAATTGACCCACTCGATGAGCAAGGAATAAGCAGCCTTGCACTGTTGTTAATCTCCTTTCTAATGGATAGAACAAACCATGTTGCTAGGCAATTATATCTCTGAACAGTTTTGTCTGCCATGTGGGGTATCCCAGCGCTCCTCATTAAGCCCTACTCTTTTTAATCTGTATGTTACCCCACTGGCAAGACTGTGGTATCCATGTCAAGCAACCTTGAGGACATTGCCCAAATGTTCAGCTCTTGTATGTCCCTGGTAGATTGCTGGATGAGATCAAATTGCCTGAAGCTCAACTCTGGGAAGACAGAGATTCATCTTTTTGGCAAAGATAATTCCTTTCGGTCACCAAGTTGGTGGCCACAGGACATGGGGGTTCCACCCTCACCAGTGCGGAAAGTGAAGATCTTAAGAATCCGGTTTGATCAACTTAATTTCGAAGACCAAGTCAACGCTCTTGCCTCTTAGGTATTCTTTACTTTAAGAATAATCAAAAAGATCTGTCCTTTCATCCCTTCTACCCTTCAAAGTCCTAGCCAAATTGGATTATGGATATGCCCTTTTTATTGGCATCCGGGAATAAAAAACAAACAAACCTTAAACTCGAGATGCTGCAAAATGCCTCAGCTCGCTGCTCACGGGAATACCAATCTGTCCCACAGGCCATGATTAAGCTACATTGGCTTCCTGTGGCAAATCTAATTGAATATAAGGCACTCTGTATTGACTCAAGGAACAACATCGTCTTGAGAAATTTGTCTGATACACCCTGCTTGGAAACTGAGATCTTCAGTAGCAAAATACTTGGTAATATTCAAGGTTAAACAAGCTGCATGGGGAGGCACGAGTTTTGTTTGGAAGACTGCAAAATGATGGAACTCCCTCCCCATGAATTTAAGGAAGTGCCCAGATCTAATGTCCTTTTGAAAATCCCTGAAGACTTGGCTCTTTAGCCAGTAGAGTAGCACTTTATCTCCCTGGCCTTATTCCCCCTTCTTTCCCTCATGATAGTAGCAGCGGGATGACGCCTCAGGGCATTAAAGCGCTAGATAACCTTAAAAATCAAATCATGGTGTCAATGTGAGTCTTTGTGTCTGCATGGGTATTTGAGGGTTTAACGTTGTTAGGTGAAAATGAGATATGTTGGATATTGAGTATGTGTCCCTTTACTTTGAATGAAAGAGAGAATGACTTCCTTGTTCTGTTATTTGTAACAAAGGTAAGTGTGTATCCTGGCTGTCTCCATTTCCTGTCTAAGTAATTCTCTGAAATTCCGAGTGTGACTGCTATAATAGAATGATTGTGTGGTCTGCAGTGGGAGCTTGGAGCTAGCAACAGTTAGAGGGAGGATAGACTGATGTGCTGTTACTGTAAGCTACGGGCCTAGCCTGAAATAAAGAATTTCCTCTTACCTTGGTTGGTCCAGTCTCTTGTATGATGACCTTGCCCTCAAACTTAAACAGTGTACTCTCTGAGGCTGGTTGGTGTTGTTAGATTACATCTTATTGCATGTAGAGGCGTGAAAGGGTGCCTGGGCCTCGAATCCAGTTCTAATACCGAACCAAGTCCTACTTCAATATTTGTGCGGGTTAGGTTCGGCAACAAACTCACATTTTGTTTTTTCACCTTTCGCTCTAGCTTGACTGGTTTACAAGATTTGCTCAGGAAGGTAGTGAGGGAGATTCCAACTCTGAGGCTAGAAGATGAATTTGCAGCAGTACTAGGTGACTAAGAGGGCTGGCCTATTTGTCCTACTAGATGTGACGTCCGACATTAATGTTGTTGGTGGCGAAGATAAAACGTGTTACATGAACAAGGCATGAGAACAGAAGTTTGAGAGAATAGGATAGAACATGAAACATGGTGTTTGGATGGTTACAAATCTGTCCCAAAATGGGATGTTTTGTTGCAAACTGAAATATTTTTGTTGGGTAACTTGCATTTATATATCATGAATGCAAGAAAATAAATGAATCCTAAATTAACAGTTACCCTTTTCAGTTGAAATTCATTATTGCATAACTATTTCTTCATTACCCCACTTGGAAGCTGGCCACAAGTCCTAAATGGTGCTGATTGGTGATATTCACAACCTTTATGTTAAAGCTGATTTGTCCAATGCTTTAGATTGGTTGCTCAAAGCATTGTGCCTCCCAGCCATCTCACGTTCTAGCTACTGTGCTTCACTCTCAACCCTGGCTACCAAGCGACAAAGCATTATATGTCCATATCACTGCTTGTAAAAAGGGTCCCATTTCCTCAGACCACCCACCTAGTAGCCAATTTTATCAGGCAGTGTTATTGTGAGTGATGTCATGGTGCATTCCCATTGATACCTGGGCAAGACCCTCAATCCTAGAGAATAATTATCAAAGCCATTTTTAGGATGCTGACACCCAGAGTCATTCATCAATATTGCATCAATTCATACACTTATTCTTCCCAATTCCAGTGCTGAAAACTTCCATACCACAGTTTTTTTTACCTTGTCTGTAGGACAGCTATACCGCTTGCCTTTCGGCTTTTCATACATATACCATGGTTATCAAGCACAGACGTACATTTACAGACCTCTCTTATTAAGACCGGCCTGATGCATTATAGATTTAGCACCATTTGACCTCCATATATAGGCTTATGGAGCCTTGAAGAAGCCCCAGGCTTGTATGCATACATGGGGCAAAACACATAGTGGCTATCCGGTGCATTTGATTTTCTCATTTGATGTACAAGAACAATAATGTCTCTCAAATGCATTTTTTTCCCTTCTTAACTCGATGTACATGAATAGCCATACAGACATGTGTATAATAATGTAAACACACAACCGCATATAAGTATTTGTTACAGATTTGTCGATTCGGTGTCCATGAACAAAACATTGTCTTTTACAAACCCAGCTCTACTGCCTAGGTCAAATATGAGTCTTGAAAATTTAGATTAAAACTTCTGAGCAAAACTGCATGTTAAAGTGATACTCTGAATTGGACAGGATTGAAGGTCATCATAGTGGTGTGACAGTGAGCTTTCCAGGTCCAGGGTTCTTTTAGACTGCTGGTGGTTTAAATGGAGACACAAGATGACAGTAGTGGATTTCGGGCACATTGTGTCCGGTTGAGCTTATGTGAAGTTGAGGTAAAATTGTTGCCATTTGTTGGGAGCTGGTATTGTCGGATCCCTAAATAGTAGTGATAACATTTGGGGTGTGTTGTCCTTGGTAGATCAACTATCGAGCACGTGATGTTACTTTGAGCCTGGTGCCTCCCTTTTCAAGCTCATACCCACCCCCTAAAATTATAACCAGATCACCTCTTTAGTGAGACATTGAGCAGTTAGGACGTCAAGCAAATGCTTCTTAATAGAGTATTAGAGTGTTGTGAAGCAGACACCGCTATCCTGCCACTCACAAACTTCCTCCCAAACAGTGGGCATAGCACTGCTGCCACCTCTTGTGTGGGCCAGTGACCGGTTACATTTCAGAGATGGCTGTGGTTGGACCCATTTGCCATTGAGGCTTAAAACCCGACTGTCTTTCTTTCCTTAACCTAACTATGTGTCTGCCATGACTGGGAAAACTAGACCAGTGCTAGGTTGTAAACGTGAGCAGAACACCCCGTGCTCATCCTTTTAACTTCATTTTGGGAAACCTTCAGGGTGAAAGATATATTTTAGGGGTAATTTGAAGTTTGTTGTAAGGGCTACATTGTGCCATCTCAGTTCCTGAACTGACTTTGCTCTAACATCCTCAGGGGCGAAGTTAACCATAGACCGATTGGTAAAACAGCATTGCTAGTTTGTTCCCCTTCAGGAGTGAAGGTGGGGAAATGAAACTTAAATCAGTTGCTTTGGGCTGAGTTATGCAATCACATTTTGCTGAAGCGTAAGAAGAGTACTGAGTGGAGCCGTTTGCTAAGCTTAAAAGTACTGCAATCTGCCAGGCTGTCTCTGGAAGAAAGGACATCGCCTTAAAGTTGTTTTAAAAGGCCATTTTGGATCATTTACAAAATCTTTAAAAATGAAAAACAAGTCCATAACCAGTAAACAGATTCTCAAGAAGATATGTGCTTCATTGACACAGATGTTGCTATCTGTCATGTTGCAAGTCTGTGTAGAGTGGGTAAGGCTGTTACCTTGCTAACGTTTCAAATCCAATGTAACCCTCCTGTTTGCAGCTCCCAGAAAATGTGAATTTTAACTCTAGACTCTGCAGAACTTTCCTTGAAGAGCATTCTTGTTGTATTCCGTTTGTATTAATTTGATTTGTAGCGTACACTGAGCTGCTTATTGATTCTAGAAGTGAGCAGTATCACTGAACTAAAGACTGGTGGGGTGCAGGAACTGTGTTGGTTTTCCTCTATAAGGCGATGTTCAAAACCTCTAAGCCTAGGCTAAGAACCTAGATTTTCTGTACCCTTAAAACCATTAAAGGAGTCCCCCCCCCCCTCCCCCCATCCCACCAATAACAGTTGGTTAGCCAATTGAGCCTATTTTCCTGTGTCCTGCACTACTAATTTCCAGTTAGGGGAGCCAAAACCAAGGAAACCTTTAAGTAATGGGCAGAAAATATGGAACTTGATTCCCCTTTTGTCAGGAAACCAATGCCTGGTGGAGAAAAGTTGGTTTCTTCTTCAGACCAAATCTAAACCAGGCTACCTCATTTTGGACATATTAATATTGTATCTGACATGCTGGAGCTGGTAGTCTGTTATTGAATGTTCCCACAGTCCTAGCTAGATGTTTGCTGTTATTTATTGGTACCAGACAAATGTTGTTGCTTGCTTGTTGAGTTGATTTTGTACAGGTAGCAAAGCATCCCCAAACGTTCAGCGTTGTTGGGGTACATTTTAGGATAAAACTAGTGGTATACAAAGTTTCTTTTCTTTTTATTAAATGTCTTTTTTTTCCATGTGCTCCTATGAAAAAGCATGACAAAATATTTGGTTGGCTTAAATTATTTTTTTTTTTTAAATGGTACTCTAGCATAGCTCTACATTTTTTACACAAGTATAGTTTGATATACATTTATGTTGCGAGGGTGTTGTCTGTTTGGGGAAAGCCTCGTAACACATTCATTCGCATACAAAACTCTTCTTCTCCAGTATTGAATCGTTCATATTTTCACATGCTTGAATCTCTCCTGTTGTCATAGTGGAAGTCCCACCGTAAAAGCAACAAGCGGTGCTATGAATTAACATTAACAGCCATAGAGAAAACAATTGACATTACTATCCAATTCACATTGTTTTAATAGAACCAAACTTCAGCCAATCGGAGACCATAGCCCTGAAGCACTCTTCCATGCGGGGCCACCATAACTTCAATTTCTAACAGTGTGTGAGGGAATCTCTCTGAGCTCTGCTCAGTTCTTCAACTTCAGTCAACTTTTGACCCTTGCCTTCTTCTAGAAGTGAAACATTTGACCTGTACAATGCTTGGTGTTCCTAGGAATATGATTGCTTCAGCAGCCGCAGCACCGCCGTCAATGTGCCCATCAATGGAGCAAAACCGGCTATTCTCCCTTCCCCAGAAGGGGCACCAGTGACCCTGCACCCGGACCAAACATCTAGAAAAGTTTCTCCATTGCCTTCTGCTCATCTCCTTGAGACGGAGGAGTCCGGAATGAAGGACTTTTTGGAACAGCATACAGTCCCACACAGCTGAATGTTAAATACCAAGATGCGGATGAAGAGGATCTTGGTAGAGGCACTTCTAATTATTTGAAGTAAATTATTCTTTTTTTAGATCGCCAACAGTCAGCAGCTAAACACAGAAATGGTATCGAAATGCACACAGCCCAATTTGTATTTGTTGGTTCTTTTCTTTGTTAAGTTTCAACATCTCATCTAACACAAACGGTACAAGAAGGAAGGTGACTGGATAACATCACTAAGCATTTTTTGGCAATGGCAGCCATATTTATTAGAGCTTCAAATGAGTTAGCCATTTTGGGATATTACGATAGACAGATTAGGTCGGATTTGTCAGCCTTCATTGAATTTTTGCTAGAAGACCAAATTAAAGAGGCTAAAGAAATACTGCAGAATGGTGAAAGGACTTCCTCTGTAATCATTGGTACGGCTATGGATATATCCTCCACGGCGTTCAGACAAATGGCTGGTGCAGCTGTGTTACCCCAGCAGGGGTGGTTGAAGGCAACATCCTTCCACCAGAAAGTTCAGGCAAAGATCCTGGATATGCTGTTCTTTGGCAAAAATGTATTCGGAAAGCACATAGATAATGCGTACAGATATCAACCCTATTCCCTAGCAGGGATATCTGCCTCAATAAACTGCTCAACAGCAATACATGGTCTCTTCAACTTCATCTTATTCAAGGCAGTCAACATGTAGGTGGCCCGTGGCGGCGGGGAGGGGGCAAATGGAGCCCAGGAAGTGGCTAGACGGCAGTGATAATTTACAGGCACTAGTCTCCTCGCAGTCTTACCAAAAACCCATGAGCTAGCATCTCTCCAACCCTTACGGTCATTGGAAGAGCATTTCTACAGGCAAATGGATGTTAGACTTAATAAATAACTGTTACACCCTGCAATTTGTTCAAATGCCTCCCAAGCAACCTCCTCCCAAGAGAATGCAGCAACATCTCACTCTGTTAAAGCAGGAAAGACGTTCACTACTCTCCAAGGGAGCAATGGAGGAGGTTCCTTTCCTGCAGCGCAACAAAGTAATTTTAAAAAAAAATTTTTTTTAAATGTATTCTAACTTCTTCCTCTTTAGGAAAAATTCAGGAAAATGGAAGCAGGTTATGGGTCTAAAGCTGCTAACAAGTACATAAAGAAACAACCTTTCAGCATGTTGTCTCTTGACCTCTTGCACGTACTTCCACATCCCCAAATCACGTAAAACATCAGCAGTTCCTGATGTTTGAGGTGGTTGGGTGCCATTCCCAATTCAAAGTCATTCCCTTTGGGCTACGGTCGGCTCCCATGGTGTTCACGAAATGCATGTCTACTGTGGCAGTGTTCTTAAGAAGAAACGCTTAACAGGTTTTCCCTTATCTGGAGGACTGGTTGGTCAAGGATACCACATACCGTTTAGCAAAAAAATCTACTTTAGCCTGTCTCCGGTTGTTCAAGAGTCTGGGTTTGAAATTGAACAGTGAAAAGTCTTCTCTAATACCATCCAAACCTTCAGTGTTTGTAGCAGGCATTCTGGACCCAAACGTCTCTAAAGCTTATCCAACCATAGCGAGAATTCAACAGATAATGGAAACCACTTCCCTTTCAAGAAAAGAGTCCCCTTCTTTGAGGACGTTCAAGTCAATTTTGGGAATGATGTTGTCTTTCCTTCCATTAATCCCAAATTGCTGGCTGCTCATGAGTCCACTGCAGGAACAATTGGACACACAATGGATACAGATTCAGGGCACAATGGTTACAGATTCAGGGTACATTAGAATACAATCACCATCACCCAAACTATGAAACTAGCAATGTCAGGGTGGGGGGGAGGAAAATATCTGACTGGGTCTTTCATAACCGTGCATCCCCACTTCGTAATGACAACGGATGCTTGCTTAGATGGTTGGTGAGATTACCTTTAGGAACTGTAAGTTCCCGGAAAATGGTCCGTTCAAGAGTCAAAAATGCACATCAGTCTTCAGCAGCTAAAGGCTGTCTTCCTGGGCCTACAATCCTTTTTACCCAGAATGCACAATTCCTCTGTTCTGGTGAGAACGAACAATACCATAACTATGTTCTATCTTGCCACGCAAGGGGTAACGAGGCCAACAATTCTGTCTTCTCAAGCCCAGCAAATATGGAGATGGTTCTCATAGCCTGGGCAGGAATGTTTGCTTGCGCGCTCCACCTTTTCCTTTCATACCCAAAGTTATTCACAAGATGAAGCAAGGAACCGTGCCGCTCATTCTCATAGCTCCTGCATGGCTGAGGCAGTATTGGTACACAAAGCTTCTTCTCCTACCCATGTGTCCGCACATCTAATTCAGACCGCTGGAAAATCTCAATTCCGGATGATTGCGGCTGCTTCTTTGCAGTGGAATAGGTCTCGCATTTACAAGAGTTTGAGCTATTGCCATTGTAAATGATGATCGCTTAAACTCTCATAAATGCGAGACCTATTGCATCGCAAATGTTTTTTTCCTTTGGTACTGCTGACTACTCTGATTTAAGCATGTGAATCTATAAAACATTTAGCACTGGAGAAAAAACAAGTTGCTTAACTGTACTTTGTGGTTTTCCAGTATAGATATCGTTGATGGATTCAAATGCGACCCTCCCACCTTCCCTCACGGTTCACCACTCTAATACCATATACATGTATGTATGTGTGTTCCATTTAACACTCCTGCTTGTATGGTGGTCCTGCAGGGGAAGAGTGCTTCAGAGGTATGGTCTCTGATTGGCTGAAGTTTGGTTCTATTAAAAGAATGTGAATTGGTTAGCAATGTCCATTGCTTTCACTACAGCTGTTAAAGTGTATTCATTGCTTTTACAACGAGGGTTAAAGTTTATTCATAGCATTTGCTTGTTGTGATTACTGTGGGATTCCCACCATGATTACGGGAAAGATTCAAGCTTGTGAATCTATGAATGATATCCATTCTGTAAAACCACAGTGTGCAAACTTGTGTTTTTTTTAGTTACCGTCACAAGATGGGTTTGCTGCACTAACAAACAAGATACATCAGTTTCACCATAGACTAACACTAGTGTGAGAAGTTTTACTCCGGTGTGAAGGAGAAAAACATGAAACTTTGCTCTTGCAGAAAAAGATTTGTATGCTCTTGGGTAAAAGGATGCGTTGGGCATATTTCTTTAGCATTCTGCAAACTGTTGTAGTGCAGCTGCAACAGACTTGGTTGAGCATTGTTGTCCCCTGTCCAAGTTCCCATCAATGATCTTCAGTGACGTTTTTATATTTCTATCAAAAGGCATCTTTGATTCCAAGTGTTGATATTAGCTTAAACTCTTACTTTCAATTGTGTGTATGCTCACAAAAAAGTTAGCTGACCATGTAGCAGGAATTTAACAAATTACCTAGTTGCGCTTGCTTATCTCTTTGAGTTGAAGCTCATCTATTGCTTGGAAATAAAAGGCCCTTTGGTCCCACTTTATACCTTCCTGTACCGTCCTGACTGAGGTCCGCATGAATCCACACGGCAGCCAAATCAGGGAACTCCTAAACTGTCACCCTAGTGGTCTCTCAAAGCTGTACCCCTGGTCCTACACTTTATTTTGGGTCTTTGACCTATCCATGCACAGTGGTTACTTCTGATTAGGCATTGGACGTTCAGCACACCACAAAAGCCCCATCCTAGTCCTATGTTTTCTGTTTGACTAATACTTGGCGGAACTACAATTTTTTTCAATGAATTTGCTGAAACTATGAAATAGAATGCAATGTGCCCTTGGTCATTACGCGTGAAAGAAGATATTAACTAGATAATTTAAGAAATTCTCTTGAGTGAACCGTTATTTTTACCCAGTAAAACATGCCCTTCAATTCACTCTTTAAGGGTGAGGCTCGGAAAGACATAGCATTTTAGATTTCCTGTTTTGGATCTGTAGTCTATTTGCTGCTGTGGGGTTATGGGGTCATGGCTAGCTGATCTAGTCCTTAGCCTGTAATTAATGTTTTATTTCCACCCATGTTATGAAGGACTCCAAGAACCTCCATAGTTCAGCAGCAATGTTGTACTGAGTAGGATTCATCAGTATAGCTGGACTGGTTCCTTTGGTCTTTAGTATTCAGTCTTCCAGTCTTGTTGAGTAGTGGCGTCTGTGGAATCCTGTCCTGAAATCGGGGTAGCAAGCATGTTTTACAACTTAAAGTAGCATTAGCATTACTTGACTTTTTTTTATCAGTTCCAAGGAGGTGCGTTTTCCACATTTATAGTTTTGAACATTGATATATTGGAACAATTTATTTCCATATGTATTTTCTTCAATGGTGTTTTCCACATCTATACAAGCATACACACAGTGCTTTGCTGCAACTGTAAAGACAATAGTAATCTTTGATCGCATTAACTGAGATCACAGATGGACAGAACAACGTTCAATGTATTGGAATGAACTTGTAGCATTCACAGTATGGTTTCATAGTAATCAATGTAATTGTTTAAAAAAGAAAAACGGAATTATCAGCAGCAATTTACAGCGGCGGTGCGTCCATTGGGGGCGCTGGGGCGTTGCCCCACTAATGCCACACATGGCCCCATTCCAAATAACTCTCGCAGTGACAGGGCTGAGAGTGTCTGAGGCTGAACGTGCCGGCAAAAATGCTAATACCTTGACACGCTTGAGCAAAGCAAAATCGGCCGCTGAAGGGTGGGGGTGGGGCTACACAGCACTCAGGGGTTTGAGTGACACGGACAGCAGCGCGCACTAAGTGCAGCTGCAATAGTGCGCATGCTCGAGTTTGGCTTGGTCATTTTTAGTACCAGCTCGAACATGCGCACTACACTACATTCCCAGTGGGAGAGCGAGAGGGGACCCGAGAGAGGCCGAGGGTTGCTTCATGCAGCAGCCCCCGGGTCTCCCTATGGGCGGGCCATGTCTCTGCCCTAGCCAATCCTGGCGCTGCTAATGCAGCGCCCGGATAGGCTGAGACACCGCACATCCTGGAGGCATAAAAGCATTGGGTGCCCCACGTGGGTGGTGGCACTGGCGCACTAGGTGAAAGGCGTATGGCCAATCACTGTGGCTTATGCAGACAGTGATTGGTCATTTTGTTAGTGTGAGTGACGTCACATGACTCGCAGCGCACTGCAGTCATTCCGTCACAGCGCGCCATCGTGGACCACACGTTACCACCACAGACCTCGTCTCGTGCTGGCTGGCGCCCTGATTGCAGTAGATTGTTTTGTTCCTCTCCTCATTGTAAAGGTGAGTTTATGTAGCAGAATTTCTTTTTTAGGTCGAGGCTAACGTCCCTCAGCGAAGCTGGGGGCGGAGCCGAAGATTTAATGATTTCAACAGTGGGGCTTTATTTCACCTCTCTCTTTCATTGGCTAGCTTCGTAAATAGAGGCTAGCCATTGGAAGAGATGGGTGTCAATTACTATTTTCCCCGCCTTGATGCGATCCGTGGGCGTTTCTGCCCCTTTTTTAAAGCCCCGCCCCTTTTTCGTCGTCATTCGGAGGTGGGCGTTTACTTCTTTTTTTTTTTTTTTTTTTTGCCGGCCCTTTTGTTGCCATTTCCCCTGACCACCGCTGGAGAAAGGTTGTGCTCTCCGCCCCCCCCCCCCCCCCCCCCCTTCTCGTGGTGCTTGTTAATCACTTGTTTACAATTGCAGCAGCACAGGAGGATGAGCTGTAGCTTGTAATATGGCGACCACACATTTTGTGTTCTGCACGGCTAATTATGATGCTTTGATGTGTATAGCGCGAGCACGTCACTCGCTTTCATTTAAGTTTAATGGCGCTCGCTTTCTTGTTTAAAAGGTGTGACTTCAGACCGAACGACATTCGCGTGTGAACGATTGATTAGCTCACTTCCGGTTAGCATTCCAGGGACACTCATGGGCTGGGAAGGGCAAGTCCAGAAACCAACCAAGAGAAGCTCATGTGTTGCAGTTGCCACTTCCTGTCCAAGTCTGAGAAGCGCATCAGGGACCGCGGGACCCGCTGCATGTGAGGTAAGCGTGAGACATATACCAGGGCACAGTACTGGCTAAAGCGCCTCCATGGTGGAGTTTTCCTTTACTGCGCAGGGTAGTTAGCGAACTCCCCTGACGTTTTGCACGGAACGCAGATGTTATGAAAGAGGGCGGGGGCTTATGTAAGGCACGCTTTGCAGGCTGCAGCCCCGGTGTCCTCGGTCCCCATGCACTCCACGCATACCGATTTATTTGGGAACTTCTGCACCTTAAGACTGCATTTGCTTGCGAGGCGCGGGGACGTTTCCTTTCACTAAATAAGTCGGCATTTAAGTTTAGAATGTGTTTTTGTTGTTACGCAAGAAACTCCTGCGTGGCATTGTGCTTTGGGGATTGTGGGCGGCACCTTTGCTCACCTGGAGGAGTAGCTTTGGGAGTAGGATTATGGGACATATTTTTTTAGAGGTTTGATAAAGTTCAGCGGTCATCTGGTGAATGACATGCAGAAGCTAGTTTTATTTAACGCCCGTTTCTATATTCTGTAAATAAGAGAGATTATTACCCACTTTAGTGGCCGTATTGTATTTCAGCATTTATATAGCGCTTACTACTCCTATGTGGGGCACTTAAGTGCCTGTCTGAATTGGCAGCCAGCCACGTTATGCATGGTGTGTGTTGGGGATTGTGTTGTCTTTCCTTTTTGATCCTGTGTGGTAAGTGTTTCCATGTCGTGCTTGAGAACCACCGAAGTGCGGTCATTGTGTCACTAGACTTTGTGCTTAATAGTGTGGTTCATGAAGAAGTGGTGAGACAAACACACAGTTTGTTTTTCTGTAAACTTGCAGGTCCCTCTATAAGGTACTTATTATAATCCTAGTCCATACATAGCTGGTTACTGCACTGGATTGTCCAACCTAATATTTTTGTTTTAAGCATGTTTGGTCCTAAACAGGCCTGGTTAAAGAGAGAAGTGGTGGGGAGATCTGCTGGGGTGAGCTTTGTTACTATCATCCTATATCCGAATGTCATTGTGAGAGATGAAGAAGCAGTCATAGCGTGTTGTTACTTGGGACCTGCAGTGGTGGACTAAACTAGAGTCATCCAAATGGCCAGCGGTAGGTGACCGATCTATTGAGTTATCCCATGCTTGCTCATTTGCTGTTGGCTTGTTTGACTGGTGCAGTATGGGTTGAGGGACAAGACCTGTAGCAGATGCTTTTTAGGTCTCGCTGGCGAAAGCGAGAAGCGCGTTCTCGCTGCGAGAACTATAGTCGTTGGCTCAGCCGACAACGAGTGGAGACAAGAGATGGCCACGCGCGCAGCATTGTCAATGGGAGAGACGGCGCGTGAGTCAGTCTCCAATTCAGACTCGGAGCAGCCGATGTGCATGCTCACGGCGACGGCGTCTCGTGCGCTCCCACCGCGCTTTCAGTTTCGCGGCCGGCGATCCAGGTTGCTCCATGCACCACGGCCGCCGCCAGGAAGATCCCGGGGGGTCACAATGTGAGGCTTGTTTTAAATTGTGTCTTCTTGCTCTTGTTTCCAAACCTCGCAGACCTCCTCTGCGAAGCCATTAACGTACATTTAGAAAACCCGTGCCGTCTTTTTACCAAGCTGCCTGGTAACAGCCTTACACGCTACCATCGCGCGCTTTGCGACAGCTCATGCTCCTTCCAGCCTTTTCCGCGTGCACCACTCGCGGGACGCTGGTTTCTGACGGCCCCCGCTCCTCGCAGGTATTTTGCGGGCTTGTTTTGATATTTCTGGCTCATTTCTGGCTCATCCTTCGGTGTTTCTTTTCCTCGTGTTTGCGCAGGTTTCTTTAAGAATATGATTTTTGTGTGCCCGCAAAGTGTTAATTTTAGCTCCTGGTCATTTGAAGACTTGCTTAAAGGGGAACATGATACATGAAAACAGGAGGGTTTGAGAGTTTAGGCGTTCTTATTGATAGGGCTGAGGAAATGCGATTATCTGCGAGTACTTTTTGATCAAGGGTTATAGCTTTGTCTTTAATTAATTGGGGGTCTACATTAGTACACAGAGTTTAATAAATACATGTATTACTTAATGAATAAAACTGGTTTTCTAGAAAATGGGGACTAGTTTAGTAAATCTAGCTGTTTTATTGCTCCGTAATCTGGGGTGCTGTCATTAAAAAATAAGGGATCTGAGAACTTTCAAGCCGCTTGACTCCGTTTGCTCCTGTCTTCAGCTTCATGTAAAGCGCCAATAAGTGTATGCGTGTTTGTGTGTGCGCGCGCTCTCTGTAGTGCCATCCGTGATTCGGCGCACTGCCTTTCTCTCTACCAGTGCCTGTAATTGTAAATGTGTAAGTCCATAAGAACCGACGTATTGGTATTAAAGTACATTTTCACTTCCCATAGCATCACCCTCACCAGGTCACAAACTTCACCTTTGAGAAGCTACCAATTTAAAACCATGAACCTAATCCTGTTCATCGGAGGATGAGCCGTATTCAATATTTAAGAAAATGCACAAAGAAGCCGCAGTTATGAAATCGAGAGCGGCAGCTGTGAAACAACATATTCGGGTTAGAAAAGGTTATTTCAGTACAGTAAACCTCTGACAGGTAGCTAACTATTATAGACGGGGACCGCGCAGAGATGCCGAACAACTGCGCCACTCCCCCTCTGATTCTGTGAGGGCCTGCTTCCGTCAAAAACCAAACCTCCTATTGTTTTAAAGTTCAAATAACTATATAATATGTTTTTGTACTGTTACTTGTGCATTTTTAGGTCTCGCCTGTCAATGCGCATTGAGCAGAGCGAGACTATGGGGGCTTAAACAAAGCTTACCTACACTGGCGATTCACTGGCGATTTGATGAAGTGCATGTGCACTTTTAACTCAATGCGCAAGCGCAATTAGTTAAAATGCGCGTGCACAGCATCAAATCGTCAGCTTAGTGCCGCCAGCAGCTCTTCCCGCTCCGCCCCCTGCTGCATCAAAGGCTTGGCGCTGTGCCTCAGCCCAGCCATTCTCCTCCCCTAATTACACCCTGCGGCATCAAAGGCTTTTTCACGGCCGGCCGGCCGGCCGGCCATGCTTTCAGTCCACGGCCGGCCGGCCGGCCGGCCGTGTCTCCTTTTTTTTCTTTTCTTTTTTTTTTTTTTTTTTTCATTAATTGAATGTCTTCCAGCAAGCTCTCCTCATCCGTAGCTTTAGGTGTGATGACAGCATTTCCTTATAAGATTACTGCTCTCTTGGGAATATATGAGGGCAGGAAGCCTTCTGAATTCGGCTGATCATTATCAGAGAGTGTTTTGGTGAAAATACAGGACTTTTCTTATGCGTGCTGCTACAAAAAGAGCTCAGCTCTCCTTAGCTACGGGAAAGCTGTTTGGCTTACTTCTGCTCGCTCAGCCAGCAATTGTGCCATGTGGTGTGTTTTTAGCTTTACTAGCTCATTGGTGTGTACTGGCTTGCCACTTTGCTGGAATAAAGTACCGGCCATAACGCTGAATACGACTTTCTTTTAATTAGTTCACCAGTTTGCTGCCAAGTGAATTTGAGAGTAATAGTGGCAATCATGATTGAAACTGCATAACGTGAGCGGAATAAGCTTGCAAGCCGCAATCACACCACATCCACCACCACATCCACCACCACCTCCACATCCACCACCACCGCATCCACCACCACATCCACCACCACATCCACCCTCACTCACTCACCCTCACTCACTCACCCTCACTCACTCACTCACCCTCACTCACTCACTCACCCTCACTCACTCACCCTCACTCACTCACCCTCACTCACTCACCCTCACTCACTCACTCACCCTCACTCACCCTCACTCACCCTCACTCACTCTCACCCTCACTCACTCTCACCCTCACTCACTCTCACCCTCACTCACCCTCACTCACCCTCACCCTCACTCACCCTCACCCTCACTCACCCTCACCCTCACTCACCCTCACCCTCACTCACTCTCACCCTCACTCACCCTCACTCACCCTCACTCACCCTCAACCCCTCACCCTCACTCACCCTCATCACCCTCAACCCCTCACCCTCACTCACCCTCACCCACTCACCCTCACCCACTCACCCTCACCCACTCACCCTCACCCACTCACCCTCACCCACTCACCCTCACCCACCCTCACCCTCACTCACCCTCAACCCTCACCCTCACTCACCCTCACTCACCCTCACTCACCCTCACTCACCCTCACTCACCCTCACTCACCCACCCTCACTCACCCTCACTCACCCTCACTCACTCACCCTCACTCACCCTCACTCACTCACCCTCACTCACCCTCACTCACCCTCACTCACCCTCACTCACCCTCACTCACCCTCACTCACCCTCACTCACCCTCACTCACCCTCACTCACCCTCACCCTCACCCCTCACCCTCAACCCCTCACCCTCAACCCCTCACCCTCAACCCCTCACCCTCAACCCCTCACCCTCAACCCCACCCTCAACCCCTCACCCTCAACCCCTCACCCTCAACCCCTCACCCTCAACCCCTCACCCTCAACCCCTCACCCTCAACCCCTCACCCTCAACCCCTCACCCTCAACCCCTCACCCTCAACCCCTCACCCTCAACCCCTCACTCACCCTCACTCACCCTCACTCACCCTCACTCACTCACCCTCACTCAACCCCCTCACTCACCCTCACTCACCCTCACTCACCCTCACTCACCCTCACTCACCCTCACTCACCCTCACTCACCCTCACTCACCCTCACTCACCCTCACTCACCCTCACTCACCCTCACTCACCCTCACTCACCCTCACTCACCCTCACTCACCCTCACTCACCCTCACTCACCCTCACTCACCCTCACTCACCCTCACTCACCCTCACTCACTCACTCACCCTCAACCCCTCACCCTCAACCCCTCACCCTCAACCCCTCACCCTCAACCCCTCACCCTCAACCCCTCACCCTCAACCCCTCTCACCCTCACTCACTCTCACCCTCACTCACTCTCACCCTCACTCACTCTCACCCTCACTCACTCTCACCCTCACTCACCCTCAACCCCTCACCCTCACTCACTCTCACCCTCACTCACTCTCACCCTCACCCTCAACCCCTCACCCTCAACCCCTCACCCTCAACCCTTCACCCTCAACCCTTCACCCTCACTCCTTCACCCTCACTCACCCTCAACCCTTCACCCTCACTCACCCTCAACCCTTCACCCTCAACCCTTCACCCTCACTCACCCTCAACCTCACCCTCACCCTCACTCACCCTCAACCCCTCTCCCCTCACTCACCCTCACTCACCCTCAACCCCTCACCCTCACCCTCACTCACCCTCACTCACCCTCAACCCCTCACCCTCACTCACCCTCCCTCACCCACTCACCCTCACCCTCAACCACTCACCCTCACCCTCACCCACTCACCCTCACCCTCAACCACTCACCCTCACCCTCACTCACCCTCACTCACCCTCAACCCCTCACCCTCACTCACCCTCACCCTCACTCACCCTCACCCTCACTCACCCTCACTCACCCTCACTCACCCTCACTCACCCTCACTCACCCTCACTCACCCTCACCACTCTCCACTCACCCTCACCCACCCTCACCCACCCTCACC